>NC_080742.1:94935216-95238246 GCF_020826845.1 Diceros bicornis minor | reverse complement strand
CAGGGCTACCTTAGCGCAAATTGGTAAAAGGACCCCCTTTCTCAACTTAAAACCTTGTTTTTACATCGTTATTTATATGTGAATAGTAACAATAGCAACAAACATAAAATCATTCCACATAAATGTATAAAGCGTGTATAAATGTCAAAATATTAAACATAAAATAATAGAAATAGGAATTTTAAATCATTATAAATAAAACCTCAAAATAACCAAGATACGATAATTTGCTATACAACAGTCTTTTTTTTTATAATTTTTATTTATTTATTTATTTTTTTCCCCCAAAGCCCCAGTAGATAGTTGTATGTCATAGTTGCACATCCCTCTAGTTGCTGTATGTGGGACGCGGCCTCAGCATGGCCAGAGAAGCGGCGCGTCGGGGCGCGCCCGGGATCCGAATCCGCGCCTCCAGCAGCGGAGCACGCGCACCCAACCACCAAGCCACAGGCCGGCCCTCTATACAACAGTCTTGCTTTCATAGAAGGAAATGGCAGTTTTGATGCTTACTTGCATTACCTCATAGCACTGAATTTTTGTACTGACAAAATTCCCTCAACAACAAATAAACAATTTTTATAATATAAAATAGTAAACCATTACAAAGTAATTTCCAATTTCTGTCTAGGTAATACTTACTTTTTGGATAATGGAGGTAAATGTATATAAGTTATTACATAACGAAAGTGCTTGTAGATGTTATTTGGGAATTCAGCAATACAATTCTGACACAGTAAACAAACGGCTGAAGGTGGGAACCACAATGCAAACTATCAAATTTAGCCAATGTGCTAGTTAGTGCCAAGAGAGGATTTGTTTAATGTGAAAATAATCACTGATCAGTGCAGAAAAAGAGCTCCTTTTTTAGAAGCATAAACTGTTTCAGATATTAGATAAACAAGGTTTTACTCTTGTAAAATTTTTTCCTTCTTTGTAATTCCCAGTGGAACGATCTATATCAACCCTGTTAGAATAAAACTTCTTACATCCTTTAGTATATGTGATACTCTAATTTTGTAAAGAGATACTTTATTATTATTGCTGGAACATTGTTAAAATACCTATATAAATCATTCATCACTGTAGTCAATACAATTATAACAAAAATATAAATATTTTGCAAAATAATGAATATATCTGCAATGGGAGTGGCATCCATGTCTATGTGGTACCCTTGTGCAGGGCACACCCTGAACAACTGTACGTGGATCCCAGGCTTTGGAGCATTGGTAGTCCTTCGGTCTTCCTTCTTGTAGGCACACACACACCCTCCAACAAGACCTGCCCTTCCAGTGAGGTGGGTAAAACATGCATAAATAACTAATCTGTGTCTGGAGACCAGGGCCAAGCTGACAGTTGCACAGTGGACTTACCTTGGTATTCTAATGTGGGATATTTTATTCTCCTTAGAAAACAGGTAACTTTCACATTGAAAATTGACATGAATATATTGTTTCGGAGGGGTTTTTTAACTTTTCTCTGGCATGCACTGGTGTTTTACAAACCACGCTGTTATAACTCACAGCCAAGCCTATGATATGAACAGTGTGGCTTGTAGGGAATGTCTGTTTCATCCATGTCCCTTGTCTCTCTGATTGCGGTTGGTCCCGTAAGCCCAGCAGTTGTAACAAGTGGCATGATTGGATCTTTGTCCTTCAGAGCTCTTCCCACAGGCACATACAACCTCACCATTTGCTCACCACCTTCAATTTTTTTTTTCTGTAGTAAAATATACGTAACATAACGTTCACCATTTTAAGCATTTTAAAGCGTGCCCTTCAGTGGTGTTAAATGCATCCACGGTGTTGTGTGACCCTCACCACCAGGCAGCTCTGGAACTCTTCTCGTCTCGTAAAACTGGGGCTCTAGATCCATTAAGCAACAGCTCCCCATTTTCTTCTACCACCAGCCCCTGGCAACCACCATTCTACTTTCTATCTCTATAAATTTGACTATTCCAATTGTCTCATGTAAGTGGAATCATACGGTATTTGCCTTTTTGTGACTGGCTTATTTCACTTAGCATAATGTCCTCAAGGTTCATTTATGTTGTAACATGTGTCAGAATTTCCTTCCTTTGTAAGGCTGAATATTATTCCATTATATGTGTATATCACCTTTTGTTTATCCCTTCATCTGTTGATGGACATTTGAGGGTTTCCACTATTGGCTGTTGTGAATAATGTTATGAACATAGGTGTGCAAATATCTGTTAGTGTCCCTGCTTTTAATTCTTTTGGGTATGTACCCAGAAGTGGAATTTCTGGATCACATGGTAGTTCTATTTTTAATTTTTTAAGGAAACGCCACCCTGTTTTCCACAGCATCTGCACATTTTACCTTCCCACTAGCAGTGCACCAGGGTTCCAACTTCTCCACGTTGATCCATTATCTTTAATCATTTCTCCCTTTTTCCTCTTAGCCATACCCCTTTCCTTACCAGCCCTTTCAGTCCTCTCACTGCTTTTGCATAAATCAAACGTGGTGGGATAAACAGTCTACCTAAAAGACTTCCAAACAAGGGCAGTGGCAGCAATCAGTGGTGGACCGGCAGGGTGAGATGGAATGACCGCTTGACCTCTAGCGCCATCTGTTGGAAGTGGACAGAGTAACAAGCTTTGGCTCTAACACGGAAAGCCTGCAGGAGGCGAGTCAGCCCAGCCAAAATATGGGCTGGCCTGCCTGTGCAACACCTGCCTCTCTCAGAGACCCTGCGAAAGTCCTAGGAGAGGGTCCCGGGTCCCAGGAAGCTTTGGATGGAGAATTGAAGAAAGCCCCAGGTGACCGATGCCCACAAAAGTAGGGTCAGAGTCAAGTGGGGAGAGGTGGACAGAGGCAGAAGAATGTTCCTCTGGGGCATTTCCAAAGAAGTTGGGATGCAAGATGTTTATTAGGGATCAATACCTGTGAAAGAAAGGAGGAGAACAGGACTGGGTGGAAGGAGAAGTTGAACTATGACGCAAATCCAGCAACCAGCAATCCAGTGCTGAGCTCTGGAGCAAATCGTGCCCATTAGAGTAGAACTAATTTTCAATATTTAAAAGTAAAGTGATACCCGGACAGATATTTGTACACCATGTTCGTAGCAGCATTGTTCACAACAGCCAAAGGGTGGAAAATCCCATGTGTCCATCAACGGATGAATGGATAAACAAAGTGTGGTATACATACAATGGAATATCATTCAGCTTTAAAAAGGAAGGAAATTCTGACACATATTACATACATGAACTTGAAGACATCATGCTAAGAATAAGCCAATCACAAAAGGACAGATACATACGAGTATTTGATTCCACTTATACGAGGTCCCTAGAGTGGTCGAATTCAGAGATAGAGAAAATAGAATGGTGGGTGCCAGGGTCTGGGGGAGCGGGGAGTGGGGAGTTGTTGTTTGATGGGTATGGAGTTTTAGTTTTGCAACATGAAGAGTTCGGGAGATGGGTAGCACAACAATGTGAATACACTTAACAGTATTCAACTGTACACTTAAAAATGGTTAAGATGGTAAATTTTCAGTTATGTATATTTTACTACAATTTAAAAAAAAAACAACAAAAAAGTAAAGAAATGTATCGTGCACGTGGCAGGTCGTCTAGAGTACAATGGGCCCCAGGTATGGTCCAGGCAGGGCCCTGGCTCGGTTTCTCTGGAACTCCTGGTCCTGCTTCACCTGCTCATCTCGTCCTCTGGCGGGCTTCCCTCTTCAGCAACTGGGATGACAGGCTTACTTGTTCACATCCAGCCGGAGATAGTGTGCCTCCTCCTGCTGTGGAACAAAAATCTTTCCCATCAATAGGATGGGACCATGTGCCAGCTCACAATCAATACCAGACCCAGGTCAAGGCCATGCACTGATGGGCTGAGAGCCTGAAACGATTCCTGGCAAGGGAGTTGGAATTCCATATTGGAGTGCTAAATAAGATCATCCCTAAAGCTGGGAAACGGCTTCTGTTAGGGAGAAGAGGGGGGTAACCCGTAAGAACCAGCGGCATCCACTACACCTTCATCACAATCTTAACAACAACAACTCCTCTTCCCTACACCCCACCCTTATGCCAGCCTTTTGTTTATTCATATATTTTGAAATCAGTGTAAATAATTCATCCTTGACCCACAGCAGGAGCCCAATATAGACTCCTGGATTATTTGACTCAAATTTCATGGCCTTGAGGGGATAAAATTTAGGAGAATTATCCAATTTGTTTGTTCACATGAATTCAATAGATAACTGCCAAATCTCCACTTTAGAAAAATCCACAGTTTTAGTCTTTTACAAATTTTGTTTAATAAATCAGCACAGTCAACGCTGACAAAGTGCAAACCTAAATCTCTAGTCTTACTGCCAGGCGCATTCTCTGTGAGTTCAGGTCGGTCAAATGGCACATCAAGATAGCCACTCTGGGTGACAAGTTGAATCGATTGTGGGGAGTGTGCGTAGGGCAGAGCTTTATTAAAGTCCACTCATTCTAAAGGCCTCAGAATAGTTGCCTAATAGCTTTGTCACAGTACATTGCACTTCTGAACAGGCAGTAATCGTGCATTCCTGAGCAGGACCGTACTGCAGTGTGCGCAGCTCCCCTGCAACTCCGTTCCTCTCTTCCCTCATCTCTCCATTGGGTCTTAAGGAGCTTCGAAATTTTACCTAACCCACAGCAAATTTTCTTAAATAGAGTGTTGGTCTGCTCTTTCCTTCCACTATTAAGATTCTGGATGAAAGGAATTTTAGAACTGGGAAGGTCTTGGAGAATGTTACCTCCAAGGTTAACAAAGTCAGTGCCATTTACTCTGGAAGAGAATTCTCTCAATAAATCCCAATTTCCCATGTTAATTTCCCTGGTATTCCAGCTCAGCGTCCTGTGCTCCCAGCAGCAAGAGTAGAGAAATCACCAACGGCGTAGCTCCTGGCCCTGGGTCTGGAGATGGGGATTGGTCAAGGCGGCCTTGGGCTAGACCGCCGAGGGTCGTGAGGGGAGCAGAGGACCACTAAGCTATCGTTTCTTCAACACCAGCAGAAGCAGGGAGGCAATTTTGAGTGGAGGAGACCCTATTCTTTCTCCCCATCTTGGTGCTCTTTCTTGTCTCCTCATTTCCCTTCTTCAATCTCTCCTTTTTTCTGTAACTTTGTCTTTACTGGCCTAGAAATGGGATTAAAGTATCCTTTAAAATGTTAATTGTATTGATTTATTTAATATAGTTCTGTGTTTCTGTTGGTTTATTCTTTTTCAAGTGCATGAGCTGAAGGTATTACATTTATCTCTAACCAGGGAGATGGCACAGTTACCGTGGAGAGAATACCATGATGTTTTCAAGGTTCTGCCATGTTGTAGCAGTTATGGCAGGATAATATTCCACTGTACCGCATTTTATTTACGCATTCAGCAGTTGATAGACATTTGGGTTTGACTGTTATGACTCATGCTGCTATAAACATCCATGTACAAGTTTCCAGTATGAATTTAGGTCGTTCTCTATTTAGACAGGTCTTAATACGATTTTTATCACTGTAGGTCAGTGGATTACAGGAGATAAAAGATTCTCCACGCTTGCTCTTCAAAATAAGAGAAGGATAGCCCACAGGGAGGCATAGACAAAAATACTGATACTTATTTGTTGAGTGATTGAAAACAAAGATATAGTGCAAAAGAATCAAATGACGGTAAATGGTCAGACTGCCCTCCCCACGTGTTGATGGTAGATCCAAATAGATTAAATACAAGATGTGCAAATCATTTAATATTAATATCCTATGAGCATTATGGATCAAAAAAAAGGAAGAAAGAAATGAGGAAAGTGTTCAGAAAACCTCCCTGTGACGTACGTAATTTATGGGCGATCCAGAGCCACATAGTACAGCTCCAGGAGCATCTCAGTACAGCCACACAATAGACTCTGCATGAATGGTGCCCTGGGAGTTGTGCAGTGCACAGCCTGCCCAGCCAAACACAGTGGCACTGGGGAGGTCATCGTCTGATAGTGCCCAGAGCATCACGTTTGTAACAGGCTCTGCCTGTGTCGGGACCGGTGCTTCCCACGTCCACGCAGCAGGAGCCTAAAAAAGCATAAGGCCAATACTACGGGTTAACTTTTCTATTTAAATTGAAACACGACCCCTTGTAGCCCAATTTCTTTCACATCCTCTGCACCTTTGCTACTTCGCAGAGTGTGATCTAACCTCGCTCTGAAAGGGCATCTTGCCATTCACCACTTTTGAAATTTCAACCAAGAGGAAATTTGATACACACATGTATATACAGATCTTCTAATAAGAATATATAATAGAATATAGAATGTAATGATAGATTATATATAATATAGAATATTTATAATAGAATATAGACTATATATCTGTAACAGAATATTACATTCTATATATTATATTTATCTATAAATAAATAAAGGTATTTATAACATATAAACATATTATATGTTATAAATATATTATGTATAAATATATTATGTTATATATTATATAATAATTAGAATCAAATATATTCTAATAAGAAGCAAGATGTAATTGCTTTAGTTAATCACACACATAAGTCCACCTGAGTGCTACAAGGACAGAATGAGCCTTTACTTCGAGTACGTTGTGCATCTTCCTGTCCAACAGGAGGAAATCGCTAATTACAGCATGAAACTAATCTTTCTATGAGTTCATTTTAAAAATTCAAATATTCTAATTAGAACATTGCCCAGGGATCCAATTTAAACTTAATGATACTTGCTAGCAGGCTCTGCTGTTTTAACTGGGATGATAATTATGCTACACATGATTGATGTGGTGATTAACTGCTACACGTGTCACAGCTGATAGCATTAGACAAAACAAACAAACCTTCCTCCGGAACTCACAGCCTCGTCATCCGAGGTCACAGGAACTGTCTCCTGTGCTCTAGTGACACCCACTTGCGGAGTTCTTGCTTCATGAGGATATTTGTTCAAAGTACAAACTCACTGGCAAGACTCAAGAGCGAGCCATGCACAAGGAAGGGGAAAAACAATACCGAAAAGGTGTTTGCGGCAGCTAATGTAGGAAGGGTGTGTGTGTGCACAGACATGGGTGTCGCTGGGACCGAGGGAAGTCAGGCCGCCAGAGGAACGCAGAGTACAATGTAAATAGCATTAAAAAACTGGCCCACTCAACTTTCCACCCAAGAGGACAGTATGGAAAGAGAGAGAAAAAAGTAACTTTCCAGTGGAGAAACCTGACAAACCTGCCTCAATCAAGTGATGCAGCTTAGGTCACAGTGAAATGTCACAGTGACAGTGTGTGACTTTGATTCAATATGGTGAGAATGGTACTTCACGTCGGAGGTCTTCCTCTCAAAAACCCATAACCCCGGTCTAATCATGAGAAAAACATCAGAGGAATCCCAATTAGGAGACATTCTACAAAATACCTGATCAGCGAGGTCATCAAAAACACAGAAACTCTGAGAATCTGTTATAGCCAAGAGGAGCCTAAGGAGACCTAACTACTAACTGTGATGTGGTGTCCCACGTGAGATCCTGGATCAAAAAAAGGACCTTAAGGGGAAACAGGAAATCTGACTAAAGTGTGGGCTTTAGTCAATAATAACGTGTCAATATTGGCTTGTCGATTGTGGCAGATGTACTGTACTAATGTGAGATGTTAACAGTAGGGGAAACTAGGTGTGGGGTATATGAAACTCCCTGCACTATCTTCAAAATAGTTCTCTAAATCTAAAACTGTTCTAAAAAATTTATCTTTTTATTAAAACAAAAAACAGGTCTGCTCGAAGTTAACCAACGCCTAGCTACTTCCTTGGGAAGTGATCTATATGAGTGTCCACAAGCCATCCTCTTGCAGTTGGGAAATCAGGGCACTCAGAGCAAGGGGTTTTCTCAGAGTTTTAACAGGAGGCCAAGACTGTAAGGCACGCTCTCTGTGGGGTCCTGGCTGGGAAGCAGTTTTCCCTCATAAAGCCAGCTGTTCACCGTGCTGGTGACATTGATGCTAGATCGTCCACCTTTCAACTGTATTCTTGAATTATGGATGTCAGTGGTACATAGGGGTAAACACGTGGTGTCTTCTAAATTCTTGGAAGGAGGGAAATAAGAATAAAGGTACCCAATTAGAAATTAACCCATCAATTAGAGTAAACTAAGGAACTGTCTAATGATATGATGGAAGAATTGTAGTGTCAACTTAGGGAAGAAGAGCCGGGCTGTAGTTACATGAACTGAGTGGAACCTTATGCCTCTGTCCTGTTCCTTGTTTGGGGAAAGACTGTGATCAGACTGAAGATGGGTAAAGCAGCCTAAGGAGCCCAGAGAGGGCCATGAGTGTCCAAGAGCTGACCAGCAGAGGATACCCAGCCACCAGACCTGGGCTCTCTATATTCTGCACTCCAGTGTGTGTCATTCAGCAACTTCGCGTTGCTTAGGACTCGCTAACTGGCTCCCCATTATGGGTTGAAATGTGTCCCCCAAAAGATACGTTGAAGTCCTAACCTGGTACCTGTGAGTGTGACCTTATTTGCAAACAGGGCCATTGCAGATGTAATTAGCCAAGTTCAGATGAGGTCATACTGGAGTAGGATGGGCCCTTAATCCGCTATGGCTGGTGTGCTCATAAGAAGAGGAGAAGAGACACGTGGGGATAACGCCACGTGAAGATGTAGACACACAGGGGAGAGGGCCATGTGATGTCAGAGGCAGGCATCGGAGGGATGCAGCTGCAAGCCAAGGAAAGCCAAGGATTGCTGACAAACACTAGAAGCCGGGGAGGGGCAAGGAAGGATTCTCCTCTGCAGGTTCCAGAGGGAGCACGGCCCTGCTGACGTCTTCATTTTGGACTTCCAAGCTCCAGAACTTGGAGACAGTAAATTTCTGCTGTTTTAAGCCCCCCAGTTTGTGCTACTTTGTTTGGCAGCGCTCAGAGACTAATGTATTCACCTTCTTTTATTTTGGTATTAATTTGATAGTGCCAGCATTCTGGTCTGACTGGCTACTGTATGCCCATCTCAGTGAGCTATTGCTTTACTCTCCGTGGACTGACACAACTGTTTCTGAACCTACAAGGATGAAGATCAGCCCCTGGACTGTGGTGCACTCAAGAGGAAAACATGGCCCTCTCCATCAACACGGGAGTCTCACCAAGTGCTTTTTATTCCACCCCCCACCCCCCGACTAAGAGAAAAGTGCAAAGAAAAGAGACCGGGAAGAAAGATGCCAAAGACTTTGAGTGGGATTGTGCAAGACTTTTTTTCTGCTTAAAACTAGAAAGTTTTTTTTCTATAATGTGCATGTATTGTCTTCATGGTTAGATAAAAACCAAATCTCTTATTACTTGGTGGGAGGTAGGAGTCTCAAGTTCATTTTCATTGCATTCTGCGAGGTGGTCCCTGACGCCAGCAGGCCCTCACACTTAACTCCCACCTCGAGTGTATCCTCAGCCTCCCCCTTCCCCCACCAGAAAACATGCATGGTCTTCACCACCTTGAAAAACTGGTTGCCTATCGTCGTCCCAACACCACGGGCTCATTCCTTTCCTTCCACTTGCTGCCTAACCTATGACGTTTATTCTGGATCACAAGGGCTTGGTCAGGGAAACAGAGGCTACTCTACGAATTTCAAGCAGAAGGACATTTAACGAGGGTATTTGTTGCTTACATCACAGGAAGGGCTGGAGCAGCACAAGAGGGTAGAGGGGCCACTGCTACCTGCCCGAGGTGGCATATGCCACCATATTTCCACCATCACAGGAGGAAAAAGAGCTTCTACCCCCTGAATGACTTCCAGATTCCATTCAAGTCCATCTCAGGCGAAAGCCAAACTATATCTGGAAGCCTACTGGCACAGGAGTCTGTGAAGTGCGCTTCTCGGGTGTCCAGCCCCCACAGTACTGGAGTGAGATGGAAGAGGGAGGGAAATGTGCACTGTCGCTAGATAATATCCATATTTCCTCTTTAATTTTCTCCAAATCCCCCTCCTCTCTCCAGGGTCACCAGTTCTTTCTATCTTGACAAATCCAAAGGCTGTCTCAATTCTTGTTCTCTTTAACCCAACTCTGATTATGTGGCCACTTTAAGTGGGTCTCCTCCCTCATCCTCCCTGACTCTGGTCTGGCCTGCCTTATCTCACTCTCCACCCTCTCCTGTTCCCTCCTCCAACCCTTTGAGTAGTCAAATTTGTCTGTCCCTTGACACATCTCTTCATGCCTATCTCTTTACACTCATGGCTTCAGCTATCACCAGTGTGCAAGAGCTGGATATTTCCACAGGAATGTCTCATTCTAACCTCAAACAACATTTCCAATACCAATTTTGTCGTCTTGTTCTGTCCTTCTGAACTGTCTCTCTCACCCAACTTCCCTGTTTTCATCCCTTTCCCTGGTATGAAACTCTGGAGTCTTCATTGATTTCCCCACACCTTGTCAATCACTTGCAATGTCTGAGTTGTCCTTCACAATGTTTCTTCTGTGTGTTCTTTACTCTCCATTTCTAATCTTGTTCTGCTGCTTCTCTCTCATTAAACTATAGCAACAGATCCTTTCTGATCTGTGTGACGCTTGCTTATTACTCCCCTGCGGTGCCCTCACCGCAGTCTGTCCTGACATTCTCCTGCCTTTTCCAATCTTCCTTCAACACCATTTTCACCAAATAATACCTCAGTCAGAAATTAACAATGTTCCCCAACTGCCACAATTTACGTCCTTTTGCCAGATTTTAAGGTCCTCCAGAATCTGGACCCATTCTACCTTTCCCACGTTTACAATGGGTTTTGTAATGCATGGTTTATAATGATACTATCAAAAAAAAAAGCCCTCACTGATCAGTTTTGGAGAATGCTTGGGAACCAACTCATTATTTTCATAACTGTAAATAGAGAAAAAGACGCAAACATTTATCCTGGCTTTATTCAACACACTGTACCTCAGAGTAACCTAATAGTTGCTGAAGGAAAGGTTCTCTTTGTAGCGGTACGCCAACTAATAAATGGGAAGGGATGCTAGAATTAAAACATCATCATTGTGTGACTGCTGATGAATGAATGGATCTAGACTGTCGACACCACGAAAAGAAATAATCTGACATCAAGTGTCTCTTTATAGACGTTTACAATACCGCTTATAACATAATGAGAAAAAAGCCAACTTGAGTCTGATCAGGACTCCAGATTTAACTACCCATTTACAGGACATATGGAGCAAAAGGAACCCTACAAACCACACCCAGGGAGTCAATCGTGAAATCCAACCTGCGAAAACTTTGCACGTCAAATGACCCAGTTTCCTCATCCAGTAAATTTCATAAGAGAAAGAGGAAAAGCCTATATATGAAAAGAGAATTAAGAGACAGAACGTAGATTAGGGGTTGCCAGGGACTAGGGTGGCAGGAGAGAAATGGAAGTGTTTGCTAATGGATTTGGGGGTTACTTTTTGGCGTGAAGAAAATGTTCTGGAATTTGATAGTGGTGATGGTTGCATAACCTTGTGACTATGCTGAAAATAACTGTCTGCTTTAAAAAGTATACAGTTACTTTATATGGATATACACACACACACACGCATATATACAGAACTGTAGACTTTAAAAAGGTGAATTTTATGATATGTGAATTATATCACAGTTAAAAAAAATTTTTACAAGGGCCGGCCCGGTGGCATAGTGGTTGAGTTCAGGCACTCCGCTTTGGCAGCCTGGGGTTCGAGGATTCGGATCCCAGGCGTGGACCTACACACCGCTCATCAGGCCGTGCTGTGGCAGCATCCCACATACAAAAAATAGAGGAGGATTGGCACAGATGTTAGCTCAGGGCCAATCTTCCTCACAAAAAAAAAATTTTTTTTTACAGAGAATTAAGAAACATGCTAACCAATTACAGTGTATGTGTCTTATTTGGATCCAAATTCAAGATACAAGCTGTAAAAAAATTTTATGAGACAATCAGAGAAATATAAAGGCTGCATATTTGATGACATTAAGGAATTAGTGTTAAATTTTTAGGTAGGTGATAGTATTGCAGTTATGTTTTTAAAAAGTTTTCAAAAGGGTTATTTTCCTCTGTAATTATATGTTGAAATATTTTCAGTTGAAGAAAATGTAATGTCTGGGATTTGCTTCAAAATAATCTGGGTAGGGAATGGATGAGAAAGGATTGGATGAAATCCTGGGATGGATGAGTGGATGAGACAGGACTGGATGAAATCCTGGGATGGATGAATGGATGAGAAAAGATTGGATGAAATCCTGGGATGGATGAATGGATAAGACAGGACTGGATGAAATCCTGGAATGGATGAATGGATGAAACAGGGTTGGATGAAATCCTGGGATGGATAAATGGATGAAACAGGGTTGGCCTGCTGTGGGGCTGGTAGCTGCTACAGAAAATCAATCAAATATTCTTCAAGCTACTGTCTCAGGGTACTTTTTACAAGGGACGGTAGTGACCATGACTGGGCCTACCTGCAGCTGCTGGGGGTACCCTCTGTCCCCTGGGGTCTGGGGCTCGCTGAGAAATGATAAGTGTGCCACATGAGGCAGCAATGCTCAGAAACCACCCAGACTTTCTTCAGAAGCATCCCTCACCAACAGCAAGGAGATATTGCCACTAAGGCAGTGGCAATCCAGCTCTCTTTATCCCTTTCCCAGTGCAGCCTCTGTTGTTAACTCCTTGGTGCATTAGGAAGTTAACAGTTCCATTCTGTAGAGATGGAAGCAAAGAAGGAGAGGAAAAAGAACTGACTCTGAAACAGTGCTCATGAGAGGTTAATTGGGAAGCTTATTGGAAAGTCTCCATGGCTCAGCAGAGCTGAAAATTGGAACACGCACCAACACTTTCTATTTTTGAGTGGTTTTTAATCTGGAGATAAAGTACAGCGAGTTATTGGGAATAAATATGAGAACAGGGGGACATAGGGCTGTTCAATTAGCCCTTCTGTGGAAAGGCGCAGCTTGCAAAGACGATAACCGGGACCCACTTGATTTCTGGAAACGACCCCTGGCTGAGGCTCTGGGCTGAGAGAAAACAGTCTCAGGCCCTGTGTGCCACGTCCAGATGTTGGGAAGAAGTGAAGGCTTCTGAGCTGCTTCTGATCAGAGTGGGGTCAGGAGGAGAGCCTCATCAACATACATCTGACCGCCACAGCCCTGAGCCCAGGGAGAGGCATAATCAAAGTGTTCTGAGAGAGCTGTTCAGCACTGTTAGTTTCCATTCAGTCCTTCTTTCCTCCCCATTCCCTTAATCCCGCCATCTACCAGCACCTTCTACCACCTGCTCCAGCTCCCAGAAGGGCCCTCCGGCTTAACCTATTCATTAGGAATAAACTGACTTCAGGACCAAGGCCTTGAAAATGTTGTATATCACAGTCAGTGAATTTTATTAAATGCTTATTCACTCAATTGTTCATTCACTCCAAAAGCCCTCACTGAGTACCTATGAAGTGAGAGTTTGGGTGCTTGGCACGAGGAAGGCATGGATGAAAGAATTCAGGAACCACTTATTCTCTAGTTGGGAAGCCAGAAAAGTGGGTGGATAATGAGAACGGGAGGCTCTAGCAGCAGGATAAAGGCAGCACAAGGGACTCTGCCTGGATGGGGTAGGGGGTCAGGAGCAATATACAGTGTTTTCTGCCAAAGGGAGTGGCTGGGAGCTCAGAGATATGGTGAGAGAATCAGAGAGGTGGGCCCTGGAAGCAGTCCAAGGGATTAATTTCCATTCTGGCCCCTGGAGAACAAGACATTTGATATCCAGGTCAACACAGTTATTCATCCTCAAGGGTCCATCAGAGGAGAAGCAGCACGGCTGCTACGACCACACCTGGGTGCAGGGCCCTGAGGCATGCACACTGCTTTTGCTGGGCTGGGCTCTGGAACACTCGTCTCACACACACACACACACACACACACACACACACACACACAGATGGGAGCAGAGGCCACGGTCCAGGCAATTGAGCAAACACTACTCAGATATAAGAGGCAAAGGGGTACGGGGAGCAATGGGAAGTCTGCCTCAATTATACAGATATTTACTTTAATTCTCCATTTTCTGTAACCATGTCTATCAGTTGAAATTATGATGAGATTTGGACTAGAGATCATCTAAAGAGGTATTTCTGGGGACTCAGACTATTTCTATTTCAGTAACTCAGCTACCAACTACCACTGCAGGAAAAAGAAAAAGAAAAGGAATATACGTATATATGATTTCCTCCATAATCAGGAGCTTCTGGGAGTGATATTACCTTGTTATTTTCTTCGCTTTGCTTGGACGGCCAGTCTCATTCTCTAAGAAAGAAAGATTATGCTGGCTTTATTATTATTTGTATTATCATTACTGTTTTAAACTAAAGCAAATATGATAGAACAGGGTGGAGGAAAGACTTGTGGACTTGCTCCTTTTTGCCCCGCACCTCATTCCTAAACTCCTCTAAGCAAAGTGGTTAGGCCTAAGCTCCTGAGAGATGCTTACAGAGACAGACGATTGACAATTATTTGCAGCTCAATAATAGATAACCAAGACGGCAAGGAGAGCTTTGATACTCAGAAGAGACAAACTGCGAGATTGTACCTGGTGCCCTGAAAACTCCCCTCCCTTCTGAGCAAGCAGGTACCCTGGCAGCCTCTTGTTCCCAGGCTGCAGCCTCCAGGCTCAACCATTGAGAGTGACACTGTACTGGCCCCATTTCAGAGGGCTGCTACCAGGCAGGTGTGCTTCAATCCCAAAAGCCAGAGGAAACCAGACTTCAGTCCTAAAAGTCTGGCATTTAGGCTAAGTACTAATGAAAGGATCAAACCTGCAAAAGACCATTTCTGGTGAAAAAAAGATTATGCAGTTGTTCTTAAACTTAGCAAAAGAACGATGTTGTTCCTAGTTGTTGTAAGTGCATGTATTTAAGAATATCCCAGCCCCCCTTGAGCTTGCTTTGGCAGCACATATACTAAAATTGTAACAATACAGAGATTAGCACGGCCCCTGCGCAAGGATGTCACGCAAAATCGTGGTGTTCCATTTAAAAAAAAAAAAATCTTCCCCCCAAGTGAATATTTTGCAAAGCTATCTTTTTAATTGGATACCCCCAAGTGAATATTTTGCAAAGTTATCTATTTAATCAGATACAAAATCAAATGGTAAAAAGCCAGTCAAATTTAGCAGTGGGGGGTTGTATACCAACTTTAGTGACACTA
Source organism: Diceros bicornis minor (assembly GCF_020826845.1). Taxonomy (NCBI): domain Eukaryota; kingdom Metazoa; phylum Chordata; class Mammalia; order Perissodactyla; family Rhinocerotidae; genus Diceros; species Diceros bicornis. The sequence goes on along the minus strand of NC_080742.1, from coordinate 95,223,085 downwards.
ATGTTAATAAGTTCTGATAACCCACTACCATCGGACCAGCCAAAAAACCTGCTTTCACTTTCATTATATAAATCTCTACAGTAGCTACTCCAAATAACTTAGGATGAGCTGTTTTAATAATTTTCACAAAGGATTTAATGTTATAGGAACCATATGATACAATGCTACAAAAAGCAATACATTTCCTGATTGTTTTCCTTGGATTTTAAATGGCTTAACACAAGCTGATATTCAAAATGAATGTAGTTGCATGATGGGAAATAGAAACAAATTACCAGATGGAAGCCTCTCCTCCTTCACAAATATTTTAAGATGTGCAGGGATCACAGGAAAAAATAATGAACATACTTATGCCAAATGTTTAGCAATAAAAATATAAAACATTTAATGTCAACAAAATGAGCTTTGATTTTTGTATCACCTTCTCTGTGATTCGCAAAATGCCTTCCTGATTCAAGGCAGCAGCAGATGGCAGTAATACACAGATGATTCACTTTCTACGTAAAGCTTTGGCTGGAGAACTTCTCAACCAAGAATACACTCAGGGTTCACACTTGTTATTTTCCAGACTTTTTCCTCTTTTCCTAATAACCCCTAATAGTTATAATAAGTCAAATAGTTATGCCAAGCTTAATATGACCATATCCTTTACCTTTAAGAAAGACTGCTGCTGCTATGTAGAAGTTGCCTTAAAATGCTGAAAATATTCTTTTACCAATGGTTTTGTCGTTGGAGGTGAAATCCCACTCAATGATAAGATATAAGCACCCTCACCAAATTCCAGGTAAGAAATCCCACATTAACCAGAAGAAAAGCAATGAGAAGGATTAGAAAATGATCAATAAATAATTATCTTTGCCTGTAAATCTTAATTTTCCTGTTTTAAGTCATTCATATTTTAAAACACTAAACGTTAAAGTGAATTGAAGGTTTCAAGGACAGAAGAAAATGTGTGTTCAAGATTATGACTAACTTGAATACTTAGGAAATACCACTTTCTAAGGCATAACGTTTGTAGACTTTGTATGCATCGAGCTTGGCCAGTAACAGGAAGTTTTTTTAAGTAATTAGGAGAAGAATCATGATAGTTTCCTGGGATCTGAGGCTTAGAGAAGTGAAGGGCTCAGCCTTTTGGAAAATGAAGAATAGAGAGACGATAGAGTCTCTACCCTCATCTTTGTAATCTCTCAGGTGGTGATTAGGACCACTCGTCAAAGTAGACTAGCTGGGATTTCCCAGAAGCCTGACCAGTCCAAAATTACTTCACATCTCCCACATTTGAGAGGTTCTTCCATTCATTTGGAAGGAAAGCCATTCTGGTCTCAGACAACTCTTATCAAAATGTAAGTAATCAATTTCTGTTTAACATGATAACATGAACACATGCATTTGTCTGAATTTCTTCTCTAGCCCCACTAACTCTAGAGTGAAATAATAAAAAAGGGGCAAAAAGAAGAGAAAGAAGACACACTTGCAGCCCTTCCTCCTGCCTGGAATAGGGATTGGTGCCTAGAGCTGGAAAAGCCGTCCTGAGACCTTGACAACAGAAGTCCTCACTTGGTGTAAAGATAAAGAGAAAAGATCTTGGAGTATTGATGACACAGTGGGACATTGCTCCAGCCCTGGACACTGCCTAGCTCCACACTTCTTGTGACATGAGGACAATAAGTCTGCATGGGTTCAAGCGCCTGTTACAGGGGCTTCCTGTTACATGCAGCTCGACACATTCCTAACCAGTAGAAAGAGTGTAACCAAAGCACGGGATACATATCACCAGATCACGGGTAGGGTATGAGAAATTTTAGGTAGCACTGTACATGGACTTAAATAACACTGATTCCTATTATGAGAAAGTTATTTCTTTCTGACTTTATTTCAGTTTTTCTGATTACATCAAGCAGTGAAAATCTTAGTCTGATGATACTATATCATTAATACCTCCCATTTGCTAAGCTGACCTTTTTAAGAAAAGAGAAAGTAGCTTTTGCTGCAACAGTATCTTGCTAGAAGTTAATAACATTATTTTGTTTTCACAGTATCCATATTTATTTACTTATGGTAATTGATATTGATTTTCTAATTTTGGTAGAGATAGAAAGTTTGCTGGAAAAATAAATACATTTTTGGAAAATTACTTGGGAATAAAAAGAACAAACAGTACAGTGATAGATGTAACAATGTGAATGAGTCTCAAGAACAAGAAATGAACAAAAGAAGCCAGACACAACAATGTACATAGAGTATGATTTCATTCATATGCGATTCTAGAAAAGGGAAAACTAATCTATGATAACAGAAGCAGATCTGTGGTTGCCTAGGATGGGGGTTGAGGTTGGGGACTGTGCAAAGGGCCATGAAGGAACCTTTTTGTGGTGATGGAAACGTTCTACATCTTGATTGTGGTTTCATGTATGAACACATTTTTCAAAACTAGTCTAACTACACAGTTAAAGTGGGTGCAACTTACTGTAAACAAATTATACCTCAAAAAGATAAAAAATCAAAAAGAAGTATCTAAGTAAAACAAACTAATTTGTTTAAGAAAAATATTGTGTAAATAACCATTCAAGTGAGACTTGGATTTCACAAAGCCCATGAGGTGAGTTTCAAATGGCTGAGACTGGGACTATATATCACTTCAGTAGGAGTTTAACAGATGCTGAGATCAACGTCCTAAAACTGTATCCAGGAGACACTGCTGGGGCTGGAGATGAGCGCCGCTGAGAACTAGAGGTCAGCCCGAGGAAGGAGGTCTGAAGAGGAGGCAGAAGGATAGATGTCATAATTAGCCTGCTTTACAGTGGGCTTTGGCCTACCAGGAAAAATAGCAGCTCCTTAGGAAGTCAGGCCATTTGGTCACAGGGCTAAATACTTTTATCTGCTAACCTGTGCTTTTCTTCACAATCTGCTGGAAACCCTTCCATGGCCTCTTGCTGCCTTCAGATGAGGTTTAAGTGCTGTAATTTCTCTGGGTCCTGTCTTCCACTGGCTCATCTCTGCAGGCTGTGCCCACCCTGCCCATGACCTCCACTCTCCAGCCAGACCCAAGAACTGCTCATAGCTCCATGCTGTTCCCTCTCCCATCCACCCTGATTGTAACAATCGCCGCCTACTGGCAGGGCAGGAAAGGAAATGACTATTAAGGGGAATCAGCAGACAAGAGGATCTTCAGCCAGCTCTGTCTAGGAAGTTCTCCGATAAGATTTCTCCCTTTAAAAATCTCTGTGCATGGGCTATAACAGATGCCTCTTCTAGAACGCACCAGGAGAATGTAACTACGTGAACAACAACAACATGTTGCCTTTGGGCAAAGATTGCAAAGGAATATGAAAAAGAAATGGCAATGGTTGTGCTATGGTGATAGAATGCCAGGTAGTTTTCTTTCTTTTAAAAATTTACTTGTAGGGGCCAGCCAAGTGGCCTAGTGGTTAAGTTCACACGCTCTGCTTCTGTGGCCCGGGGTTTGCAGCTTCGGATCCCGAGTGCAGACCTACACACTGCTCATCAAGCCACACTGTGGTGGTGTTCCACATACAACATAGAGGAAGATAGGCACAGATGTCAGCTTAGGGCTACTCTTCCTCAAAAAAAAAAAAAAAAATTACTTGTATGAGGCATTTTGGGGGTGATACAAATGTCCTAAAACTGGATTGTGGTGATGGCTGTGCAACTCTATGAATTTACTAAAAATCATTAAATTTTATGGCGCACAAATTCTACCTCAATAAAGTTCTTTATAGGGGCTGGTCCTATGGCTTAGCGGTTAAGTGTGCGCACTCTGATACTGGCAGCACCGGTTTGGATCCCGGACGCGCACCAGCCCACCGCTTGTCCGGCCATGCTGAGGCGGCGTCCCACATACAGCAACTAGACGGATGTGCAACTATGACATACAACTATCTACCAGGGCTTTGGGGAAAAAAAGGAGGAGGATTGGCAATAGATGTTAGCTCAGAGCCGGTCTTCCTCAGCAAAAAGAGGAGGATTAGCATGGATGTTAGCTCAGGGCTGATCTTCCTCACAAAAAAAAAAAGTTCTTTACAAACTTTTACTTGGCTCTTGTATGGTTTTAGCAACGAGCGAAAAATTAGAAATTCAAAAACAAACCTCTAATGGGATTTCAGTGCTTCATCATTTTAGCCATCATACAAACATTTCTTGAGGCACGGCCAGGTGCTGGGCCCCACGTGGTATGTGCTTGGAAGATGTTGAGATGATTGAGGAAGCGCGCCGTGAGGAGTTTAATTGAATTCACAGACTGGGGTGCTCGACTGTATTTAGGGCCAGACTGTTCAAGTTTCATCACTCGGATCCTGTATTTTGCTTACCAGGCTCTTCCAGGTGAGTAATCACTAAGTTCTGTGTCAGCAAGAGAGGAAGACCTCAGGGCGGGGCCAGCCTTGGGGAGGAGGGAGGAGGGGCCACCTGCCCAGCAGCTGGAGAGGTGGCAAAGCTGCATGGGGGCTGGGGACATGGGCAGGCCATCGGAGGCCCTCAGAGCTTTGACTGAAACTAGGGAAATGGGAGAAGAGATATCTTGTGTTCGGCCACATGAGTCACTCAGGAGGTGACGATACATGGGGGTTTGTTTCTAAGTGATCCATCTTAGAACCCCCCGGCCCCGGCCCCCCTCTCCCTCCTGATTCCACACTCCACCATTCACGCAGCCTACATTCCAGCCTTGCCACGTCAAACTACCCCTCCCACTTCTCCCTGAAAGCGTCTTTGAGATTCGTCTGTTCCGGCAAGCCTGCCTCCCCTGTTTCTCTTTTCCCCTCAACCGGAAGGACTCCTTTCTCCTCTGAACTCCACTATAATTGATGGCCCTGTAACGGCACTTGGCAGTTCCTTAGACGTGTCATAACTACGGAAGAATCTTCTTGCAAGTTGCTTGTGACAGCCATTGTGTCCAGCCCCATGGCAACACCAGTGTGTGACCCCCAGACGCTCTCCTTCAGGGGCATCTTTGGGGGTGGCAGAGGCTTAGTGACCTTAAAGGCTTGGCCCTTTGAAGTTTTTCTCTCAAAATCAATAGTTCTTAAAATCTCTTAAAAATCATTACATTATTTGGGACTCTGATGAAAGTTATGCATCTATGTCCACAAAATTGCACACATCTGCAGACGTACAAACATTCTGTGTCCAACGTCAGGGTGTTCATGGACCCCCCAGCCTGACCATGAACCTAGGTTAAGAAAATCTGATCTAAACCTGAGGAACACAAAATAGGACAAGTATGTCACTTCTTCCATCCGTTTCTCTACCCTATTCTCTGTCCCTTTGTCCCATCCAGAACCACCCTTGGGAGGCAGTGCCCAGCTGCCCAAATTACCCCTCCCCCAGTCATAAAAACCCTTATTCCCCCAGAGCACATCCAACAATAGGAAACGTATTAAGCATATTTTATACTTCTATTCGAGAGACAGAAAGTTATGCAAATTTAAACCTGAGAATTGTTAAGACAGGGTGGTACAAAGGTACATCTTACCGGTAAAGTTCAATAGGAAAACAAAACAAAATCATACCGTGCTCCAAATACGGGAGAATTATACGGGAAGAAGAGCAAAGGAAACTGAAAATCTAAAGTTTGATATACTGGGAGAGTGTCTGCTTTTCTTTTGTATTATATGTATATCCCAATACTAGATAATATTATTGTGCTGTCTGAGTAACAATAAGAAATCTCCTTCCTTCATTGTAGCCAGCTCGGCCAGTTAGAACAACAGAAGTAGAGTAAACAAATCCCCACACGGTGTAAATAACCCCACACAAACACCTCTATCTGATTGAAATGGGATTCCCAACTCAGAATCAACGTGAAACCGGAGTTTAAGCAACCAGTGTCATGCGCCTTTGCAAAGCTAAACTTTGGGCTTCTTACCATTACTTTCCACCCTAAAAAAGGAAAAAATCAGACTGAAACATTTTCCCAGTGGTCCTTCCAAGTTAATCAGCCCCCCTCTTGGGGACGCTTGGTTTTTGAAGACGAGCACTTGTTATTCACAGGCAAGGATCCTGAAGGATGTGGGCACGGGAACATCAGGCTGGGGAATCCTCCAGAGAGCCCGCCGGTGGGTGAGGCGGGCTGTGGGACAGGCAGTGCAGGCTCTGCAGCCCTGGGGAAGGGCCTTGCAGGGTGCGCCTGCGGTGCAGACACCACCCCTCCCCGGGGAGATCAGCGGTCTCAGCGTTTAGCGGGCTCTCTTTCCATAGGTTCCACCTGGAACTTCCTACGCCGCTGTGAGGGCAGGCGCCGGCCCGGACAGAGGGGGCGGCGGGCGAGCAGAGCCACAGGCCTCAGGGAACAGCAGCCTTTGTGCTGGGCCCTCGGCTCATCCCGGCCCGGGGTGGGGTGAGGGCAGTCCTGCGGACTCCCCTGGGGTCAGGTGAGGCAGCAAACAGCGCTGCATGTGTTCTGGTTTGGGCAGGTTGACCCGGCAGAGCTTCCTTTCCATTTTTAAATCTTACTTCTTTCCCCTCTGTACTTGTCTCCTTTCTGCCCCAAACCTGTTGGAGACACGTCCCTTTTGGTAGGTTCCCACTTCAGGCACCCGCCGTGGGGTGGGAAGGGCCTGGCCCGGCCTCGGCATCTGGTTTGTCCCCACTCGGCCACTTCCTACTGTGCGCAAGCGTCTCCCGGGGTCCCACCTTCCTCCTCTGTAAATGGGAACGAGGGCGCCTCACAGGCCCAAGTGAGCGGCAGTGTGAGCGAGTGAGGGGCCTGCGGGGAGCGTGTGACCACCACTATGCTATGCTCGGTCCTGACTCGCCAGGCCACCATACTTACTCATCCTTCTCCTATGCGCTTCAAAGCCAGCACGGAAATTGCCTTGTTCCAAGGCGGTCAGTGAGTACTGTATTATTAAGTCACCGCTGGAGGTTTTATTGCCTTTTTTTTAATTTTGCGTCTACGTGGAAACTGCGTTCCAAGGCCAATCCTCTACTGCAATCCTCTGGTGCTCTGGGGGCAGCTGTTGCTCACTGAGGGTGTTCACTAAGCTGAGGCCTCAGGCCGCATGGTGGAACCGGGAGCTTAGGACCTAGTCCCAGGCCCAGAGCTGGGAGGGAGAAACAGAGTTGGTGGAGGAGACACCAAGATTGGACAGGGGTGGAGGAACTGACCTGAGAAGGAACTTGAGAAATCAGGAGGGTGTCGCTGGAGTCAGGCAGAGGCATCAGGCCAGCCCACCTGTGCCTGGGGGCTCAGATTAGGTACAAGTTCCCTCTCTGTCCCTAGAATCGTCAAAGCAGAGCCAAATAACATTGCTTAAAAGCATTTAGTTTATAGCAAAACAATGTTCACCTATGCAATATAGAAAATATGATATCTGTGAATCAAAGAGCAGATAATAATCATCCTGATAGTAAACAGCGTGAACTTGAGCCCTGGCTGATGGAGACTGTGCTGAGTGCAGGCCTTTTCCCTCCTCATCAGTCTGTGAGGTGGTGCTGTGGTTATACTATTTTTAAAAATTGAGATACAATTGACATATCACATTATATTGGTTTCAGGTGTACCACATGATTTGCTATTTGTATATATTGTGAAATGATCACTGCTATAAGTCTAGCTAACATCCACCACCACACATAATTTTTTTTTCCTTATGAGAACTTTTAAGATCTGCTCTCTTAGCAACTTTCAAATTTACAATACAGTGTTATTAACTATAGTCCCCGTGCTGTACGTTACCTCTCCAGGACTTATTTATTTATTTTTTGGTGAGGAAGATTGGCCCTGAGCTAACATCCATTGCCAATCCTCCTCTTTTTCCTGAGGAAGATTGGCCCTGGGCTAACATCTCTGCCCATCTTCCTCTATTTTGTATGTGGAAGGCCACCTTGGCTTGATGAGTGGTGCGTGTGTCTGCGCCCTGGATCTGAACCCGCGAAACCCCGGCCGCCGAAGCTGAGCATGTGAACTTAACCACTATGCCACCAGGCTGGCCCCAGGACTTATTTATTTTATAACTGGAAGTTTGTACCTTGACCCCCCCCTCACTCATTTTGTACCCCCCTGCCGGCCCCCCTGCCTCTGGCAACCACCAACCTGTCCTCTGTCCTCTGTCTGTATCTGTGAGTTCATTTTTTTTTCTCCCCACATATAAGTGAGATCATACAGTATTTGTCTTTCTCTATCTGATTTATTTCACTTAGCATGATGCCTTCAGGGTCCATCCATGTTGTTACAAATGGCAAGATTTCCGTCTTTTTTAAGGCCGAATAATATTCCATTGTACATATATACCACATTTTCTTTATCCATTTATCCATCGATGGATACTTAGGTTGCTTCTGTGTCTTGGCTATTGTAAATAATGCTGCAGTGAACATGAGGGTGCATATATCTTTTTGAGTTAGTATTTTCATTTCCTTCGGATAAATACTCAGAGGTGGAATTGAGGGATCATATGGTAGATCTATTTTTAATTTTTTGAGGAACCTCCATACTGTTTTCCGTAGTGGCTGCACCAATTTACATTCCCACCAACAGTGTACAAGGACTCTCTTTTCTCCACATCCTCACCAACATTTGTCATCTCTTGTCTTTTTGATGATAGCCATTCTGACAGGTGCGAGGTGATATCTCACTGTGGTGCTAATGCTGAGCACCTTTTCCTGTGCCTGTTGGCCATCTGTATGTCTTCTTTGGAAAATATCTATTCAGGTTCTCTGCCCATTTTTAAATTGGATTGTTTGTTTTTTTGCTATTGAGTTGCAAGAGTTCTTTATGTTTTGGATATTATCCTCTTATCAGATGTATGATTTACAAATATTTTCTCCCATTCCACAAGTTGCTCTTTCATTTTGTTGGTGGTTTCCTTTGCTGTGCAGGAGCTTTTTAGTGTGATGTAGTCCCACTTGTTTATTTTTGCTTTTGTTACCTTTGCTTTTGGCGTCAAATCCAAAAAATCATCACCAAGACTGATGTCAAGTAGCTTACCCCTATGTTACCATCTGTGAGCCTCGAAAGATTAACTTGTGCGTGTAAGTGGCAGAAATGGAATCAGATGAGGTGTGTCTTAGCTCAGGCTGCAATAACAAATCACCATGGACTGGTGGCTGAGACAACAAACATTTATTTCTCGCAGTTCTGGAGGCTGGAAGTCCAAGATCAGGGTGCAGGCAGATTTGCTTCGTGGTGAGACCTCTCTTCCTGGTTTGCAGGTGCCCTTTCTCACTGTGTCCTCACATGGTGGAAAGAGAGATCATCTCTCCTGTCTCTTCTTAGAAGGGCACTAACCATCTGGTGCTCGCATGACTTCTGAAGCCAGCCTAGATCCTGTCTATAGCTGATAACATGGGTCCTTGGAAATGGAAACCGTTCATTCATTTCTTTAAAGAAGCAATATGTATTTTTAAAAATAAGCAACGCCTATGGACAAGGCGTTGTGAGGCTAATGAAACTAATATAATTGTATAACCACCACTAAAGAGGTTTTAATCTACCTGGGGACATAAAATACACTTAGAATTATGATAAAACAACAAAGGATATGCTAAGTGGCAACATACAATAAGGTATAAATAAGGGTCTTTGGTGGTTCCCAGGAGGAAGGAGCAGAGTGAAGGGAGAGAATGGTCCCAGGACACCGAATCAGCAAGGACCTTTCTCTTGGTTAAACCAGAGGGGATATACTCAGCTGGCAACCCTCACAGACAAAAGAAGGAAATGAAAGGAGAGGTTTATCAGTAAAGGAACCCTCTGAAGTAACTCAGTAGTTCTTCTCAGGTCTCTGACAGGGTGGCTGCCATAAAGCCCTCTTCCCAGGAGCCAGACTCCAAATCTGGCATGAGCTTCGCTAGCCTTGCAGTCGCACACATCAGACCTGGGTTAGCGGAATGAGTGGAAAGTTCTGCTCAAAGTCTGATAAGTTACTAATTAAAAAAAAAGTCATCAGATTTTACATAAACACCGAAATCTTAATTTGCTCTTTTGAGCTTGTACCTTCCTAAATTTGACCAAAGACAGATGCTCTGACTTCTTTTCCCTTCTCTTATAGGAGAATGTATGAAGGAACATCAGTTTGAAATTTTGCATATTTTCTAAACCCATCAAATTGAAATATTATCTGAGTAGAGATGAAATTTTATTATAATGAATAAGAAACTATGCTTTGTTACTCTCGTGCATCTGTTATTGTATGAGATACAACTAGAAAACCAAGCCAACAAACAGGAGCAACATAGCTTTGTAGTAAAGAGCGAAGACTGGAAGGAGAATGGATTAGATTCCTGCTCTGCCACTTACTCTCTGTGTGCCCCGAGCAAGCCCTCTCTGCCTCAGTTTCCCCACCTATAAAACAGGGATAATAGCACCTACCACACAGAGTAATCATCAGTAGGACGTGTCATATGTTTGTTAGATACTAAATAAATAAACACAGCACAAGTCATTCATTGAGTGACCTGTGCAGTAAATATCCAAAGTATCCCTTTTAAACGAATCACCTTGGAAGAATTATTCCAATCATGCAGCCATTGCTCAAAACAGATCTGAAACCAAGTGCAACTGTCTTCAGAAGCCGTGGCATATTTTTTTTTAGTATTCCTTGTAGCAGTGAATCTTCCGCTTTGGAAGGCAGATTTGCTGTTTAAAACAGCTCAAAGTCCGTCAAAGTCACGGATGGTGAATATGATGAGAACAAGCTGGGAAGTATGTTCTCGGCACGAACGAGGTGTGATTAAAGTGACATAGTCCATTTTCTTGCCTGGCTCACACTTTGACTCTGAAGGAGACTTTCAGAACAGAAGGGTTCCGAATATGCTTAAGCAATGGCAGTACTTTTTGATAAAGAGCATCTATTAGTTATCTATTGCTGCATACCAAATTAACCCCAAATGTAGGAACTTAAGACAACAAACATTGATTTTCTCACAATATCCATGGGTCGGGGATCCTGGCAGGGTTAGCCGGGTGCTCGGGCTCAGGGTCTCTCACCAGGTGAAATGAAGGTGTTGTCCAGGGCTATGGGCGTCTCAAGGCTCCGCTGGGGAGAGATCTGCTTCCAGGCTGACTCCCAGGGCTCAGGCCTGACTGGAGGTTGGCTGCCTACACGGTTCTCTGCCTCTCCATGGTTTGTTCTCTCCATAGCAGCCGGCTTCCCTCAGAGCAAAGAGGGGAGGAATGGGAGGATCCCAGTAGAATCTACAGTCCTTTTTCAACCTAATCTTGGAGGCGACACCCCATTACTTTTGCCTTATTTTCCTTAGAAATAAGTCAATAAGTTCAGGCCTCACTTAAGGAAAGATGATTACAGAAGGACATGAACACCAGGAGGCAGGATCATTGCATAATTCCCTGGAGTGACAAGCTTGAATGATAACACTCATTTCAATAAGCTCTCTCTCTCTTTGTGTGTATTATGTGTATATATCCAATTGTTTTTAAAATTTTCATTATTTTGTAAGGATCATTTTTTCTATGATATAGATATTTTTGTGGAAAAATTATCTGACACTAAGAACATGATCTTAATCATTGTCATCTTGGGCCTGGATCATGGGTTGAAATTACATAAGCAAAAGCTTGGTTCTAGCCCATTTCCTTCACAATGGACCTCATTTCTGATAGATTTTTTTTTAGTCATCTGAAACAGATATTGAAGTGCGTATCATGTTTAAAACACTGAACAAGATTCTGGTATTCCAATGTTTCTAGAATACCACTCGCCTAGAATTTGGGGACTTTGTATCTTAATGCTTTTTAATTCAGTATTTAACTTAAGTATTAAGTTCAACAAGGCTGATTGACACAAAGCACCCGTTTTCAAAGAGCTCCAACCAGCCTGTGGAGGTGAGCTATATCTAGGAGCTCTCCACTCAAGAACAGTCTTTACTGACAAATGAAGCATGCCCTTTTTGTCTATCAAGATTTAGTAAACATAGAGCCTTCCCTCCAATGTTTTCAAGGGTTTTTTTCTTTCTTTCTTTCTTTTAGCACATTTACAATAGTGGGTGCATATTTCTCAACAAAGTGGTCAAGTTTGTTAGTGAAGAAAGCCAGTGTGTTGGAACCTGTTGATTGAATCTTGGTATAAACTCTAACTGATTACAGCAGTTGACCCAAAGAGACAACAGCTGCTGGCTGACGACTGCAGACAGGAAGGATAGATGAACGTGGAGTCAGGAAGCCTTGCCACACAGCAGAAATTGGCTTACACCTTCTTTCCTACCTGGTTCTAAATTGGATATCGATTGGGATCTGTGAACCTATGTACTTTATATGTGAAACAAATAAGCTAATGCAAAAAATGTACATTATCTACTCATTCACAGACACCTACAAAATTATTAAATTTATAGCAACAAACTTTCTGTATGTTTTTTCTATTTTGAAAGTTTCTTTAAATGCCCTTGTCTGAAATCCCACTCCCTAGAGTTATGTAAACACTCTTAATAATTTGATGTATTTTTTCTATCCATCTATAAACACACATGTAGACATGTATTTATAATACATACATAAGATACATGAGATCTTGGCTATGTCTATCTTGGAAAGAAAGCTTCTTCAATCCGTTTTTCCCTCCTTCCTTCTCATTTATAATGAGAAATGCATTGCTGTTTAACCACGAATTGACAGTCTTCATTATAAGATTTCTAAAAGCCGCATACACTCTTTAATAAGTTTAAAGCTAATTTAAAAATTCTTTTTTTTCCATGTATTTTGAAGATGAATGCATAAATGCTGCTTGAAAGTTAACTTTACTATAAAAAAGTTGTAACCAAGTATGCTATTTTGAAAATCTTCTCTTCGAATCATACACTAAAATCACTTTCGTATGCGTTTTGATTAATTTATATGAACACTACCAATTACCGTCGTTAACGCAAAACACAGCCAGTCAAGCTCGGTTGTGGGGGGAGACAATGTTCAAGCAAATGAAACAATAACCCACAACCCTCGGACCGGCTATAAACAACAGCCAGTCTCTGATTATTTATAGTTCCTATCCAGCGTCTTTTCTAAGTAAGGAGACTTTTTATTGGCCTACCTCACAACTGTGAAAAATAAGATGCTTACAACTTCCAGATAAACTACAATGTCACAAAACTAAATCACTCTTTTTAAAGTAGAGTTTGTAAGAATTATGTCAATCATAACCTCTTTTGCATTTCATTTTTCAAATGCATTGTGGGTAGCGCCTAGCTCAATATGAAAGTAACCCGCGCGGGTGGTTGGCAGCCACGAGGGCGCAGAGAGGGCGGTCGGGCAGGTTGAGGACAGCGGGCCTGGGAGCCCACGCCCTGCCCGGCCCGGCGCGGCCGCGCTGACAGACCGAGGGAACCGAGTCACGTGCTTGCCGCTGGCCGAACTGCTGGCCGGCCGGCCCGTGTCGTGTCGGTGTCAGGAGCGCGTGGCCGTGTGCACTGTGCGCACGCGGAGGCGCGGAAGCCGGGCGGGGGGCGCCCGCCCGCCGGTCCCTCTCCCGGGACTGGCAGGCCCCACCTTCCATCTCCGTTTCATCGTTCGGATCCCCTTCCCCAGAAATCCCGATCGTCTACACACAGGTCTCTACTGGTTGGGGATTAAGAGTGAGTCAGCAGGAGTCAAACAGGTGCCTCCGGCAAGACTCCCTCTTTCCCTGCAGTAATTGTAGACAACACCTAGGAACCCCCGTGGGGGCTAAAAACCCTATTCTGGGAGTTCTTCCGCAGTTTAAATCACGCATAAGTTACTCATCTTTTCTCAACCCACCGTGGGGGCTGGGGCATTTCTTTTCAAGAACTGACTGGGAAAAAGCAAATCATTGGTGACCTTTGGAAGTTTTAAATATTTATAGTGAAAGCTAAGGACAAACTGAGAGGTGATTGCCCACGAAGTATTTTGCACATAAAAAACATTGCCAAGGAAAACATGAAGTTATTTTCCTTAACGGAGAGGGTTTCGGCTGAGGACGCGGTGCTGAACCTCGGTTTTATATGAATTACGCCCCAGAAACCAAAACATGAAATAGATTCAGTAAATAAGCCCTTCAAAATATTGTCCTGATCTGAATTTTTTCTAAGGATAGTTTTGCTTTTTTTTTTTAATTAAAATATTCCTTTTGGGGAAATTTTGATAGATTTCCTGCACTTAGTCAAATAAAGCTCTTATTCAACATACTTCTTAGGGTTTTCCTAGTAACTTACTGTTCTTTCTTCCTGTAAAGACAAAACCAGGAAATTGTTCAGAAAAAGGCCTGAGCTGACTTCCTAATTACATATTGTGATGAATGAGAAAAACTTTGGAAATTGGGAATATTGGAGCTGAGTTGAGAATTTCGGAAAAATGGAGAAAACCTCAAATTTAAGATATTAAGATATTTTAAAATTGTCCCCAGGGAAAATAGTGGTACAAAAATCTTAGAGATTTCTGAAGGCTAAGCTAGCTGACTCAGTGATTTTTAAAAATACATATAATCTAGGAAAGGCAGCAGATTAAGAAAGATATTAGGAATGTTGTCAAATGCTGTATTTTAAAGGTGGATAATTGCTCTAGTGACATTCTTATAAATTTGGGGGTTTTGTCTTTTGACTAAGGTGGGAATTTATATAATAGTAAGCATTGTAGTTTGTATAATAATTTACACATTTCTTTATATTATCTCATTTATATTACTTTACTGGTATCTTTATCTTTAGAAATTGGTAGTACACATCAGCTTTTTCCCTCCTTTGTAATACTTATTGGACCTGAAGGGAATCAGGATATGCCATCCCCAAATATGCCACTTTGGCATAAAACTATTTTGAGCTAAAGGCAATTGAGAATCAACAGATGAAGAAAGAAGCCTTCTTGGAGTTTCCCTTATCTGACTAAAAGCAGCAACTTCTGGGAAATAAGGCTGCCATAAATTCCCTCTTTCAGGGGGGTCTACTCATAAATGCCCCCTCTGGGGGAGTTTTATGGCCCTTGAGGAAGACAGAAAGACTACTCAAACCTGTGTAGACAAATATTATCACAAACATTCTTATGTCTGGTTTGTTCTCCTGAAAACCCATTTTTGTCTTTCCTAAAGAAACTCTTTTGTTCCTCCCACAGTAGCCTGTTCCCTCCCCTCCTTTTTCCCTACTAAGTTAGGTGTATGAGCTCCCAATTTCAGCTATTCCTTTGAGTTTCTCATCATTGAACACGCCCACAGGTATGAGCACCACACACATAAATAACCTCTGCTCTGTTCTCTTCCTGGAGAGAGAAGGCTTAATTCACAGGCCCCAGACACTGAACATGAGAGGGTAGAAGAAAGATTTTTTTCCTCCCCTACTGACCTAAAGGAAATAACTTGAAATATTGGAACAAATGCTGATCAAAGGGGTTAATGGAGTATGTGGGGGGAGAGGAGTTTAGCCCGTTTGATAGAAATGGTCTTGGTCCTAGATCTGCAGTACCCAAGTTAAGTTGGCTCACTTTAAGATTTTATTGAGTTTTACCTCCCTGCCAAGCACTGTGCTGAGAGCTGTACCAGCATTATCTCACTTCACCCTCAAAACAGCTTCATCAGATAGATAAATCGGAGAAAGTAAATAACTTCCCCCAGGGCCACGTCCTGTAACAGGTGGAACAGGTACCTTCTCTGAGCGTAAAACACTAAATGCTAACGCACCAAAATGCTGCTGCTTACCCCGTGCATCTTTCTCTCCTTCAGAGAGAGAGTCAAAGGCATGTGATCTGATGCCTGGCACATGTCATGCACGCTCAATAAAGGTTCGTTTGAACTCATTAATTAATGACCATTGAGTGTGATTCTCCAGAGTTTTAATTTTAATAACCAATCAACATTGCATCTATGTCCTCTTTTCCTTTCCTGTTATCCAAAGAATTTCTTTCTTTCTTTTTTGTTGCTGAGGAAGACTCACCCTGAGCTAACATCTATTGCAAGTCTTCCTCTATTTCGTATGTGGGCCACTGAAGTGGAGTGCACCAAACTTAACCACTAGGCCACCGGGGCTTGCCCTGTCCAAAGCATTTCTATTTTCCTGGACTTATGCTAATGATGCCTTCTTTTCTTTGTCAGCTGTCTAGCTGAATATAGCCAGCTCTGTTTACGGGGCTAGAGAAGGAGGGACTATCTGGGCCAGGCTGGCCACACACAGGAGTGAGATAACTCAGGCTGAGTTTTAGTTGTCACGTCTTTTCCCATCTGGTTTCTTCCATTGCTTTTGTGTTTAAAATTCTTCCTGGTGATAATTCAGTTAAATATTCACCTACATTTTCTTGTAGGGTTTGCTCTTACTTTTCTTTTAGCTCTTTAATAAATCAATTTTATTTCACGTGAATGATGAGAAACCAGCTTCTCATTTTCCTTGCTTGGCTCTTCCCTCTTATCTTAATTAGGATTTCTAATTTCTGTGGTGTTTCGTAGCTTTAAAACACCTCCAGGTAGTGTTAAAATTAGTTAAATTTTACTACACTGTACATTATTTTCTGAGAACAAACTGCACTCTTTCAAGAACTAACGTGCTCAGTGACTTTGCGTCATTCTTTTCACCTCTCTGGGCCTCAGAATCTTCTGTGAAATGAGAGACCTGGGCTGGATCTGCTTTTCCCCTGAGGATTCTGAGGAGCACAAGCTTGATGGGCTAAATGAGAAAGGAATTCTGTGGACAATTTTGTTTAGGAAATTCTGAGTTATATAAAGTGTAAAAGCGTTTTTTATTTTATTTTAACTTTAATATTCTTATTTATTCAGAAGCGTTTATGGGGGGCCGGCCCCATGGCTTAGCGGTTAAGTGCTGCGCTCCGCTGCTGGCGGCCCACGTTCGGCCCCGGGCGCGCACTGACGCACCGCTTCTCCAGCAGTGCTGAGGCTGTGTCCCACAGGCAGCAACTGGAAGGATGTGCAACTGTGACATGCAACTATCTACTGGAGCTTTTAGGGGTGGGGGGAGAAGCGTTTATGGAATGCCCCCTAAGCCAGGCATCACAAGAGGTGGAGCCCCCAGGACATAGCCTCTGCCCAGTGGAGTCCATCCTGCGCAGAAGACAAACGCTGAGTGGGCTGTGGCCACTTCCAAGGGAGTTGCGGGGGAATCAGGAGCGCATGGCATGGGCAGCCCTCAAAGAGGTTGAGAGCTGAGGGGTGAGCAGGGGCTGCCCAGGTGAGGGTGGGAGGGGCAGAGAGAAGAGGAAATGCCCCTGAGTGAGGGAGCATGGAAGTTCAGAGAAACTGGGGAAAGTCTAGCCTGACACCAGATCATTATGGAACTTAGAAGCAAGCCTTTTGGGGGATGTTGGACCTTATCCTAAGGGAGACGAAAAGCTATTGAAGATTTTAATCAGGGATGTGATGTGTACGTTGTGCAGAGATGCTTCTGCTGCTTTGTAGAGAACAGGTTCATGGAGGCAGAACTGTTAGGAGAACTGTAGTGTTTTGGAAGAGAGATGCTGGTGATGGCAGTGAAAATGGGGCAAAAGTGGACAGATTTGAGAACAGATTTGGAGGTTTAATTTCTCCCAGGTCCTGGCTTGTCCCATTGGGTGGCTGATGGTACCAGTTCCTGGAATCTGGAACAAGTGATGTTGCCGTGGAGAATATTGATGAGGTGGTGGTGACAGGGCTGTGTTGAGACCAATGAGCTCAGTTTTGAAGCTCCATTTGTGGATCCTTAAAATAAATAGTATGCAGCATTTGTCAAATTTATTTGACCCATAATCCATTTCTTCTTGGCAGAACATCTCTTGGGGCCAAGGTTCCACGGAACACACTTTGGTAAATGCTGGACTAGCTGCTCTCAGAGGTCCTTTCTGGCTCAAATATGATCTTTTCCCATAATGCTAATGATAACCAGAAAGCAAACTGCATTGCCTGATATTTTAAATAAACTTTTAAATTCAAGTGTAAGAAAGATATGGAAGGTGCACAATGGATGCATTTTTACATAGTAAGCACACCCCTGTAACCACTATCTAGAACAACAGAGAATACATTATCACAGAAGCCTCCCATGTGGTCTGACTTTTAAGTCTGTAAATCAAACCCTGGGCAGTCACAGGGATACTGGAGGGTCGGCTGCTTGGCTGAACCATCCCTTCCATCTGTCCCCTGGGATAGCTTCCTCCCCAGAACTCAGCTGTACAGAGTGGCTTAGACGTCGGCTCGCCCATCACTCTGCACTCTGCGTGCACCAGGAGTCAGGAGCACTTGGCCTCTTTCCTTGGAGAGGATATTAGTAACCAGTAAATCAAGTGAAGGACCTTCATCCAGAGTTGACCTCACCTGCCAGGTGACCATCGTGTGAAGATCCCGAGAAGGAAGGGAAGAGTTCGCATCCACCTGCCAAACAACTGCTAGCAACTCTTGATTCCCTAGGTTAACCATGCACAGCATAGGGGTCAATTAATATTTATAGGGTTACGATTGGGGCCGGCCCGGTGACGCAAGTGGTTAAGTGCGCGCACTCCGCTGCGGCGGCTCGGGCTTCACTGGTTCGGATCCTGGGCATGCACCAATGCAGCACTTGTCAAGCCATGCTGTGGCAGCATCCCATGTAAAAAAGTGGAGGAAGATGGGCATGGATGTTAGCTCAGGGCCAGTCTTTCTTAGCAAAAAGAGGAGGATTGGCAGATTTTAGCTCAGGGCCTATCTTCCTCACACACACAAAAAATATTTATAGGGTTATGATCAAAAAATGGGCAGAGGATATGAATACATATATTTCCAAAGAAGATATACAGATGACCAACAGGCACATGAAAAGATATTCAACATTGCTAATCATTAGGGAAATGCAAATCAAAACTACAATGAGATATCCCTTTACACCTGTTAGAATGGCTATAATCACCAAGACAAAAAACAACAAATGTTGGAGAGGACGTGGAGAAAAGGGAACCTCATATACTGCTGGCGTGAATGCAAACTGGTGCAGCCACTATGGAAAACAATATGGAGATTTCTCAAAAACTTAAAAATAGAAATACCATACGACCCAGCTATCCCATTATGGGTATTTATCCAAAGAACTTGAAATCAACAATTCAAAGAGGCTTATGCACCCCTATGTTCACTGCAGCATTATTCACAATAGCCAAGACGTGTAAGCAACAACTGATGACTGGATAAAGAAGATGTGGTATATATATACAATGGAATACTACTCAGCTATAAAAAAAGACAAAATCGTCCCATTTGCAACAACATGGATGGACTTTGAGGGTATGATGTTAAGCAAAATAAACCAGACAGAGAAAGACAAACACCACATGATTTCACTCATATATGGCAGATAAACTAACACATGGACAGAGAGAACAGATTAGTGGTTACCGGAGGGGAAGGGGGTAGGGGGGTGGGCATAAGGGGTAAAGTCACATTTATATGGTGACTGACAAATAAAAATGTACAACTGAAATTTCACAATGTTATAAACTATTATGACCTCAATAAAGAAATATATATATTTATAGGGTTAACGGGTGCATGAATAGTGATCTCTGCTTCCTGCCCAGGGAATAGGCTAAAGATGCCAATGTCTCCGAGAAAGCAGCATTCACTGGCAGTTGGGCATCACACCGTGAATGAATGAACGGATGAATGCATTTCCTGGGTTGAAATGTCCATCCCTACTTCTTCTATGGCTGACTCTCCTATGTGCTGGCGTTAATTTCAATGTCTTGCCCTCTGAGAAGCTGTTCCCGACCCCCAGGCTAGGTCAGCCCTCTCCTTACAGCCCCTTCTCCCTCTTCCTGACGCTTAGCACCACTGGCATCAGCAACAAGGAGACCCAGGCCTGTGAGGGGCTGAATGAGGCAGCCTAAGAGCATGGCTGCTGAAGCTGGACTTCCTGGGTTCAAGTCTCGGCTTTATCTATTCCTTACTAGCTGTAGGACAGTGGGCAAGTTACTTAACTTCTCTTTGTCTCAGTTCCTTTATCAGCTGAATGAGGACCGTCATAGTGCCCACACCAGAGTCACGCTGTGAAGATTAAAGGAGAGAATATCGTTGTAAAATGCCCAGTGCAGTGAGGTGCTCAAAAACACACACTGAATGAATGCACGTGGAAAGCATCTACCCTGCTGTTCTGACTGAGGGGTGGTGGAAGATTCTATGAGGTCTGGCTGTCCAAGGAGAGAGGTAGAAAAGCAAGCATAGGGGGTGGGGAGAGTGGTGACAACAAAGGTGAGACTGGGACTTCTAACATACATTTCCCTTCAGGATAGGGCCTGACCTGCTTTCGCCCGATAAAAAAAAGGCTTCTTAGCATTTGCCCAAGTTGGAATGAGTCTGGCCTTGGTGATAAGAAACCATTGTTTTAATATAAGTGCACAAAGTCTGTCTCTTCTTCCTGGTAGCTTCTGTCATGGGAACTTGGGTGGGGGTCAACTCAGTTGACTAGATTTGGCTCCGGGTGGCTAACCCTGTCTGATAACCTAGCGACGAGAGGAGCAGAAAGGGTGGGGCTGGCTTCAGAGTATTTACTCGTGGTTCCTACAGATGTGCACAGTAAGGGAAAAAATCATGGATCCCAGCACTGGAAAGTTCCTCCCTAATTCCCTTTTTAAATTTAAATGTTTTGGATTTGGTCTCATTCTACATGAAAATATTTTTATGACTTGGGGAGGTGGAGCAGGAAGTGATTTTGGAACAAATACGTTTGGTCCTTTATTTTCTGGCCTAGCTAAGATGTGGTTTTGAAGACAGTGGGGATCTGTCAGATCTATGATCTGTCACTTCTCTCGATCACTTCCAGCCCTGTAATTCTATGACCTAATAGAATTTATAACATTATGTATTCCAGTAGTGACTTGCAAAGATTGCTCTGAAGGGATTACAGATGATTCTGTACGGATGTACTTTTAGAAGAACATAATGCAATTTGCTTTCTAGCCCAAAGCCCTAAAGATAATTCGGTAGGAGTTCAGACACGTGTTAAAAGGCAATTGTTTCTGGTGACTCCAAATGGCTCTAAAAAATCAATTTCATTTATCATCGGAGGAGAGCTTGCATTTTAGATTTCTTATGGTTTATTGAGCAGTAAAGCACAATGACCGTGCGGGCATTAAAAAGTGAACGATGAGAAAAATCAGTACAACGTTCCAAATTCAAATGAGGTCTACCAGAGTGCGGAGATGGAATTTCAGAAGGCCGGGGTAAGGAATGGGACTGAGGCCCCGTGTTGCCCTTGGGGATCCTTGCCTGGTCAGGTTTGCGACTCTTTTTTTTTTTTTTTTTTAGAGATTTTATTTATTTATTTATTTTCCCCCCAAAGCCCCACTAGATAGTTGTATGTCATAGCTGCACATCCCTCTAGTTGCTGTATGTGGGACACGGCCTCAGCATGGCCGGAGAAGCAGCGCGTCAATGCACGCCGGGGATCCGAACCCAGGCCGCCAGCAGCAGAGCGCGCACACTTAACCGCTAAACCACAGGGCCAGCCCAGGTTTGCAACTCTAACATATGTCCTCCATCTGACTGCGTCTGTGGCCCCTCATGCCTCGGGACGGCATTGGCCCATCTGGTTTCCTTTCATGGGATCTGGGGGAGACTTGCTTGCTGAAGTTCAGGTCAGAGTTCAGCCTCATCTGTGCTTAGAGGAATGGAGATGGTTCAGAGGGGGAGAGAGGAATGGAGGACAACCACACTGTAGAGGGCCTCTGTGTAGGCAAGAGGGAACCATTTAGTAGTTTCCTCTTCCATAACTTGTTATCATAAAAAGAGTATATCTTTAATGTAGAAAAATTAGAAAAAACAGAAAAGTATAAAGAAGAAGATAAACATCACTCATGATCTCATCTTTCAGAGCCTTTGTGTTTTTTTTTCCTTTTTTTTCGTTGGGGAGAGACATCATCAAAGTGATATTTTTGGGAACATTAGCATGACAATTTAGGATGTAGGGAGGGGAGAGCCAAGGAAGGGAGACTATTTAGGAAGCTAATTCATGGGTCACTGGGCAAAATGGTGGTGGTAGCTGTGACCAAAAGGAGGAAGGGATTGATCAGAAGCAATGGGAAATGAGGGATCAGTAAGTCTGAATGAATTTATGTGTGGGAGTGAGTCTTGAGGTGGAGGAGTTAAAGGTGATGTAGAGTTCCACTGGATGATGGGAGAATACATCATTAATTCATTCATCCATTCATTCATTCAAAGATATGTATTGAGTACTGACTACCCTCATGGAACTTACAACCTAATTGGCAGGTGGGTGGGTAGGGAGAGAGACAGACAAAAAAGTAAAATAAATGATTACAAGACATACTATGTTAGATGGTAGTAGGTTTTATGGGGAAAGATTAAACAAGGAGACAGCTAGGGCATGTGGCAGGTGTAGTATTAAACAGCGTGGTCAGGGGAAATCTCAGAGAGGGGGTTTCAATAAAGAACCGAAGGGGGTGAGGAAATGAACCCTGTGGTTACCTGGAGGTGGGAGCTCACCCTGCTAAGGAGGAGGGAGTGATGGGGAGGGTACCAGGAGAGGAGGGGAGCCACAGGGGCTTCCAGCAGAAGGATGACTTCTGACTCTGGCTGTTATGTTGACAAAAGAGCGAAGAGGGACAAAGTGGAAGCGAGGAGAGTAACGTCACATCCACATAAATAGAGAGATGTGTTCGTTTGCTGGGACTGCCGTGACAAATTACCCCAGACTGGGTGGCTTATGAGAACAGAAATGTATTCTCTCATAGCTCTGGAGGCTAGAAGTCTGAAATCAAGGCATTTGCAGGGTTGGTTCCTTCTGGAGGCTCTGAGGGAGAATCTGTTTCCTGTCTCTCTTCCAGCTCCTGGTGGCTTCTCCTGGCTTCTGGTGGCTGCCAGCAACTCTTGGCGTTCCTTGGCTTGTAGTCACATCTCTCCAATCTATGCCTCCGTCCTCCCCTTGCCTCTTCTCTCTTAAAAGGATATTTGTCTTTTAGGGGCCACCATTTGACCACTCCAGGTCAGGAGGAAGAGCTGGTGTTTGGAGAAAGGTGATATGTTGCCAACTGCCTGTGACCCAGGGAAACCCAGGGATTCTCCAACAGTTTCACAGGCAGGTGCTCTCTCATTCTCCCAAAAACCTGTATGAGTCACCTTTGCTTCTCGCAGCAATGTGGTCCTGGAGAAACCTGATGATGCAAAGCCACGGTTATAACCCTGAACCACAGTTCAACCAAGGCATTTCCTCAAGAAGCCTCGGCTGTGCGGGTGCATTCTCATCCTGTTATCTACCCTGATAAAGGATTGACCCTGGAGGACAGTTCATGGCCCTGTCACCCTTATTCGAATGAATGAATGAATGAATGAATGAATAGCCAATTTAAATCTCACCTCTGGCCAGTGTTGAAATTCAGAAGAGATTCTAATATTTAAAGCCAGTGGTTCTCATGCTTTTTTGTGGAGTCAAGGATGCCCTTAAGAATACAGTAGACAATCATGGCTCTGCCTCCCCATAAAACTATACTGGTTCTCATTATATGCAGTTCCCAGTGATTCGCTGGAGGAGAGTCAGCCAGCCCATGAGGAGGGGGCCCACAGAGCTCCTGGAGGCATGGCCACACTTTCCTTATGAGAGGATGGTACCTCAAATCTTCACCCCAGAAAAGTGCCTAGCCCACTTCATCTCATGTGGCATGACAAAAAAGATTTGGGCCTGGAAGTTTTCGAGGGCACCAGGCTGCCAGAGAGCTTACAGCAGGGACGGGTCCGCGCCAGAGGGCCTGGTCAGGCGATGCAGAGACAATCCAGGGAGAGGCCATGAAGGCTCCACCACTGGCTCTGGAGAAGGAGAAAAGGTGAAAGTGAGCACAAATCCAGGGAGTGCATCGGTGAGGGGCTGTGTGCAGAGAGCAAGGGAAAGAGGGCATAAAAAGGACCCCAGGCTCATAAGCCTAGAGACAGGCAAGAGAGGCACGGTAACCTAAAGTGAAGAAGGGAGCGATTTTCATGACAAGTTCAGTTTGTAGCTTATAGAATCTTCATCAAGTCAATACTCAGTTTAGAAACTTTGAACTCTAATCGCTGAACTTGTAGACATGATAGAAATGGTTTATATAAACAGCATTCGTGAGCATTTAGGACTTTCCTCTCATAGCAAATATGGACTTTAATTGCTATTAGCTTTAGAGGTACAGCTTACCTCTTTCTCTACGACATCCATTTTCATTTGTCATAGGACCTGTATTATATTATATATAATTGTGTAATGAAAGTGTCCTAAACTTAAATAAAAAATTGCTTTTAAAAGGTAGTTACAAATAGTTTCTATGGAACCCCCAACTTAAATGCTAAAAGTGGAAAATTCCACAAGCATGATGTGAGGATCTTATACTGTGAAAAAGTTCAGATTGTATATCTAGGACGTGTCTAAGAGGAGAAGGAAGGGATTATGGGGGTTTACGGTTAGAAAGGGAATGACATTTACCTGAAAAAAATACTCTCTGTGCACTTATGTACATGTACCTCTACGTGTGTGGAAATGTGTAGGAAAACCGATCACCAGGGCAGGAATGCTATTAACATGGTTACCTCTGAGGAGGACGGGGGAACGGGGTGAAGGGAGGGAACTTGCACCTTTTTTTTTTACTGTATTCTCTAGTATCATTTGAATCTTTTAAGTGGAGAATATATTCACAAATTACATGTGGAATTTAAAAGAATTAATAGAAGATGGAGGCAAAACGTCTCTTAGGACTGCTGTAACAAAGTACCACAAAATGAGGGGCTTAAAACAAGAGACATTGATGCTCTCACATTTCTGGAGGCTGGAAGTCCAAAAACAAGATGTCAGCAAGGCCACGTTCTCTCTGAGAGTCTGGGTGGAATCCTTCCTTGCCTCTTCCAGCTTCTGGTGTTGCCAGTGTGCGGGGAGAGAGAGAATCCCCCTCTGCCCTTTCCCTTAAGGTTCTTATGGCTGGCCAAATAATTAACAAGACAGGTTAGCAGGAGAAAATAATACCAAGTTTAATAACATGTATACATGGGAGAAACCAGGAACACTGAGTTTCTCAACACAATAGCAGAGATTCTCGTCTTAAATACCATCTTCAGCTAATGACAAAGGAGGATGTTGGGAGTGGGGGCAGTCAGTTAACAGGAGATTACCACTAAAGCACAGTAAACAAGAGTAAGGTTATTATGCAGATTTAAGGCCTTGCCTTCCACACTGATAAGTTTCTAGAAATGAGGTCATCCCCCTTCTTCCCAATGCAGAGAGGGAGATACCTTTACAAATGGAGATTTCCCTTATAAATGTAAATGTTTGTCTGGCAACTCCTTGCAGGGCCATCTAGAGAATGTGGCCAGAGAGACAGAATTTTTGATAAGATGGGCTTGTTGGTGCCTTTCCTATTGTAACATCTATTTTACATTATATTATAGCCATCAGATGGTAACTCCTTCCTGGAACAGATCTTCTATGTCAAATTCTTTAGGCAGTTAGCGGGGGAGGTCCAATGTCCGTCAAAGAAAACAATCAAGGTAAAGAGAGATATTTCAGGGTGGCCAAATCTTCATCTCCCACACCAGCAACCCTGGCTGTCCTTGGCTGGCAGCTGCATCCTTCCATCTCTGCCTCCTCTGGTCTCTGCCTCCGTCATCACATGGCATTCCTGTGTGTCTGTCTTCACATGGCCATCTTCCCTCTTCTTGTAAGGACACCAGTCACACTGGATTAAGGGCCCACCCTACTTCCGTATGACCTCGTCTTAACTGATGACACCTGCAAAGACCCTGTTTCCAAATAAGGTCACATTCTGAGGTATTGGGGGTTAGGACTTCGACATATCTTTTGGGGGGACACAGTTCAACCCATAACAATATGCCAAAGCTGGTACTGGAGTTCTTATCTTTCCTTCCCACCAAACCAAATTTGTAATGCTTTACTATCCCTCCCCCTTTTAAAAAACATCATATGTAGATCTTGATAAGTGATAGTATTGAGTGCACCAGGAAAATTCTGGAGGGAGGACCTCGTATGTGCTGGGGACCAATCCTGGACACTTACAGAGGAAAGCGACAGCCCAGGGAATTTCCCAGTGGGGTGACATCCCGGCAGGAAATTGCAGTACTAACATGCTGGCTACCGTTAAAACACTTTAGACTCTCCATCTTTGGATTTAGCCCATAAGGTTGTAGTAGCCATGGATAACATCATCTGAAGTTCCAAAGGCTTGAAACCTCTTAAGTTGAGTGAATGTGTGAGTGTGTGTATATGTGTGAAAGTGTGAGTGTGTTTGTGTATATATCTATGTGAGCATGTATGTTTGTGTCAGTGTGTTTGTGTGTGTGTGTGCTGAGCGTGTGAGGTTGGGATTTAGGTGTGATGATGGTGTCAGTTAACTGTCAGGATTTCTACAGATGTCCCTTGCTAAAGGAAGCCTTGTAACCTGAAGCCTGTAAATTTGGGTATTACAGCAAATTATATGGCAGTGGGTCAAGTGATTTTCTTCTTTTAGTGACTAGTGGGACTCAGGATTTTGTCTTCCCCACAGGCTTCTGATGTACCCACTGGACACAGGCTTATGGCTATAAAATTTGAGTGCAGAAAGCACAACAGAGAAAGCTGGAGAAATACTAGCCTATCAGTGCCATCTGGAGCTGGAAGCAGGAAGAAAAGGCTTCCTAAGTGGAGGGGAGGGAGGGAGAAGAGATGGAAAGAGAGGGAGACAGACAGACAGTCTGTTCACCAACCTGAGTCAGAAAGCACGTGGGCAAGTGTTGCCCAGGGGCTTGACATCAAAAGTAGAGTTTGGGTGACTTATGAAGATTATCTTTTCAATAAAGGTCTGGGATAAGAGTAGAGCTAGCGTAACAGCTGTTATGGGAAAATTAAGAACTAGTAGAGAGTTTCAGTTATGTATTATAGAATTAATATTAATTTCAAAATTTGCTCAAAAGATGCGTCATCTTAAATTCAGCACTTCCAGTAGTTCCAAATGTATCTGTACATGTAAGGAAGCATCTCCGATCAGACTGTGTGCAATCATGGTGTCTCTAATCACCTGGTGGTGACATCAGCAGTGACATTGTGGGATCTTGGAGCTGCCTCCCCAGTGACAGCAGTGGTGGTGTTTGTGGGGTCAGGTTCACTGGATTAGTAAGCAGACGTGTGTTTTTAGAAATCAGACCACTGATATCAAGGCTTGCATATTAGATTCTGTCTCTTAGGAAACTAATCAACTATCTGTTACCGAACCAAGTGGGCTCACCTCCTGGTGAGTTAAATAAGACTCCACACCAGTGGAAGTTGTCTCACAAAGTAAAGTGTATTTGCAGCAAATAGGAGGCCATGAAGAATCATTTCCAAAGTCATGGCGTCCTGGAACAAAGGGAAGCAGGAACTTTGATTTCAGTTGGGGAATGAATATTCAAAGGGGAGAGGCAGGTATTCGCCTGCACAGGCTCAGTTGGAAAACATGCTTCTGCATAATGAGGACTAAGCTCCTCCTGGAGAGATCTTTGCATTTAAAATAAGGCAAAGGTCATGGGCATAGCTCTTGTGGTGAGGCTTGGTCAGTTTCAGGATGGCTGGTGGTTACATCTCCCTTGAGTTTCTCACTTGGTCAGTTTCAGGATGGCTTGTGGTTACATCTCCTTAACATACAAAAGGAAAAGAAAGAACTTGGAAAAATAGTTAATTGCTTCCAAACCCACCTTGGAGTTTCTCAAGGCACCTAGTCGGTGACATATCCACTTACCTCTTTACCTAAAAAATTGGTAAGATGTGGGGCCGGCCTGGTGGTGTAGCGGTTAAGTCCGTGTGCTCTGCTTCAGCGGCCTGTGGTACACAGATCCTGATCTCGGGCGTGGAGGTAAGCACCGCTCATTAAGCCACGCCATGGCCGTATCCTACATACAAAATAGAGGAAGATGGGCACTGGTGTTAGCTCAGGGCTAATCTTCCTCAGCAAAAAGAAAAGGATTGGTAATGGATGTCAGCTCAGAGCTAGTCTTCCTCACACACACATAAAAAATTGGTAAGATGAAAGTAAGTTCTAGAAGTGGAATTAAAACAAAACCTATAAAAAATTGCTTTAGAGATACAGCTAGATATGTACGGAGGTTTCAGGGTAAAGTAGAACTTAACCAAATCCTAAGGCTCCAGGAACTACAATATCTACGGGTGGATGAGGATGTGAAATAGTGAGACATAATTACTGTCAGGGTTTCTGGATAAATTTAGATATGTTTCCTTTTGCAGATATAGTCGTGTTGGCATTTTCTGAGTCAGATTTAGTAAGCAGATAAGCCTTTTATGGACAAAGGAGAATTTTAAAAATATGGCCAATATTAATATTATTAATACGTTAATTCAACAATGAAAATGTATAGAGTACTTGCTAAATGCTGTACAGTTAAGCATGCATTTTCAGTAGATATGATTTTTAGATGCTTACATTTTTAATTATAGTTTTCTTACATTCACAGATAGTGCTTTTTTTTGGTTTTGTTTTGTTTTGCAGAAAGCCTATCTGATTTTATAATGGAAGGATTCATTTAGCAGAAATTCACTTTAAGGAAACTTAAAACAATTCTCTTCTGTGTTAGGTAAGAGATGTCTACACTGAGAAGGGGATATTAATATGCACCTAAGCAGCAAAAATGCTTGCCTGTAAGCAAATAATTTTGCTTGATATCCAGTACATGAGCTTAAATCACCAAATAGTAGAATGTTTTAAAGTATATTCTTTCTTAAAGAGAGAAAACGTCTCCTAAGAAATCTCTGGCAGGGCAGAGACTGTTTTAACTGTCTTTGTATCACACACAGCACCCAACTCAAAGCTTGGAATATAAAACATGCTCAAAACATATTCTTTGAAGGAATGTTTGATTTGGGTATCCAAACCTGAAAGTGCCATTTCTTTACCTAAGATTGTCAATGGTGGTTTTTTTAAAATGTCATTTTCCCTGCTCTCGGTGATAATTAATGCTCAGTTCAGACTGCAGGGTTTGGATGAAGAAATCTGAACAATAGCTAGACAAGACAAAGCCTGTTAAATCTTATGCAGGCTTCTCTGTCTACTAATGTGGTTTAGAATTATATGTTAGGAGCATTGTATACCAGAAGAATATTGATTGCATTTCAGATAATGCAATTTACAGTTAATAAGATGGTTAGGCTGGTCCAGGGAAATATTTGTTTTGTTCAATAATGTTAGACAGAAAACATACATTTTAATAAATACTGCATGAGAACAATCCTTTTGGGTGAACTTCAAGGAAATAAACATACTACCATATGGCTACACATCAGTGGATTTTCACATATCTAAAATCTGGAGAGATGTATTCTCAGTAATTCTTTGCTTTACAAATACATTCTTTCGAATTGTTCTTGTTTAAATATCAGAAACCTCTGGCTGGCATTTTGTATGTAACCTTTAATATCTAAGGGTGATAGTTATAGGACAGAATATACAATATGATCCCATTTATTTAAATATGCATACATTTATGAATACCCACACACATATGTAAAACTCTGGAAGACTAAATCTCTAAGTTCACAGTGGTTATGGTGAGAATCAGGGCGGAGTGAGATTATAAGATATTTTTACATTTAGAGTTACATGTTTCTGTGATATTTGAATTTTTACAATAAGCATATATTGTTTTTGTAATCAGAAAAAGATATATTAATATACAGAGCTGAAGTTGATGACATTGACAATAAATTAGTATTGCAAAGAGCTTGAAAGTAATCTAGTTGCAGAATCATCTATCAACACTGCTCCCCGCTTCCGTGTACACGGATAAATGCTGCAGCACGGCCTGAAATGGCAAAACATCTGCCACTCCTCGAAAGTCCATCACCGGAGAGAGGGAAAGCGGACGTGTGAATGTGTCCATCTGCACACACTAGGAAAATCTTGTAGGGGACACACGACGAGAAGCTGGTAACCCTAAGGGAGACCATGTCGCTGGGAGTGGGCTTTTTCAATTTTGTACCATAAGCTGAGCCACATGTTAAAAAAAATACATTAAAATATTAAAAGGCTCTGTTAGGTCCACAAACCACAACTACCGGTCAAGAAAGGACAGGAATCTGACGATGGTTTCTCTCTCTTCCCAGCTGCCTTCTCACACTTGGGTGTCTGTCGTATTCCCCCCTAACAGGGCTTCTCAAACCATCGATGGTGAAAGACCAGCTTTGTTTTGCTTTTTATTTCCCCAATGCCTTGCAGACCAATACTTTAATAAAATCAATAAAAATGGATTACTGGAAAAATGAAATTAAAAAACAACAAAGACATACAAAATTCAAGGTCCAATATTTTTATTATTAGATCGAACAGATGTAAAATTCCTCTGTCAAATTGCTTTTAAGCAGTGATTCTCAGCTGGGGTGGGGAGGCCGTGACTTTGCCCCCCTAGGTGACATCTGGCAATGTCTGGAGACATTTTTGGTTGTCACAACGGGGGAGGGTGGTGTTTCCTGGCATCTGGTGGGTAGAGGCTAGGGATGCTGCTAAAATCCTACAATGCCTACGACAGCCCCCCACGCTAAGGAATTGTCAGGCTCAGAATATCAACAATGCCGAGGTTGAAACACCCTACCTTAAAAGTTGTTAAGTGCTTCATCTCAGTATTTGTATTTATCTCTTGGCAGAGTGGTAACATTTTTGGACCCCAGTCCACAGACTACACTTTGAGAAGTCTGCCCTAATATACTTGCTTTGAGCTCTGACCCAGTGAGGTTGTCAGACAAATCACAACCAGAATTCTCTAATCCTTGAACTTTGTGAGGCTTCTGCATAAACAATATACTAGAACCAGCACAGGAAAATGGAGCTTAGTGATGTAATCAAATGAAACGTCAACAAATTATTTTCTGCAGACAGGGGGACCGGGCGCTTGAAGTCCAGCTTGTTACTTCCTAGCTGTATGAGCCTGGGAAGGCTAGTTATTATCTCCGGGCCACCACTTTCCCACCTGTGAAATGGGAATACCGCCCTCTTCACAAGGCTCTTGTGAGGATTAAGTGTAAATAATTAGTTTTGAAAGTGCCTAACCCACAGTGGCACCCAATACATATCCTTAGGTTAGTTCTCTCTCGAATTCTTCTGTCAAAGGACCTGCCCCACGTCACTGAAAACACCAGAGCATTGCTCCTTCTTCTGAGTCTTTTATTTCTGTGGTGGGGCTTGAGACAACACTCCTCGTGTTTTCTCCTCCTCCTTGGAGAAGAGCGGGCCCATCAGAAGCTTTCAGATGCCAGACCTGTGCATGAGTGAGGGGAGGGGCCTAACTCTCCGGAGAAGATTAAGTGAAACTACTTTGTAAACTGGAAAGTGCTATGCAAATGTGAGCAATCGCTCGCTGGTTCAGCCAGTATTTATTGGGTCCTTCATTACGAGATGTCCTTAATATAAAGCCGTTGGAAAGGAAACTAAGGAAAAAAAGGAGCCCCCACACAGCTTGCCATCTGGTAGCAAGCCATGCATTTTGTGAGACCTAAAGCTGTTTGAAGAGCAAAACCAGGCTCCCATGTGTTCACTGGCAAAACGACCAGGGAGGAAGAGAAAAGACAATTTGTGAAGAAGCTTCTAGTATAACTTATGAGGCAGCCACAGTGCAGCCGGCTCAGTCTTTGGCAGGAACCAATTCCAGCTCCACCTTAAAAAGTGACTGGCCAGCTGGCTCTTGTCCTCCCGTCCAATTCTGGAGCGGCAGGGCCACACACCTGGCACCTGGCATCGCTGACCTGGCTCCAGGGAAGCAGAGCACAGACCCTCGCGTGTTCCTGTTCTAGGAACAGAGAGGGGGTGGAGGGTGGCTGTGGGCCCGATGTGGAAACACACTCCCGAGTTGGGCTGATCAGGAATTGCAGCTCTTAGAGGAGATGTGGTGGAGCAGGGGCAAAGCTGGGGCCCACCCGCCTGTCACAGCAAAAAGACCCTGGTCAGGTGACACCTGAGGTCTGCCCACCGGAGGCCCAATAAGACCTCTGCTTCCAAAACTCTTTTTCTTGAGAATCCTTCCCCCTCTTTCATAATTGCTGTATGAGTCATGCACTGGATGTCGCTGAGGTGACTGAGGGAGGACCTGTCAGAGGCTGCTCTCAGGTCGTGTTCTGAGTAAGCGGCAGGTGCCTGAGAGACAGCTGCTCTTCAGGCTGTGGGTCAGCGGCGATGGGTAACAAGAGCCTCATTGAGCAGTCCAGAGGCTAGAAGTCACCACGCCGAAGACTGGATGGATGGGGAAAGGTATGACTGAATAACAAATGTGTTAACTACCCGCAGCTGCCTGGGAGGAAAAATCTGTTCTGTTCCAAATCCACATTATTTCAGCTACCTCATCACGTCTGCATCACCCACAGCATCTTTGCTGCTGTCAGTGGAGGGACTGGAGAAAGATGGTTCGTTGATCATCTTCTGTACCCGAGGCACAAGCAGACTCTGGGTACACCAAGAGAGCTGAGACGTAATTTCTCTCCCACAGACACTCACAGCCTAGCTGGGGACGTGAACTATAAACTAATAACGACCACACATGGGTCAAGTGCCATAAAAACGTGTTTGACAAGGATTTGGGAACAGACAGGTAGAAGCCGAGGAGGACCCAGGAACAAAGAAATGGTCCTTATGCTTCCCTGCAGGCTCCTCACACAGGCTCTTAACAGTCGAAGCCGACAACAGCTGATATCATGTCCTGACTATGTACAAACACTTCCTCGTTTTACAACTTTTTCATTTTAATTCATATTATCAGGTTTCACTACTGTGGCAGAATATACAGTCTTAAGCTATGTTAATCTTACTTACTCAGGTCTTCTCATGATACATTATAAAAATACCTTTTCACCCAGCACATGCTTTGTGTCATTATCTGACTTATATCTTATACAAGGTGTCTTTTATTTCCAAAAGCAATTCATTCATATAAATGTTCCTTCAGATCTTTAAGCCAATATACTCTGGTCCCAGGCATAATTGGAAGATGAATCCATGAACAATCCCTGCACAAATCCATACGACATTTGAGATTCCTTCCTATTTTCAAAGAAAATGATATGTGAGTTTACTTGGATATAAATATAATAAATATAAATACTCATATATAGAACCAGCCCTGATGGCCTAGTGGTTAAAGTTCCACACTCTCACCGCTTCAGTGGAACCACACCACTCCTCTGTCAGTAGCCATGCTGTGGCGGTGGCTCACACAGAAGAACTAGAAGGACCTACAACTAGAATACACGACTATGTACTGGGCCTTTGGGGAGGAAAAAAAGAGAGGAAGATTAGCAACAGATGTTAACTCAGGGCGAATCTTTCCCAGCAAAAACAAAACCCTCATATATAAATGTATACATACATGAGTATATATGATATATATAAATAACATAAATGATATATGAGTATACTCATCTTTTTTTTTTTTCATGTTAGCCTCATATTATTATTTTTTCTATTAAATCAGGCAATTAGTGCACTTTAAGGCTGAGCTCTTTGCAGACGAACCTGTGACTCAACTTTGCCAAGATGAGGTATTCTGGGGGCTTTTAAAAGTCTGGAGACATTATTAAGATTAGTAAAAACAGGATCGTTAAAGTTATGCAAACTGAAAGTACAAAAAAATCATTTTCGCTTTTGATGGTTTGATGAAACTTTCTATTCTCTGGCTTCATAATTCATAAGCATCAAAGTCAAGGAAATTGTGGTGACATAATTTTGCAGTCACAATTTCTGAGGCTCAGAAGTGCTTTCAGCTGAATTGAATGTAGTATTTTTTTAAATTTAAAATGGGTAAAATATAGATTCATGGTTTTAGAGTCAGAATTAGTTTAATGACTGGAAAGAGCCTTTGAGAAAATTTGTTGCAAACCCATCATTTTACGGATGAATACTATCAGAATACAGCTAGTTTATGACTAGCAGATCCCTTAACCTCCCCGGGCTCAGCTTCCTGGTCTGTGAAATGAGAGGCTGGGTTGTATGAACTCTTGATCCCCTTCCACCACCAATACATTATAGGATCCTAATAAATGGTTGTTGAGTGAATGAAACTTAACGCCCAGAGGGGCTGGTTGATTTGCCTGAGATCATCAGTTAGACAGGGACAGACACAAGTCTTCTGACTCACAGCCATTGCTCTTTATACAGAAAAGTATATAGAGATTAATGAAGAAAACACCATGAGAAGAGAAAAAAATAAAAACTTAACTCCATACTAAAACCAAGTCAAACAAACTTCTAATCACATTTCAGTTATCTGCATGTCCACTTTTTAATCACAGGCTGGCTTCCCTTAGACATTCAGCTTATGTGCCTGATGTACCAGGATGCACTGAAAGAATGTCACCCAGTGTCCTGATTTCTATTGCTACATGACAAACTTCTCCAAAATGAAGAGGCTTACAACAATTTATTATTACCTCTTGTTATGGGTTAAATTGTGTCCCCCTCAAAAGACATGTTGAAGTCCTAACCCTTGGTACCTGTGCATGTGACCTTATTTGAAAATACGATCTTTGCAGATGTCATCAGGTTAAGATGAAGCCATCTGGGTGGGCCCAAATCCAATATAACTGGAGTCCCCATAAGAAGAGGGAAATTTGGACACAGAGGCACCCAGAGGGAAGAAGCCCAGTGCAGATGGAGGCAGAGACTGGAGTGATGCTGCTACAAGCCAAGAAACACCTGAGACTACCAGAAACTGGAAGAGACAAGAAAGGACCCTCCTCTAGAGGTTTCAGAGGGAGTGTGACCCTGCTGACACCTTGATTTCAGACTTCTAGCCTCCAGAACTGAGAATGAATTTCTGTTGTTTTAAGCCTCTCAGTTCGTGGTACTTTCTTAAGGCAGCCCGAGGAAACGAACACTCCTCTCATGTTTCTGTGGGTTGACTGGGCTCTGTTGGGTTCTTCTCTCTCAGGATGTCTCAGATGGTGGCTGAGGCTGGAGTCATCCGAGGGCTCGACTGGGCTGGATGTCAAAGATGGCACATTCACATGGCCACAGTTGATGCTGCCATGGCCTGGAGGCTCAGCTGGGGCTGTGGATTGGAGCTCCTACATGTGGCTTCTCCATGTAGCTCCTGAGCAGCGTGGCAGGGTCTTAAGAATGACCATTCCAAAGAGGCAGGAAGTGGAAACTGCTGGGCCAGTAAGGCCCTGGTCAGACATTGGTGCAGCATCCCCTCTGCTGTATTCTAGTAGTCACATCGAGGGGGTGTAACTCACTTTAAAGCCAAACATTAGTGATTGAGGGACAGTTCTTTGAGATGTTCTGAGCCATTGCTTCCCACTGGTAATACTGATCAACAAGATAAGGTTGTAGAGAACATTATTCCTCCGGATAGTAAATGATACCTTGGGACCTAGAAGAGCTAATGAGGCCCCAAGGGTTCCAAATACAAGGAGAGCTTCATCAAACCAGTCCTCCCCCTGCCCCCAGAATGTTTCTCACCCCTGGGTCACAGCTTAGGAGGCTGGAGGAGACATTTCCTCTGTCCCTGCTTTGGATCATTTATTGCCCTGTTCAGTGATTTCCCCAGCTGACAGGAAAGGTTCTCCCTGAAGGTCTCATCATTCTTTATTCAACGTGCCTTCCTTAAATGCCTCCTGGGGGTCTGCACTGTGGTGGTTGCTGAGACAAGGAAATAAGTAGGAATTTTAGAAGTTCAAAAGAAAAAAAATGCCTGCAGTCTAGTGAGATAGAGCCAAGAAGTCGTTCTTATCCTTCCTCTTCTGGTTGCCTTTCCGAACTATAGAAGGTGTAGGAGCTCCGGGTCCCGGAGCCATCCCGGCCATGTCTGTCTCTTTACACTCCTTCCTTTCCCACGAGGTGGCCAGTTGGAGATGCTGTCTGGGCCCCCCGGAGGCCGCAGCACTGGGGCAAGCACATTCTAGTAATGTGAGCTCTTTATGACCTGAGTGGTTTCAGGGCGGGTTAGTGCCTGGCAGGGTCACCCCCTGGGAGGTGGATTCCTGCTGTCCGTTCCTGTTATCCAGGAGTGGACCGCAGAGTGGTTAGAAGAGAGAGAGCTGCACCACCCTCTGGTGTGGACTGCAGAAGGCTGCTTCGAGGTTATTCACAGAACGGATTGTTTTCTTGTGGGGGCCTTTTATACTGCTCATGGGGGAGCCCTTGAAGGACCTGTGGTGACATCAGGGTCCATCAAAGAGAGGAGTGAGGTGGGGGTGGGGGAAGAGACTTGAGGCCCTTCATCTTTATTTTTTTAGAGCAGTTTTAGTTTTACAGCAAAATGGAGAGGAAGATATAGAGGGTTCCCATATACCCCCTGCCCCGACACACGCACAGCCTCCCCCACCATCAACATCCCCCACAGAGTGGGACACTTGTTACAGTCAATGAACCTACATTGACATGTCATAATCACCCAAAGTCCACAGTTGACATTAGGGTTCACTCTTGGTATTGTACATTCTACGGCTTGGACAAATGTTGAATGACATGTATCCACCATTATAGTATCATACAGAATAGTTTCACTGCCCTAAAAATCCTCTGTGCTCTGCCTGTTCATCCCCCCAACTCCCCACCACTGGCAACCACTGATCTTTTACTGTCACCGTAGTTTTGCCTTTTCTCTCACATCTTTCTAACCAGAGCTGATCTGTTTTTACATATTGGGCTTTTGTTTAAGATTTTATTTGAAGACGAGGCTATGCTGCTTAAAAAGAAACAAAAGGGGTTTTAGGTTAACTTGACCACATCACTTGTTAGCTGTGTGACCCTGGGCAAGTCATTGCACCTCTCTGAAACTTGATTTCTCATCAATACAATGGGGTAATGAGGGCTGCCTCACATCAATACTGCCATGTATGTGCAGTGCCTGGCACACAGTAGGGCCTCAACCAGGGTGAATTGCCTCCTTCTGCAATCCATGCTCACTTCTCACATTCAATCCTCAAGGTCTGCCTATTTTGCCTCTAGAGTTCTAGACTTTCTTTCTTCTCTCATCCCTACTATAACTCCTTTCTAGTTTAGGCTTGACCTGATTCTGTGTGTTGAAAACAGAGATTAGGCCACACACCTGTGCCAAATGCTCACCTTTAAAGCCATGGCACATGGAGACATTACTTAGCAATAGGAAGATGAACACAAGCAGATTCCCAGGAGTAGGCAGGCGGTTCTTCAGTTGTTTCCTAGAGCAGTTCTCTGGGGTCCTTACCACCCCCCGCCCCCTAACAAACCACCAGGGGCCCTGGTGGTCCCTCTGAGTCTGAGGACCTCTGACGGTGGTGGCAGGCTGTCCTCCTAGAGCCCCACGTCTAAGTTCCTTTCATCCCGAGCTGTCTGTAACTCTTGCTGGCACGAAGCTCACAAGACACGATGGAACAGAAACAACCATGTCCACAGAAACGTGCCAGGCTTCACCAGGCAGCTTTCTGGACTGTCTCTCCTTAAATATGGATCTTCGGGCATTTTCTGATTAAGATTCTCCAAATACCAGGCCTTCATCACCTCTCTCACCTGGGCTCCTCCCTCCCCTTCCTGAGTGGTCTCGCAGCCTCCTAGATAAACAGAATATGGTGACTGATTAGAAGCTGGAGATGAAAAAAAATTTCATTGAGGAGGAATCTCAAGTCTCAGAATTGGTGATCGTGTCACCAAGTAGAACAGAGACCACAGGAAAACAAGCAGCATTAAGGACTTCGTGTTGGCCAGCTCAGTTTGTGGCCCTTGTGGGACCCACGGGTGTGGGTGAAGGGCAGGAGGCTAGAGACATGCCTCTAAGCTTCAGTGCGTCCTAGGTGGGAGGCTTGTTTTGACCCATCCTCAGCTGGTTTTCCCATCTCCCTCATAGAGGGCGTCTGTTTCCTCTTATTTTCGATGTCTTGGGTGGGGGTAATTAACTGTCACTCACGTCCTGTTTACAAGACAATTCCTGTGTGACTTGGCATCTAGTGTGATATTTTACTGTGGAAATGCCAAATATTTGCATCTGAGTTATTAGCTTATCATTTGGCTGAATTGATTAGTTATTAGTGTTTGGATACTGTGTATGAATACGTATTACAAATATTATAAAAGATTTTACTTTATATACAAGTGATAAGATCGTAGATTCTTTAGAGAAGGAAAAGTAGAGATCATTTAATCCAATGCTCTCAACATGCATTAATTCAACATGCATTAATTGAGCACCCTCTGTGTGTATATGTATATATACTGCACGAGAGAGAGAGAGAATGTTGTAAAATGTTAACATTTGGGAAATCTCAGTGAAGGATATATGGGAAATCTTTGGACTGTTTTTTCCACTTTTATCTGTCTAAAATTTTTTTGAAATTAAAAAGTAAAACAAAAAGTTTAGTTTAATATAGGCTATATAATGCCTAAAGACTGGGGTGATGGCAGTGGTGGTGTGTTGGAGGTGGGTAGGAAAGACTACAAACTCAATAGTGTTACCAAGAAGTTGGTAATCATGCAACCTGTCTCTGTGTAATTGCCTCAACTTCTCAAATGTTTTGAGAAAGAAATTTTTTGCTTTTTCTAGATGCAAAGAGATATAACTGAATAAATCAGAACACAAAATGAAAAGATTCTCTGCTTGCTGTTATAGTGATTGTGAAATACTATAACTCTCAGCCCAGAAGGAATTAATTTGACTAACGTAGATGTAAAATCAAAATTAATAGGACTATAATCCCTTGGGGGATCTACATTTGTTCTGAAGGCTCTTATCGTATGTTCCTGGGGACACAGGAGACAATATTATTGTTAAGACACCTGGAAGCGGAGGGCAGTAAGTCGAGTGAAGGAAAGATGCTAGAGGTCATGTGCTTGCCTTGCTTGGAGAAACCTCATGAAGAAAGCTCGAGATACCACCTCTAGGGCTTGGACTGCAGAACTGGGAACCTGACACCAGGAGCCTCTTATAGACATGAGTCCCCGGGTGAGACACAGATGCGGCCGGGGCATGTGGTCCTGATTTATATCAGAGAACTGGAGGCTTATGGCTGATCTCCTGCCCCAAAGGAAACAGAGAACACCCTTAATTAGTTGAGGTCTTGTCCGAGTCTAGCAAGATCTGCTCTCAGGGGCGGCCTCACCAGGAAGACAGTCAGGGGAAGGCTGTTCATTCAGCAAGTGTTGAATAAGTGCCTCCTATATATGAGGCACAACGCAAAACAATGGGAAAACACAGAATAAGATTAACAGGATCTATGCCATCAGGTGGCTTATGGAACAAAGACTGCTAGCCAAGGAGTTCCCATAGAACTCAAGTTCCCCTGGATAAGGGGAAACCTCCCTCCCTCATATACAAAACGTGAAGATTAAATGACGCGTGTAAAGCAAGTCATGAACGCTTGGTGGGTATTGGGCACTCAGTAGTAGCTGGTTCCCGCCGCCTCTCTTCTCTGATGCAAGAGCCTGCCTTGCCCCCGGTTACTCTGAATCTTGCCCACTCGGGTCTGACACGAAGATACCATGGACCTGACTCTAGACCTCCTGCTGTTGTCCTAACCCAGACGCCCTACGGATATCTGAACTTGCCCTCACAGCGCGCCCCACCCCCACACCAAGACTGCTCCCTGCAGGGCAGACATTTAGGAAAGCCATCTCCTTTTAAAATGTGAATATATTTGGGCTGCAACAGTGATTTCAATTTGTAGATTACACCACGGTTGTGCTATCAAGCAGTGTTCAGGTTTATTAATTTTATATGCATTGGAGTCTTTGAAATTATTTGTTCGTATGTATGGAAATAAATTTTCGTGAAATGAACTACAAGCTCTTTTATACAGGACATCTTTAATACTAGAGTAAAACTGCTTTTAAATTACTAGAATGGCAGGTTTCTACTATAAATTTGTGTAGAAAAAGGGGAAAAAGAAAGCATAGATGGAACAAAAAAAAGGAGAAAGGAAAGCAGATGTGAAGTCATTGTACCTTTCGTTATGTTCAGAGAGAGATTTTATCCCATTTTCCCTGGAACCCAGACCTTTTTCCACCTTTATGAAGCCCCGTCAAGGTTGGGGTTATTATCTCAGCCCCGCTAGTGCTCAGGAGCAGCTTGGGACAGCTGGGGTGGAGCTGTGGCTGAGCCAGAAGGAAATGATACAGGGCCCAAGTAAGGTTGCAAACGCAGGCAGCCTCCGACGAGCATCTGCTTCAGATAACGGGGCTCAGGCAGGGAGGAAACAGGATCTCAAGGCCACTGGGCTGAAACCGGAGCCCAGACCCTCCCACGATGGGACCGAGGCTCTGCTGGCTGGCTGATCTGTGGACTAGGGGGAGGAACTGATGTCTCAGCTCACAGGTTCTCCCTGGGATCACATCCACGGCTGTCTGCCTGAGAATAAGGCTGCTCAGAGTGCTCTCCTCTCCTTCGAGTTAATTCGTCCATCTGGCCTGGGCCACAACTCTACGGGAGATACTTCATAACCGCTAACAGAATGATTCAGGTCTTCACAAAATCAAAACTAGTGCAGAGTACAGAATCCCGAGGAGACCAAGAGAAGGAGCCTTGGAGAATGTCTGTTGTTAGAGAGGAAGCGGGATAAGTTGAACCAGAAGCTTAGATTTTTTTTTTTCAAAAGCTTAAAGTTGCACATGATAGCGCTTTACTGGACTGACAAAGAAGGAAATAAAATTGAAAAGGAAATTCTTCTAATTTAGTCAGAAAAAAAATTTTATTTACATTTCCCCCACAATTTTCTGTTCTAGTCCCTTTGTATGCTCTTTCTCTGCCTAAGAAGGCATTTTGCATCATCATTCTATTATTACCAGAAATTTGTCTCACATTATTACTAGGTGTGACTACGAAGTAAGGATACTAATTCCACCAGCTATGCATGGAAATCAGTGTCCTTATTTCATATCAAAGCACACACAGTATTCTGTTTTCCTGGAGTAGCAGATGTGATTTGGGATATCATGGGCAATCTCTGATTCTACGTGTTGGAACATGGAGTCAAGACTTAACAATTGATTCCAGAACTTTGCATTTTCAAAATAGTTTACACTTGTAAAAGTAATCACATATTCCTTAATAATTTAACATCATTCTCCTCCCCCTTGATGACTCAGATAGATTATCACCAGATTGTCTGAGATTATAGATTCTTGGCAGCAGAAGCTGGGCCCATGCAGTTCCCTATGTGTAATATTTTGCAATCAGATGCTTGATCATGATAACGCTTTGAAGGAGGAACTCATTTTTTAACTTTTGGTCTTTTTATTTTCAACACAATGGACCACGAAAATACTGAAAACTTAATTTTTGTTGTTACACCATTTTAGACGTTGTCAAGGTTCCTTCACTGCAAGCCCAGTTACAGAGGGCGAGATCTGCCACATTCAGAATCAGCTAACACACCTGCCTCACAACTGTGCTTGAAGCAGCAGAGTGGACCCCGAGGCTGTGTCCCATGGGGACCAGGTTGAAAGACTCAGTTGACTCTGGGTGGATTTCTTAATTTAGTCACCCGTGGATGGATTTCAGGGGCTCTGAGCATTCCCTAAAATGCCTTGTTTGGAAATTTTGGGGGTAGGGCAGTATCTGTTACTTACTCAGATGCTCAAAGAAGTTCACTTTGCCCTGCCAAAAAAAAAAAAAAAAAAGGTAAAACCACCATTCCACGTCTTCTTTTCCTGCTTCCATCAGGTTGAAACCTTGAGAAGACAAGGTATGTAAAATCAGCTAAGGCAACATGCAGACACTGTTTGCCCAGATTCATTTCCTCTGTTCCTTCTGCTAACAGAACCCTGATTTTGCTGAGGGTGACAGTATGCCCAGCCTGAGAGAATGACTCAATGATATTTCAAAACCAATCATGACAATCTCATCCTCTTTCACTAGACAGTCAATTTCCCAGCCTCTCTTTCAGCAAGGAGTGTCCTGGGCATATGTTCCATTTCTTACCAATGAGTTGCACGAGGAAGTCTGCAGAAAAGCTTCTAGAGAGCTTTCGCTTTCTTGACATATCAGAAAGTAGTGGCTGGAGCTGGCCCTGTGGCCTAATGGTTAACTTCAGTGCATTCCACTTTGGTGGCCCGGGTTTGGCTCCCGGGGGTGGACCTACACCACTTGTCGGCAGCCATGCCATTGCGGTGACCCACATGCAAAATAGAGGAAGATTGGCACAGATGTTAGCTCGGGGCAAATCTTCCTCAAGCAAAAAGAGGAAGATTGGCAATGGATGTTAGCTCAGGGCACATCTTCCTCAGGAAAAAAAAATATATAGTGGCTGACTCAGTCCCTTCCCCCTTCTTTCTGCCCTGAACTTGCATGTGATAGATGGAACTGCAGCAGCCATCTTGCAACCATGAGGTGACATGCATGGGGATGATAGGCCAATATGCAAAATGGAAAGACAGAAAGAGTCTGAGTCCTTAATAACATTGGTAAGCTGACAGACCAATCCTGATGACTGTCTCTGAGTTTCCTGTTAAGTAAACAATAAACTTTCTTATGGCTTAGTGGATACTTTCTGCTACTTGCAGCCAAATGTACCCTAGTAGATAAAGTGAGTAATCTTTTTCAGCTTAAAATATAGTCAATTGGTTCTGATTTTTCAAAATGTACCACTAGTAGCTAGATGATGTTTTTGTTGGGTGACACTGGCCCTATTATTATGCTCACCTTCTCAGTATACATGCAGGAAACGTATGGGAAAATCAGGAGTGAGAATAGTGATCCTCTGAACAGAAATAGTATTCTTCCTGATATAAAGGATAGCATATTTTACCTTATTTTTGGTTAGTAATACTTAAATTAATGAACAGAAATAATTTTCTAGGCAAAGAGACTGCATCTCTACGTCCAACTGAAGTGGAAATTAATTTTAAGTTTACATGCTTTTCTGCTCCAAACATTCCTATCTTGATAAATTTCTGTGCTATTTCATCGTATTGCTTACTTACTGCTGTAAAAAACTAACCCATTAATTACAGTTTAAGTTTTTTGTTTGTTTTGTTTTTTATACACTCTAATAAAGCCGGTCTGACATATAAGTCACTTGGAAAATTTGAGGAAGGAAAAAGCTACTGAATTAAGTTAGCACATTCTCCTGTAGTAAATTTAGTCATTTATATTTCCATGCAATTTATATAAATTTATATATTACTTCACATATATCTAAATCTATATGTATTTGTGGATTATTTTTTTAAAGCTTTATCTATAGTACACCAAAGGGGAAAGGGTTGGAAGTTTATCAGTTAGCTTTTGCTGTGTAACAAACCCCTCCAATACTCAGTTAACAGTAAGGATGTTATCACTCATGTGCCTGCAGGTTGGTCGGTCTAGCCTGCACTTGACTGGGTTTGGCTCCCAGCTGAAGGTTGGATCCAGGTCTGCTTTACATTTTTTGGGCCAGCAGGCTGGCTGGGACATGTTTTTCTCATGGCAATGACAAAAGTACTGAATGCAAGAGGACAAACCCAAATGCACACTTCAAGTCTTCGCTTGTATCACATC
Source organism: Diceros bicornis minor (assembly GCF_020826845.1). Classification (NCBI taxonomy): domain Eukaryota; kingdom Metazoa; phylum Chordata; class Mammalia; order Perissodactyla; family Rhinocerotidae; genus Diceros; species Diceros bicornis. The sequence goes on along the minus strand of NC_080742.1, from coordinate 95,179,790 downwards.
CACTCACATGCCACTGGCCTGACTGAATCATAGGGCCAAACCCAATATCCACAGTGTAGGAAATGGACTTGGCTGCTGGCTGGGAGGGACTGCAAAGTCACATGGCAAAGTTCACAGGAAGAGGGAGCAGAGAAGAATTGCAAACAATAATGCCACATGAGGGAAGAGAGTTGGTAACAAAGGACCAGCCTCTGACATTGTTCTGACACAGTTCTTAGAACCCGAGAGAACTAAGAATTAAAGGAATTATCTTAGGAAAGAGAAATGGCTGGTACTCCTACTGTGAAAGATAAAAGTCCTCATACTGTGCGTGATTATACTATGATGCTTAGAAGAGTGATCTCGACAATGCTTTTAGAAAGATCACCACCCACCATTGTCGTATTCATGTACCTTTCCAGACCTAGCCTAGTATTTCTGTGGAATAAAGACAATTTATTTTGTTATTGTTATTTTCATTGTCTCTCTGTATGCCAGAATTGTACAGAGATTGTATTTAGAAGATTCATAATGTGCTAATGACCAATATCTTTTAACAACAGCAGCTAAAATAATAGCCATGTTCTTCACATGCTTTCTTTCATTTTAATCTTCACAGCAAACCCATGAAGTAGGAATTGTTTATTATTCCTATTTGACAGATGAGGAAATTGAGTCCAGGGTAAGTAATTTGCTAAAGGTCACAGCTAACAGAGCCAGGATTTGAACCTGGGTAGTCTCATTTAGCACTCCCACGCATAACAGGATACACGAGACTCCCTGCCTACCCCCCACTCCCACCACGAAGACACTGCTGTGCTATTGTTCCAGCCCAGTTTGGCATATGAAGCCGCTGTGCCAAATTGATGCCATGAAATACATGTGCTGTAAAATAAAACAAATTATGCATTTATACTACATTTTTGTGTGTGTTGTAATACAGAAAATCGCCTATCTACATTGCTTTGGAGCACTATATCCCGAAGATTCAGGTTGATCGTTAGCAGAAGAATGCATTTTACAAAACAAATGTGGATTTTTGGGCACTCTGAGCTCTCTTATTTACTGGGCCATCATTTTCACTGGCCTCATTGGCTTCTCAAACCAGTGTGGCCCGGGCCAGCCATGCCCACAGTGGACCAGCAGCCTGCAGTCTTGCTCCCGTGACCTTCTGCCATTCCTTTGTGGCAGCTCCCAGCCCCAGGGCCCCTTATTTCCCTGTGGATCGCTGAGGAGCATGCAGGTGGCCCTTCATGTCATTAAACTGCTATTTAAAAATGTTTCATTCTTTTTCTCCTTGATTCTCCGTCACGCCCTGCATACTTTTCTGAGACCCGGTGTTAACTCAGCACATGGAGCAACATTTGAAGAAACTCCCCAGAATTCAAATCCACAAGGAATCTCTTTCTGGATCTGAATTTAACTCTTCCGCTTTCAATCTCATCCTTTGCTCATCGATCTGAACAAAAAGAATCTCTGGACTTTTAAATGCGTTCAACAGTCACTTGAGTGATTGACCTTTGCATTTGTTTTAAGCTGTACAAATCAATTTCTTTAAAAAGGGTATTCTTAAGAAAAGTACTTTCGGTGTGAACTGGAACAGTAAAGCACAGCCCTTAAACCCAAGAGTGCTTTTATGTGACACACAAGTCAACAGTTCAACTAGCAGTTGTTTTTTGCTTAATTTTGGCATAATTTTGGGGGTACTTTGGGGATGGCTAATGGAAATGTGAGGGTTATCAAGCCTCCTAGGAGGGGTGAGAGTCAAATTATTTTTATAACTGAGATGGCACAAGCACTGACCAGTCAGAATGGACACCGGTCATGAACAGCCTGTGTGGGTGTCACCCCCACGCCAGACGCGCCCCGCTCCCGTTGGCACCAGCACCTGAACTCAGCTCCGTCACCCCAGCTCTGGCTCTAAACTTCTGTTAGGTGCTTTTGTAAACAGAATCTACTGTTGACAGGAAAAGATTTGTCACCATTCAAGAGATTCAGTTTCCAAAGGCAATTTCAAAAGAAGGTTTTCACAGAGATTCTGAGCAATGACTGGAATAAGTTATTCCTTCTTAAAGTGTGCTGCTGGTCAGGAACACATAACTTCTGGCGTGTTTATTCAAAGACGAGTATTGTTATTGTACCATACTTCCTGGTGATTGATATACTTAGCAGTGGCTTCCAAGAAGTGACTATCATTTTGATGAAATGTCAAGTCAGGTGACAGATGGCTGACTTATTTGGAGAACCTTAAACCTAGAGAGAAGAGATTATTGTTAGATTAGAGCCGTACGTGTAGAATTATCACATTACAAAGGAGAAAAGGTCGGATTTGGAAAGAGAAACCAGCTATCCCAGTTTGACAACCAGTGGTAAGCGGACAACCCGTGCTGCCTGCTTTCAATGTGTAGGCTGCAAGGTTGGTGGAGTACATGGGAGGGAAACAAAGAGTCCCAAACAGACCTGGGAAGAGCTCAGCTGTAACTCCGTGCTTCTTCTGCTCTCCATGCTTGCAATATCCTTCTCACGGTGGATTTGCAAATAAGAAGTCCTCTGAAAACACAGCCAAGTGAAGAAGACACGGGAAATGTGGGGTTGGCTCTGAGGTCTGTGAGTATAATAGAGTAATTCCACCAAGGAGACTACACCTTTTTGTAGCAACTTATTTTGACTTGACATAAAAAGGAAATGTAAAAATGCTATTTGTTCTAAAATGCCCGAATGATAGGGGACAAGTTGAGTGATTATAGCATATCTATAATATAGAATATTAATCAGGCATTAAAAACTCTGTTTTCAGCAAAGCAATACTATATATTGTTACATACATACATATATTATATGTCAAAGGTCTAAAACCTGCAAGGAAATGACAAACACCAAATTCAAACTGAGGTATTACTTCTGGAGAAAGAGGAGGGAAAATGGGGTTGAGGAGCGTCCAAACGGAGGTTATCAATCTGTAATGTTTATTTCTTCACCTGAGTGGTGGGTCCATGGGTGTTCATATATGAGTTTCTATACTTTTTGTATGCTTGAATTATTTCAGAATTTAAAAAATCATGTTTTCAAACACTGATTGCATGACCTACCTGGTCTCGATAAAATATTAAATGAAACAATCAATCAGGATATAAAATATATACACAATATGATCGAAATGTTGTTTTAAAATAATATATATACATACACATATATATGTATATCCACACACATACAGGTATATGAACAGAAGAAAGCAAAAGAGGTTATCTCTGGTGATTTTTATTTTCTTGATTATGCTTTTTTGCAATATCTGAATGTTTTACAATAATATATCTTTTATAATCTAAAAAGTGGTATGTTAAAACATTATGGTCTCTAACAGTTAATGAAGGAGTGCATTGTACAGTTTCGCTTTTTAAGACTATATGAGTAAGACACGAAAGCATTCTTACTGTAAGGAGTCGGGGCCAGCCACAGTGCCACGGAGCTGAGCGGCACACTCCCGCCTCGCTGTCCTCCCATGCTCCGCCCCAGAGGTGACACAGTTTTGTGCGCATCCCTCCAGTCCCTTTCTATGCATTTTTTGGGTATATATGTGTATATGGCTCTCTTGTATTTACATAAATGTGATCATACTATACACACTGTCTTATAACTTAGCTTTTTCATTTTACATGGCACCTTCGGAGATTTGTGTGTGTGTGTGTGCGGAAGATCAGCCCTGAGCTCACATCGGATGCCAATCCTCCTCTTTTTTTTTTACTGAGGAAGGTTGGCCCTGAGCTAACATCCGTGCCCATCTTCCTCCACTTTATATGGGACACCGCCACAGCATGGCTTTGGCAAGCGGAGCCTAGGTGCGCGCCCAGGATCCAAACCTGCGAACCCTGGGCCACCGAAGCGGAACAAATGCACTTCACCACTGGCGACACCAGGCCGGTCCCAGGAGATTTTCTTTTTTAAATATCAGTATATATAAGTTTACCTAATTTTTAATTCAAAAATTTAAGAAATGAATTTAATTTTATTGGGGCCGGCCCAGTGGCGTGGTGGTTAAGTTCGAGTGCTCCGCTGCATTGGCCCAGGGTTCGCAGGTTCGGATCCCGGGCGGGGACGGTCGCACTGCTTGTCAAACCATGCTGTGGCAGCGTCCCATATAAAGTAGAGGAAGATGGGCACAGATGTTAGCTCAGGGCCAATCTTCCTCAGCAAAAAGAGGAGGATTGACAATGGATGTTAGCTCAGGGCTAATCTTCCTTACAAAAAAAAAAATTTAGTTTTATTTACTTAATCTCATTCATTTTAATAGCTACATAGTATTTATAATATATAAATAAATATATATTTATAATATAGCTGTATCGTAATTCAACTATATCCCTAATGATGGATATTAAGCCATTTCCTAATTTTTTATATTGTAAACAATGTTTCAGTGACTATCATTATGTGTACAAACAAGAATTTTTGTGAGAAAGATTCCTAGAAACGGAGTCTCTAGGTTAGAGGGTACACACATATTCAATAAAGACAAATGCTGCCAAACCGCCTTCCCAAGAGATTTGTCACTTAATACTCCCAGGACGTATGAGTCCTGTTTCCTCAGATCCTTGCGTTTCACTAACATCATATCTTGAAAAACACAGCAAGTTTATCAAGAACATTTGACAGATTTCTTGAATGAGCACGTATTCCTTCTATAATGAGAAAAAATGTTTTTAAATTAGATTGAAAAGTTGCTTTTCAAGACTGAAAGCAAACGCTCCCAAATGGTAAAAGTGGTTCTCTTTGGAAGACAGGCTGTGGGCAATTTTCATTTCTTTTATAATCTGAAAAAAAAAACCCAGTTAATTAAAATCTAGAATGTTCACATTCAAACATAAATGGTATAGAAAAAAAAACCAAAAAACAAAAGAAAGAAAAGGAGAAAGAAAAAGACATCATAAGTCCTTGTCTAGTTAGCCACTGGGAAGAAAAGAATTGGTTTGTTAATACTGCAAAGCAATCCAGTTTGGGCATTTGACACACGAAAACAGTTATCTGGAATAGACGTTAGAGTAAATTCTTTAAAATGTTATTAAAACACATAATTATTAGGTATAAATGACTTAACATCTTAGAAAAAATTTAATAATCTCATCATTTTTTGCTAGAACCCAGCCTACTTTAACAGGACATTGGCTTGTAAAATAACATAAGGTAAGAAAAATAATAAAATCATGGACAAAATGAACGTCTTTTTACAGAGAAGTTTCTGCCAGTGTGCAGTGACTATTATACACTATTTTCTTTTGTGTTTATAAGATATAAACTATTGAGCAATTTATCGTTCTTTTAAGATTATCCTAGAATAATCTTTGTATGAAAGTATTCAAAAAGTAACTTACGAGGTCAAATTCCTCGTGCAATGTTCTAAGTTCAGTGATTTGTTTGAAAAAAATTTTCACAGGTGAGATGGGAGTGACAACATTGCAAAATGAATCAGCTCTATCATTGATATATTGCCCTTAGTTTAAAATGGCTGCTTTTTTAAACATATGGTTCCCAGCTGAAGTTTTATCACTGCTACTGTTTTTCTTCCCAAAAGATTTTACACCAGTTTGATAAATTTCATCAGTGGGAAAATATTTTCTCCTCAAGTTACAAATAAATTTCTGCAGTTGGAAACGTTCTTATATTAAAAATATTGAATCGGAACATGCTCTTCTCTTAATGGTAGGAATAAGTCTTTAGGCAACACTCATCAGAACACCGAGAATTGCAAAGCCACATGTCAATAGATTGTCACGGAACTTGTACAAAACATGAGTTGCAAAAGAAGAGAGGAATTGCCTTCCTTGTCCGTCCTGCCTGGTGTCCTGTGCCAGGAAGGGCACAAATGCCAGCACTGCGTGTGAGCAACAGCATGCTGCCCCCTGGTCTGCAGGTGCAGGGGGACACAGCAGCTAGAGAACTTTGTGGCTCAGAACCACTAAGGACATAAAAGAATTTGAGGAGGACACCACCCTGGACTTGAAACAGCAGGAGAAATCAGGTTTTGGACCTTGTTATCCGAAAGATCTATTATCCAGAGAGACCTTAAAGCTCGCCCAGTCCATCTAGTAACTCAGGAATTCTTCTGTCAGAAACCTCACTGAGCCTGGTCCTGATTTCAGGGTCCTGGTCACACACACCGCCTCCGAGATCCCAGACAATGATGACTCTAGAGGCCAAGGGAATTAACTTCCCGCCACCGCCCCCAACCGCCACCCCATCCCCACCAGTCCTGGGAATGATCTGCTGAAGGGACCCAGTTCACTCTGCTCTTGGGAGCAGGTCTAGACTGCCTCAGCGCTGACCTGGCCATCCTCTCACCTTGGCAATGCTCGCTGCACTCCTCTGCTCCAAACCCCACATCCCTTCCATCCTTCCTTTCCTCCCTTCCGTGCTTTCCTCTTGCTTTAAACAAAGAAAAAGGAAGGGCTGATTACTAAGGGGAAGCGGAACAGGAGAGCTGGTTTAGCCGTCCCTCCCACCAAAAGGTCCTGCTTCCAGAGAAATGGTATTGAGGAATCCTGCTATATGTCCCTCTCCTCCCTCCCTATCTAAATTCCTGATCTGGTACAAGCAGGGCATGGACCAAAGCAAGCATTAAGTAAATGCCTTTCGAATGAATAAATGAATGGTTATGTATGGCTCAGACTTTTAAACATTTATGCAAACATTTTAAACTCTTATGTTTGTCTAATTATGTTGTATTTTTAGGTAATGAGTTCCTTAAGCTTGTTACTTACCAAATGAAGTAATTCTTAATTGTTTTCAATATACATTACAAATAACATGAGCAGTGTTTTTTAATTGAAACATCTTGGGATTCAGTGAAAAAACTTGGATTCACTTTATCCCGATCGCATGTGTTTTCAGAGAATTCGAACACTTGATTTACTTCTCAGCCTTGGCGTTTTCAGCCTAAAGAGTGCCGATCCATTGTCCGTCTTGACTCAGCAGCCTCTCTTCTCTTTTCCCTCCCCAACCCCGACCTCCCTCTCTTAACCCTTTTAGGTGCAGCGATCCAAAATGCTTGTAGTATTTCCTTTTGTGGACACCTGGAAGTTTTTTCTTTTTGTTTCAAGTTTGATGGTAAGACAAGTAATGTATTGCTACATTTTGGGCCTTAAGACCTTATTTTCAGGCAACTGACTTCCTGGCTAAGGATTTGACCCATGGCTCAGAGGTCTTCTTTTTTAATGCATAGAAGATTTATTTTATCCCTAAGTAAGTTGTCTTGAACTTTCCTTATGAGCAAATACCACTTCTCTGGAAGCAGGACCTTTTGTTGGGAGGGACGGCTTAACCAGCTCTCCTGTTCCGCTTCCCCTTAGTAATCAGCCCTTCCTTTTTCTTTGTTTAAAATAACTTTGAGATATAATTTACATACCATAAAGTTCACCCTTTTAAACTGTACAATTCAGTGGTTTTTAGTATATTTACAGAGTTGTACAACCATCACCATAATCTAATTTTAGAACATTTCATCGTCCCCCAGAAAACCTTGTGCAATTAGTGGTCACTCTTCCTCCCTCCCCTCTCTCTTCCCCCTCCAGCCTGTCTCTATGGATTTGCACATTCTACACATTTCATCTAAATGGGACTATGCTGTTTGTGGCTTTTGTGTCTTGCTTCTTTCCCTTCCCATAATGTTTTTGAGGTTCATCCATGTTGTAGCATGTATTAGTACTTCATTCCTTTTTATTGCTGAATAATATTCTACTGTATGGATATACCACATTTTGTTTATCCATTCATTAGTTGAAGGACATTTGGGTTATTTTTACTTTTTGGCTATTATGAATAATGCTGCTGCTATGAGTATTCATGTACAAGTTTTTGTGTGGATAGATGTTTTTATTTCTCATGGGTATATTCCTAGGAGTGCAATTGCTGGTTCATATGGTAACTCTTTCTGTGTAACAGTTTTTTTTTTTTTTTTGGCGAGGAAGATCAGCCCTGAGCTAACATCCATGCCAATCCTCCTCTTTTTTTTGCTGAGGAAGACTGGCCCTGCGCTAACATCCGTGCCCACCTTCCTCCACTTATATGGGATGCTGCCACAGCATGGCTTGACAAGTGGTGCGTCAGTGCACGCCCAGGATCCAAACCGGGCCACCAGCAGCAGAGCGCGAGCACTTAACTGCTATGCCACGGGGCTGGCCCCCTGTTTAACATTTTGCAGAACTGCCAGACTGTTTTCCAAAGTGGCTGCACCATTTTACACTTCACCAGCGATGAATGAGGGTTCCAATTTCTCTACATCCTTGCTAACACTTGTTGTCAGTCTTTTGATTACATCCCTTCTAGAGGGCAAGAAGTGGTATCTCATTGTGGTTTTGATTTGCATTTCCTTAATGAATAATGTGTTAAGCATCTTTTCATGTGCCTATTAGCTGTTCACATATCTTCTTTGGAGAAATGTCTATTCAAATCCTTTACCCATTTTTAATGGGATATTTGTCTTTTTATTGTTGAGTTGTTAGAGTTCTTTATACATTCTGGCGATATCTATTCCAATAAACTATTTTCATGTGGCTTTCAGGACATTACACTCTGGTTTTCCTCTTTCTTTATTATTTGCCCTGCTTCAGACTTCTTTGCTGGTTCTTCCTCTTCTCCTTGATCCTTATTTTTTTTTTTTAACTTACTGTTGAAGAATAACATACAAATAGAAAGGGCTAGGGGCTGGCCCAGTGGCATAGCGGTTAAGTTCATGAGTTCTGCTTTGGTGGCCCAGGGTTCACCAGTTCAGATCCCAGGCACGGACCTACTCACCGCTCATCAAACCATGCTGAGGCAGTGTCCCACATAGAACTCTACAACTACGATACACAACTATGTACTGGGGCTGTGGGGAGAAAAAAAAAAGACAAAGATTGGCAACAGATGTTAGTGCAGGGCCAATCTTCCTCAAAAACAAACAAACAAACAAACAAACTAGAAAGGGCTTAAATAAGTTTTCACAAAGGGAATGCACTAGTTTATCCAGCACACAGATCAACAAATAGAACATTGTCAGCACCCCAGAAATGGGCACCCCAGGCCCTGCTGCTCTCTCTAGTCACAACCCTCACCAAAGATAACCAACTATTCTGACTTCTAACATCATAGATGAGTTTTGCTTGTTAAGGAACTTTAAATAAACAATCCTATGATATATATTCTTTTCTTCTGACTTCTTTCACTCAATGCTGTGTTTATCAGATTCATTCATATTGTTGTATGTGGCTGTAGGTTGTTCATTTGCATTGTTGTAGGATATTCCATTATGTAAATTTACCACAATTTATTCATTTTACCATTGATGGGCATTTGGATAGTTTCCTTGTGGCTGTTAGGAATAGTGCTCTTATGAACATTCTTGTACATGTGTTTTGGTAAATACACATACACGCACGCATAGATTCTTGCTAGATCTATACCTAGGAGTAGAATTGCTAGGTTATAGAGTTTTAAGTTTAATAAGTATTCAAGTTTAGTAGGCACTATCTCTTCTCAATTTTGTATAAGAATTTTGTATAAGTGTATAAGAATTTTGGTTGCTCCACATCCTTGTCAACATTGGTATCTTCTGTATTTTTTTGTTTTAGCCATCTGGTCGGTATGTAGTGGTATTACATTATCATTTTATTTGCATTTCTCTGATAACTAGTGAACTTGAGCACCTCTCTATATGTTTTTTGGACATTTGTATATTTAGTCTTGTGGAGTGCCACTTTAAGGTGGGATTTTTGGGGGGCCATTTCTTAATATTTTGGCTTCTTTTTCAAATTGTTTTGTGGGAGGTCTTTATATAATCCACTGACAAGTCTTTTGTCAGATATGAGTATTGTGGATTTCTTTTATTCTTTGGCCTGTCTTTTCCGTATCTTAATGATGTCTTTTGAAGAACAGAAATTCTTAATTTTAATATAGTTCAATTTATCATTTTTTTATTTATGGCGAACACTTTTTGTGCCCTGTTTAAGCACATTTTGCCTACTCCAAGATCATAAGGATTTTTCTCTGTTTTCTTTCACATTTAGATCAGTAACCCATCTCGTTGAGGTAGAGGCCAAGATTTTTTTCCCCATAAGGATATCTAGTACCAGTTATTGAAAAGACCGTCCTTTCTCACTGCACTGCTGGCTCACCTCTGTTATAAATCAGGTGACTATATAGATATGGGTCTGTTTCTGGATTCTCTATATTTTTTCCCATAGGTCCATTTGTCCATCTTTTTGTCAATATCACTGTCTTAATTACAACAGCTTTTAAAAGTTAGGTTTTGATATCTGGTAGTGGTCTCCCAGCTTCATTCTTCTTCAAGATTGTCTTGGCTCTTTTTGGCCTTTCGTATTTCACACATAGTTTAGAATCAACTTGTCGTTTACACACACACACACCCACACCCACACCCATAAACCTTGCGGGGAGTTTGATTGGCATTGTGTTGAATCGAGGCATCTTCTAAATCATAAAAATGACATTCCCTCTGTTTACTTAGGTCTTTTCACTTTTTCTCAACATCATTTAGTAATATTCAGCATATAGGTCTTGCACATTTTTCATTAGATTTATTATTGGGTATTCGAAGTTTTTCAAAAGGCAAATGGTTTCACTTTAAAAGTTTAATTTCCTCTTTGTTTATTGCTAGTGTATAGAAATTTATTGCTGTAAACCCGCCTTGTATCCAGTGACCTTGCTAACTTCACTCAATTCTAATACTTTGATTGAAGATTGTTTTGGAGTGTCTATGTATATAGTCATGTAGTCAGTTTTATTTTTTCCTCTCCAACTCTTATCCCTTGCTAAAACCATGTTTTCTTTCATATATTTCAGTCTTTATTGATCTTCTCTCCTTTTATAGCCCAGGACAATGGTAGAATTCATCAGTGCTCAGCTTCCTCAAATCCTCAGTGGTCCTTTATAAGACAAGCGTCACATTTGTAAAATGATCTGCCCAGGGGTCATTTGTAACCATATTTTGGCCAAGCATTCCTCAATTTCATACTTGGATTCTTTTAAAAATCCCAGATAATTTCTAGATTGCCTAAACGTTTACATCTATTCTAATGTATTCATTTGACTTGATCAAATTTCTTTTTAAAAGTCAAAGTAAAATGGTAACATCTTGATCAATTTAGCTGAATTTGTGTTTGGGAAAGTGAGTAGTGGTACAATATGGCTGGAATTGGGGTGGTGGAGGTGTAAGACAGAAAACTGATGTGATGGCTTGTTTGATCCAGAGCAAGAGATAAGAGAGAAAAAGACAGAAAGAGGTGGAGGATAGGTTCTAATTTCAGAAGTGACATCTCATTACTCTTGTGGCCATATTCTATTAGTTAGAAGCCAATCTCTAGGTCTAGCTCACACTCAAGGGATGAGGATTACATAAGGGTGTGAATACCAGGAGGCAGTAACAATTGGGAGCATTTTAGAGGCTGCCTACCTTACCTCCCTCTGGCTTTCTAGAGGTGACTATTTCAACCTTATTCTTAAAAGGGTCAGGCTCATTTAAATCACGACCAAATTATGTTACAATTTTTTATTTCCCTACATGGCACCTATTTCCTGGCTCCATCCAGGGGTTTTCCAGCCTGCACTATAATGCTAGTCTTGTTCTTTATGAGAGATCATCTCTTCTCAGGCCTTCAACTGATACTCCTCTGTTGACAAGTTCAAATCTCTTACCCAAATTTCATATCCTATGACTTTTCATTTATCCTCCAAAAACTTAGATTTGTCACTTTTGCTCTGTACTCCATATTCCTAAAACCCAAATCATCAGTTTTCTATCTCTATTAGGACTGAGAAATTATTTTAGGACTAAGAAGGGAGAGTTGATATAAAAGCAATGTCAGACTATAATGGGCTAAACATTTTTTCACCCTAACAAACTGCATCCTCATTCAGACACTACCCATTCTCAGTCAGCTAATTCCCAGTGGGTGTTGCAATCAGATGTAAACATCTACCAAATCTATCCATGTACCTGCATTTGTGTCCATATACACTACCTTCTCTCCTGTTCATGCTCCTAGCAGAGGCCACACCCTCCACTCGGGCTGTAGGACCCATCTCCTTTCACCTGTGCAAGGTCTGGAGCACATCCCTTCTAACATACTCAAGGATGTTGCTCCAGTAATATTCCTTGTTTCCTGAACCATCAATTCCCATCTCCGCTGGATCTTTCATCAGAATACCAACATGGTATGTTGTTTCTATTTAAGATCTTAAAATCTTCTCTTGATCCCACTTACTTTTCCTGCTATATTTTTTCTCCTTTCCTTTTTAGCAAAATCCTTGAGAGAGCAGTCTATAATTGGTCTCCAACCTTCTCCTTTAATTTACTGTGGAATCCACTCTAACCAGTCTATTAAACTGTCTTATCAAGCTCACTGGTGACCTTCATGTTGCTAAATCCAAAGGTCAAGTCGCAGACATCTCACTGGACCTGTTAGCAGCATGTTATGCAATGATGACTCTCCTCTTTGAAACACTTTCTTCCCCTGGCTTCCAGGACGCGTCACATTCTTACTTTCACGGGTTGCTCCCTCTGTCTTCATCAGTTTCTCCTCATCTCCACAAACTTCATGTTGGAGTACTTTGAACTTCTTTTCAATCTACACTCATTCTCTTAGTTTTAAATACAATTTATATGCCAGTGATTCCCAAACCGATATTCCTAGTCACAACCTCTCCCCTAACTCCAGACTTGTATAAATGAGAGGATTTCTTTATACCAGAAGTGGTATAAAGATTACTTCAAAATGAAAAGATCTGAGCTACACAGACGCTGGACGAACTTATCTGAACTTCCTTTATCCGACTAAAGCACAGCTTTATGTCGGTCAGCTACCACCCCCCACCCCCAGCACACACCCCCCGAAAGTCTCCAGTCAGGGAGGTGACTCACCTTGGGCGCTGGGACATTTAAAAAAAAATCTTTTAAAAAAGCCTCATAGAACCTTCCATCATTTGAAGCCTTAACCCTCTCTCTCCCCCTGCCCTTTATTAAGCTGGTATATAAGCCTTTACCTCTAGCTGTTTGGGGACCTCTCTCTCTGTAGAGGACTCCTGCATGCATAATCAACTTTTCTCCTGTCAATCTGTTGTCAATTAATTGCAGGCCCTGATAAGTAGGACTTAAACTGGTAGAGCGAAAGTTTTCCTCCCAACAATAACTTACCACCTACTTGACGTCTCTACTTGGTTGAAAAGAGGCATCTCAAACGCACTGTGCCCCAAACTAAACCGTGATCTCCAAACCTCCACCCCGGGAGCCTCTCCTGCCTCGACTGCCCCTGCAGCCTCCAACTCAATTATGACTCACTTGCTTATCCACCACCTCTCTTTTGCTTCCTATATCCAATCTGTCGGCAAATCCTATCGCCTATACGTTCAAAATATATCCAGAGCCGGACGACTTCCCACCAGCTCCGTTGGCACCACTTTGGTTCCCAGCCACAGGCCTTTCTTGCCTGGATTATTACAACACACAGATTTAGAACTGTCCTCTCTGATGTGGCCCCTGCTCCACTTCAGGCTACTCTCGTCTCAAACGGCGGCTGGAATGATCTTGTTTAAACCATCAAATCACCTTTCTGCTCGAAATCCTCTCACTTAAGTAAAAAGTGAAGTCCTAACAGTGGCCCACAAGGCCCTAGAAGGCCTGCCTGTGCCCCCTACCCTCCCCTGCCTGTTGCTAGAACACACCAGGCAGCCTCCCCCCGCAGGGCCCAGGCACTTGCTGTGCCCTCTGCCTAGAACACCTCTCTCAGTAAGCGTTCCTCCACCTCCTTCAAGTCTTTCTTCAAATGTCACCTTCTCAGTGAGGCCTGCCCTGACCAAGCTATTTTAAATTACAGCGTTTGCACTCAACACTTCCCTCCTTCCATGCTATGTCTTTCTCCTTTTTATTTACCACCACCTCACATACTGTATAATTTATTTTGTTTGTTGCTTCTCTCCACTCGAATGTCAGCTCCACCAAGGCACAGAGTTTTGTTTCACTCACATCGAATTCCTAGCCCCCAGGACAGTGTCTTGCACTGAGTAAGCTCTCCATAAAAACTTGTTGAATGCTGAGTGAATGAACGAACATGTGAGAAGTAAACCCCATTCATGGGGTTGAAAGGGAAGTTCTGTGAGGCTAACAGCCTCAACTTTGCACTTGACCTTCTCCTGTTCCCCCAGGAAAACCTGAGGATATACTGCGTGCAAGCATTGGTAGGCCTGGGGAGTACAACAGCAAATAAGGTAGAGAGCTACGTCCTGCCTTCAGAGTTTAACTCTCCATTTTTGGTTTTATCCCATAACTGTAATAGTGAATCTCTGTCTTTCACAGAGGACCTACCAGTAGCAGCATTAATGGAATCTGAGCATCGTTATAGAAATGAAAAATCTTGGTGACTCCCACCCTTCACAACCACTTTTGTGTCCAGCCTTTCAGCTTCATCTAGGCCCCTTTAGTAACTAGCATTCTCAAACATACACTCACATGTATTTTCTTGCTTTCCCTGGTTGGAAATCTTCAGGTGATTTTTCTTAGTATTAAAATGAAATACTTCTTCTCCCTCCCAGCTTTCCTGTATTTGTCAATACACAAAATAGAGTTGCAAGATAAGGTATGCCCTCCATATATAATGCAGTCCTTTTGCAATGCTTTCAAATTTTCCCTTTTTCCTGCCATCACTGTGACCTAAAATATCTTGTTTAACTGAATAATGACATCACTGAATTAAGACAATATTGTGATCCACTGACATCCCTACGTCCTGCAGTCAGCCTTCACATTATACTTAAAAATGTATATTATAAATATTATATTTAATACAGCCTCACTTAGCTCTCTAGACTCTACTCTCCCATTCTTTCCCAACTGGCGCTCTCAGCTCTGGTTATACTCCACACAATCACTCAGAACAGATGTTCATTTCCGTCTCAAGTGCCCTCACTGCCCCATCAATCTAGGTCTTATGCTTTCTTCAGGGTCTAGTTAAAATTTTCTTTTCTGATATTTTTTTTTTGAACATCTTGATCCAATATCATTCCTGATCCTAAATGTCTTAGCAATTCATATGACGTTTCACACTATGCTGGATGTTTATTGCTTTGATTTGCTTTCTGTTCTCTCTGCTAATGTAATTTCCTTGATTTTTCTTCAAAAGATGCCCACATTGTTTTAATATTTAATATAAAGGACAGGTAAAATTAGTAATTTGATAAGGAACTTATGGATAAGTACTTTTAAGGTTTAAATTGCTGGTTAAAAAAGCAATTGTGAATTACTGGTCTAGTTGGAAGCCTTTTACCATGGAATCTGAATGTATTGGTGACTGTTAGGTGTGTGACAGAATTGTTACATTAAGAAATGAGTCACATCTCAGATGCATAACCTACTTACTTTTGCACTCATCATTTATTCATAATTGTGCTTTCATTTGGGCACATGATTGTTTTTTCTGTATCTTTTGGCTTCCCTCCACATGTATGTCCAACATTGAGTGGGTTAAGGTGGGAAAATTATGCGTTAAATCATCAAATGAAAAATTAGTCATTAAAAATCTCATCTAAAAATGTAATTAAAAATATAAAGCACGTTTCTTTAGTCTTTTTAACCCTACAGTTCATAGTTGACCCTTTTTTTCCCCCAGTCTGAACTCTCAATATGGAATCCCGGTTTACATGGGTGAGTGGTTATTTCGCCCTATAGCTGTATCCTGTTAAAAATACATTTGGAATAATCTTAACTTCATTGCCAGATAAAGCACAAGGGGAGATTATATCCTCAACGGAACATTCCTAATCCTCTGGGTTGGGACAGGTTTACCCCAAGATCGTTTTTTAATAATGGAAAAATGTTGCAGTCATCCTAACACTTTCCGGAGGCGTTAGCATGAGGCAAGTGAACCGCACTCATCCTTGATCAATGAATTTAACGTTGACACGTGCTTGGAACTACAAACACTGGAAGGGTCTGACAAGGCGCTCTGAGTGAGGAATGTGCAACAACCGTGACGTCGCTCTTCCCCAGGTTTCTAAGGCGATGGGCACTGCGGGCTCGCCCAGCCAAAGTCCAGCGGGCCGGGGCATCGGAGACGGGCCGCCTCGGCCGAGGGCAGCCGCAGACAAAAGTCGCCCGCAGGGCGCTCGGCTCGGCGCGGGCAGCGGCGCGCCGGCCCCACCGGGCGCGGGAAGGTCGCGGCTCCTCGGCGAGGCGAGCCGGGGGCCCCAGAGGGCGTCTCGCCGGCAAACGGGGCACCTCCGGCGCGCCCGCCAGCCGGCTCGGGCCCGGGCTGCGCGCGCGGGGAAAGAGCGCGGCGGTTGAAACCGTTACTACCCCCGAGTTTTGAACTGGTTCAAACTTGGCTCTCGGCCCCGCCCCGCCCCTCCGGCCCGGGAACTCCGAGGCGGCGGTTCCCGCCAAGCGCCGCGAGCGCGCCGTCCCGCCCTCCGGCCGGTTCCCGCCACCCCGCCTTGCCCGCCTCCCGCCCGCGGCCCGGGCTTCGCGCTCCGGAGGCCCCTCGTCCCCACCCGCCGGCCCACCGCCTTCCCGAGAAGCGCCGTGCGTTCAGCAAAAGAACAAAGACACGGCGCGGCGCTTCCAGTCCGCGGCAGCGTCCCTCAGCGCCGCCGCGCGCACGCGCCGCCCGCCCGGCCCGGCCGAGTCCCGCGGGCGCCTCTGCGTGGGGCTGGCTCGGCGCCTCCGAGCCCGGCGGGCCCTGTGATTGGACGGGAGCCCGCCTCGCGTCCCGCCAATCGGGGCGGCGCTTGGTTAGACTGGGGGGGCCAAATAAAAGCGATGGCGATTGGGCTGCCGGGTTTGGCGCTCGGTCCGGGAGCGTCTGACACCCACTGGGACGCAGAAGGCGGTGGAGCCCCGGCGGCGGCGGCGGCGGCGCGCGGGAGCGGCGCGGGCTGGGGCGCGGGGCGCAGGTAATGCGGCGCTGTCGGGCCGGCCGGGCGGCGGGGCTCTGGAGCCCGGCGAGGGGCGGCGGCGGGACAGCCCCGCCGCCGCTTTGCCCGTCCGGTGTCGCCCAGAGCGGGCTCTCCCGGGGCGCCGGTTTTGCAGGCGGGGTGAGAGGAGACCCCTCGGAAGGGGTCCGGGGGTCCGGGCTGGCCCCGCGAGCCCGCGGGCGGGCAGTGCCGGACCCCAGAGACTCGAGGCGGGAGCAGTGGCGGGTGCCGGCGGGGGGCGTGCGGAGGGGTCCTCCGGCGCGCCCGCCCCTCCCGAGGCGCCGGGGCTGGGCCGGGGGCGCTCCGGGGTCCGGGGCGGGCTGGCCGCCCGAGCCCAAGTCTCCTTTGTGTGGAGCGCCGTGGCGGGAGCGCCCGGGTGGGACGGGACGCACACAAGTTGGTGGGACCTCGCCGCCGAGTGTTCACTCAGACAAAGGACGGACTGTGTCTCGGGGGAGCTTGGCGTGAGGAAGGGGCAGTGACACTGGGGCCTGACAGCGGGCGGGAGAGGGGCGTGGGGAGCGCGGGCCGCGGGCGCGGGTGGGCGGGCTCGGCCCCACGCCCCCTCCTCGCGAGCGCGCAGGCTCGGCCGGGGCCGTGGTGCCGGGACGGCGTGCGGAGAGCGGACTCCGGGGAGCCGCGCGGCTGACGTTTCCCCCCGAGCAGCCTAAAACCCCTGGTCTCCAGCCGCTCGGACGAGGCAGTCCCGGGCTGCTTTCGCCTTCCCGTCTGGCTTCCGTTAAGTTCGAGAGAAGGGTCGAGCCGTTCTCCCCCTTCTTGGTTTTATTCGTTTTGGAGGGCTTTCCGTCGAGTTCCCGCGAAATCGTGTACCCCCCTCCACCCACCACAAAGTCTGTGCCACAGGGTCAGTTTTTGAAAATGGGAGGAATCGGGAAGCACGGTATTTTGGAAAACTTGGTGAACTCACTCCTAGTGAGTTCCCGCTTTCCAGAGAATCATAATCTTAAAAAAAAAAATAGAAATTACAAGCTGTTTTGGCCAACTTGTCTGATACATCTGAGAATGGCGACAGGTGCTAACGAAATCAACTGTAATTTAGTAAGCGATTATTCCCCAAATCCCTAGAGGTTGAATGAGGATGAGCTGGAAGCAAGAGTTGATCAAAATAAAATGCTTATGACAAATATGTGTTTAGATGATGTGGTTAGCAATGTCTTATTAATTGGTCTTGTTTTCCGTGAACAATAGCTTTAGTGAGTCGGAAAAGACTGCAGAAATGTTTGTCGCCTAAGAAATTGAAGGTGTGCTGTCCACAGTTAAGCTAAACTTCCTTTGTTGATCACACAGGATCTGTAAAATTTGAGTTCATTTGAAAATAAAGATCTGTCTTTGGTATTTAAAAATTTTCCTACAAGGTTTACTTTCTAATTTTAAAGTTCATTATCAGTTTAATTTTAAGGCGTTTCTAAAGTCACATAAAACAACATTTAAATAATCTTTAAAGGACACTAATGCTGACACAGTTGAATGTAATGTGTACTTCCAGAGGGTTTTGGAGTTGATTTTCCATTTCTCTTCGTTCATAAGCATTGGCAACTGTTTCATGTTTAGGAATAATATGTAAGACAAGTGTGTAATCCAAACTAGTTTATTGGTAGTTTTATTTGCAAGAAAATGAAAAGATATATTTTGATTTCCTTTTTGTAGTCTCTAAAGTTAGGAATAGATAGCATTCTCGTCCCAGATATAAAGAATCCTGTTCTTTGTTTATGGAGATGTATTAGGGAATGTAATGTTTAAAGTCCCAGAAACACATAGGAAAATGGCATCTTAAATTCTGATTTTTGTGGAAAGTGAATCTATTGAAAGAAAAGGAACGTAGAAACACCCAGGCACTCTTCTGATTTGCATTGTTCTATGATGAAGATCTAATGTGCACCTACTCTTATGGTTTCATAAAGATGGAGACAGAAATGCAATGTAAAGTCTTTATTATATTTCGCAGAATTTTGGACACCAGTGAACACATTCCAGGTGCTGCCCTAAGTGTTGCGATTGTTAAACAGTATTCATATTTATCTTAGTTGCCGATATTAAAAAGTCTTACTGATAATCTTGTCAGTTGTTATGAGATGAGCTAGTTATGCAGATTTTGGCAGAAATTTGGATCTTTTAGGATAAGAAATTCTAATTTTTCCCTTCTTTTGTATTCTTTATTTGATAATTACTGTCTTTGTTCTTGCCATAAGATATATTTTTAAGTCTTCTGGGGAATTGGTTTAAAAAGTTTGTTTTAAATTTTTTCTATTTGAATTAAGAATGTATTTAGTCAGTTTAAGTAGCAGTGATTAACAAAAACCAAACACTTGTTGATTTAGTGCAGTTAGGCAAAAGAAAAGTTCTAATACTTTTATAACAGCTTTGCTTTGGATGCATACATATAGGTGATTATTTTTTCGTTGGCCATTTAAAAATTTTGGGCAAATTTCCCCAGGTCACACTGAGGTTTTTCCAGAATATCTTCCATCCTTTGAGCTGGCATGCTCAAGGAGTGTGAATTAATTTCTGTATTGGCCTAAATAAATGGTGATTAAGAAAGTTGATCTGCTTTTTGAAAACCAACAAGGAAAAATCCGCCAACAATCGAATGCATTCTGGGATCAATTACAAATGATTTATGGATTTACCTTGAAGTCTTTATGTTGGTACAAATGATGAAAATGTTTTCTGTGAGTTATGAAGGATTCTATCTGGGCAGGTGAAATCTTTAGTTTGGGGGAGAGCATGAATGGAGAGGAATGGCTTGTGAAATTCAAAGAAAAGTTCCCAGACGGTCCCTTTACCTTCTAGAGGCCTTCCCTGGCCTGGCAGGCACTCTTGAGTCCCACAGGGCTCTGTTCGCACTTTTGTTATAGCATGTATCACATTGTATGTAATCACTTGTTTATGCATCTGTCTCCTTCACCACACTCTAAGTGCCTTGAGACAGAGGCTCTTATTTTTCTTTGTATACCTGCTAGTTGCTAGAGGATAGGGCTTTAGCAGTTGAATGAATGAAGGAAATATGAAAAATGTAGGGAAATAATTTGACAAAGGAACTTGCAAAGCAAACAGGATATATTAATATTTATGTTGTGAGGAACTTTGGAAGGTATTTTTCTCCCTTTTTGAGAAGCATTGATTACAAAGAAAAATAATCATCTAGGTGAACAAGTTCTGGGGTTTCTCCTAGTTACAATACTCTAAGATATTGAAAATTGGATATCCCTTAGGTGTGACTCTGGTATTCATGTTGGGTATTTCAGGCAGCTAGAGAGAAGCTTGATAAATCTTCTGGATACCTGCATATAGTATCTGCTTAATTTGATTTGATGTCAGTATTGATGATCCTTGTACAAAAATGTAAGGAAGCAAAAGTGTTGCAGATAGTGGTGAATCTCTTAATTGAAACGTTTTTAGTTACAGTTAATGAGTTCTTTATTGGAATAATTTGAGGTGGGTTTTGAAGCTAAAACTGAAGGAAGTAGTGCCAGTGTGATTAGGGATCATTTATTGGGATGCTCTTCATCATCCTTTTAAATTCGTTTATTGTGTGTGTGTGTGTGTGAGTATGTGAGGAAGATCAGCCCTGAGCTAACATCCCTGCCAATCCTCCTCGTTTTGCTGAGGAAGACTGGCCCTGAGCTAACATCCGTACCCATCTTCCTCCACTTTATATGGGATGCTGCCACAGCATGGCCTGACAAGCGGTGTGTCAGTGCACGCCCAGGATCTGAACCCGGGCCGCCAGCAGTGGAGTGTGTGCACTTAACCACTACGCCACGGGGCCAGCCCCCAAATCCTTTTAATATGATATGATAAATGCAGATGAGCAAATCCAGTTCATGTCTCAAAAGGTATAGCTGATAAGTTTCTAAGATGGTTGCACTGCTTCATATCTTGCCACTGCGTCACTACCTGGTGCAAAAATATGACAAAAATGAAGTGAAAAAAAGACATTAATATTAAATGTCTATTAATATTATTTGCCAGATGCTTTATTCCTTTATTTGTTTTTTATTGTGGTAACACTCATATTGGATGCTTTATTTTTAATTCTTGTGAAAACCACCCTGCATCCATCAACAGATGAATGGATAAACAAAATGTGGTATACACATACAATGGAGGAATATTTAGCTTTTAAAGGAATGACATTCTGACACATGCTACGACATGGATGAACCTTGAAAACATTATGCTAAGTGAAATAAGCCAGATACAAAAGGAAAAAAATTGTATGATTCCGTTTATAGGAGGTATAAATAGAATGGACAGATTCAGAGGGACAGAAAGTAGAATAGAGGTTACCAGGGGCTGAGGGAATGGGAGAATGGAGAGTTAGTGTTGAATGGGTACAGAGTTTCTGTTTGGGATAATGACAGAGTTCTGGACATGGATGGTGGTGATGGTTGAACAGCATTTTGAATGTGCTTAATGCCACTGAATTGTACACTTAAAAATGGTAAATTTTATGTTTTGTATATTTTACAATAAAAAAAACTTGAACAACACACTCTTCAACTTGGATCTAGAGGGGTTAAGAACTTGCCCAGGATTATCTAGCTGGGAATTTGCAGTTAGGATCCAAACTTAAATTCTTTTTGACTCCATACCATCTCCTCCATGTTATCTAGTGATCTTCTGCATCATTGAAGATGTATCAGTTCCAAGAAGAGTCATTTTATTTGGCTCAATCAGAAAGTTATATTTAAAAGTAGATAATTGTAGTCTTATGGGAGGTACAATCTGATGCCCTAGACTAAGAGATTTCTTGGCGGATTTCTTTCTCTGCCAGAGCTGTGCTTGTGTGCGCTCTAGGGGGGCATACAGTAGAATTATAAGTGTGGTCTTTGGAGTCACGTTGCTGGGGGTTTCAGTTCCTGAGCTGCCAGTTTGTGCCCTGGGCAAGTTGTCCTTGATGTTCAAGTTCCCTGTCTGTAAATTGGTGATTGTAATGACATTCATTCCATAAGGTTGAGAGGATTAAATGAATTAATACATAATAGTTCTAATGTGAAACTCTTAGAACTACACCTGGCACAAAGTCTTTGATAAATGATTTTTAGTTATTGCACCAGTATTGCTTTTAAGAGTTGATGTACTTTGTCATTAATGGAACTAAATACTTCTCAAGTTTAAATATGTGCTTAGGACCTGTAAGAAAATGGTGCTACATATGCTTTATTTATTTCTGTTTATTTAGAAATCTCTGTTGATTAAATACAAGTGATAAGTATTCAGTTTAAAATACAGAAACAATTTAGATGGTTATAAAGTAAAATCTTTCTTGATCTCTGTAATTGCATTCCCTACCCTTAACAGTTCGGTGTATATTCTTCCCAAACTTTCCAATATATTCATATGAATATTTATACATATGTTTTACAAAAATGGGATCAAGTTACTTAGTTCTAAATCAGTTTTTTTTAGGTCAGTACAGAGAGATCTATTTCGTTAAAAAATAGCTGATATTTCTTTAGAGCTTGCTTATGTGTGGCACTATTCTAAGTGCTTTCATTTATTTTATATAGATACTGTAATAACAAGAGATGGAGAGATTAGGTAATAACTAGTTAATGGTAGAGTAAGGATTTGATTTTGGGTACTTTGGTTTCAAAGCTCTGATCTCTCAGCCTGGGGTCTTTTTTTTTTTTATTTTAGTAAGGCCAACGAACTACCAATGATTTTGGCATTTCTTAAAGAGTTGTAAAACAATGACAAAAACCCCTAAAAAAGAATATGCAAGGAGACTGGATGTGGCCTGCCAAACTTAAAATACTTACCATGTGGCCCTTTAAAGCAAAAGTTTGCCACTCCTTGCTCTAAGCTATCAGGCTGTTTTGAAAGTAGAATATGTAGTATTCCAGTTTATGGATGTGTCATTATTCAGTCAACCCTCTGTGATGGACGTTATGTTTTCTCCTCAGAAGTGAGCATCCTTATATATCTTTGAACATTTGTGTGACAGCTTTCTGTAAGGAGAATTGCTGTTTCAAGATTATGCACATTTCAAGTTTTAGTAGATGTTGTCTGATAGAAAGGTATCAGTTTTTTAGTTTAAAAAATCAACTTTGTTGAAGTATAATTTATATACAATAAAATATACACACATTTGAAGGGTGCAGTTCAAAGAGTTTTGACAGATGTATATATCTGTGTAACCACTGCCTCAGTCAACATATAACACTGCTATCATATCAGACTTCTTTTAGGATCCTTTATAATCATTCCTTCTCAACTACTGGTCGGATTTTTCCTGTTCAAGAAAATAAATGGAATTATACAGTATACACAGACACACACACACACACCCTTTTGTGACTGGCTTCTTGCATTTGACATGTTTTTGATGTTTATCTATGTTGTTGCTTTATTTTTGAGTAGTATTCCATTGTATGAATGTACTATTTTTAATTCATTTACCTGTTGAAGGACACATGGGTTGTTGCCAGTTTTGGATTATTATTAATAAAGCTGCTATGACCATTTGTGTAAGTCTTTTGCAGATATATCTTTTAATTTCTCTTGGGTAAATGCCTTGTAGTTGGATAGCTGGGTCATGTGGTAAATATTGATTTCACTTTATGAGAAACTACCAAACTGTTTTCCCAAGAGGTTGTGCCATTTGCGTGACAAGTCACTGTCTCAGCTGTAGCCGTACGGGAGTTAGTTTCTCCCCAACTTCATTGACACTTGATATTGCCAGTCTTTTAAGTTTTGGCCATCTACTGAGTGTTATGTATCTCAATGTGATTTTAATTCATATTTCCCAGATGATCAGTAATGTTAAACCTCTTTTCACATGCTTGTTGGCCATTTGTGTACATTTTTTGGTCAAGCCTTCTGCCCATTTTAAAAATTGTGTTTGTCTCATTGAGTTGTAAGAGATCTTTATATATTCTGGGTACACATTTTCTGTCAGATACATGTATTGCAAATGTTTTCTCCTTAATTTTCTTTTTTTTTTTTTGTAAGGAAGATCAGCCCTGAGCTAACATCCATGCCAATCCTCCTCTTTTTGCTGAGGAAGACTGGCCCTGGGCTAACATATGTGCCTATCTTCCTCTACTTCGTATGGGACGCCGCCATAGCGTGGCCTGACAAGGGGTGCATTAGTGCGTGCTCGGGATCCAAACCCGGGCCGCCAGCTGCCGAGTGTGTGCACTTAACCGCTACGCCACGGGGCCGGCCCCTCTCCTTAATTTTCTACTTTGATTTTGTATATTTTTGACAATATACAAATCAAATTAAGTAATGTTAATACTGGAAGCCTGATGGTTTAAATTCACTTAAATTATGTGAAAGCGAATTTGTTAACACACAAGTCGTTTAGTTCTTACTATAACAATATGTGTTTGCAGAAACATGTAAACAAAAAAGATATTATTTATATAGATAGCATTAGGTGTGTGGCATGGGGAATTTTTAAATAAGCTAACTAGCTTTGAAAGTGATAATATTTAGCACTTCTTTAAATTTTCAGTTTTGGGTAATTCAGACCTGTTGATTTATTAGTGAGTTAAACTTTTTCTTAAGTTTTTTCTTTAGAGGATAAATGAGAATATTAAAACTAAATTAAAAGTAACTTTGATCTTAGAATCTGGTATGTAGAAGTGATGATAAGATTGCCAACCTTGGTTTACCTATTTTGGTAGTTAAGTAAATTTTTTGTTATATGAACAGATGGCTTTTCAGAATACATATACTTGATTTCTGCATACTATTTTATTTCTGCAATGTCAATTCTTTACTCAACACCTAATTTACCCCCACAATAATTTTTAGTTTTTCTTTGTTATACAGGTAATACATGACCTCTCCTCCCTGTTTAATAAAGGAAAAAAAAAAGCAAGTCTTTGGGCTTCTATGGGTGTCATACACCACTCCAAATGACCCTGTCATTGCCCAGTTCAGTCTTCTCGTGACTTGATTTGAGTAAGAAACCCTTGAAGCTGGCATTCCAGGCAGTCTGCAGAACAGCCCAAGCTCTCTTAACTAGTCTTATCTCCAGTAGCTTTCTTATACCTTTCCCCTACTGAGCTCCGCTGGTTTTTTTTACTAGTCTCCAGGAAGTTTCACATGGAAAGTGTGTGCTCTGTCTTCTCTCTGGAATGTATTCCTTACCATTTTAGCATCTCAAGATGCTGTTTAGCCTGCTTGGCTCGATACACCCTTTCCACACCCCTTCTCCCAACCAAACCAGACAGCTTGTCTCCTGCTTAACGAGAAATACCACAACACATCTCTTGTGTGTTTTTCACTCTCCCTCTCCCCTTCATTTTAAGCTGTTTTACTCATCTACATGGTAGAGGTTAGAAAAGAGTTTCGTACATAGTAGATGGAAATAAAATTTTGTGAGATTGATTTAAGACTAGAGCCCTGAAAACTTGGGAGGTCTCCTCTTTAGCAGCAGCTCAACAAATAATTATTTAAATAGCACCCCCATCCCTTAAAGCAGAGCCTTCAAGATCTGTCAAGTGAGTTTTGCATAGCTATACTGTATCACCCAGTGAACTTTGCTACCTGATGTCAAGTGCTAGTATAAAATTTTAATGTGTATCCTTAATATACTGTTGATTAAAGTCAGAAAGGTTGAGAAGCTGTGATGATGGAAAAAAAGGAGGAGCATAAAATAATGATTCTGCAAATTTATCTCAGGATGATCTTTATCCCTTGGTTGCATTCATGTGAGCTAAATTCATACATAGCATATCAAGATATTTCTAGTAAATTTTTAAAAAGTGTCAAGACAAAACATCATGACTGTTTTATCATTTTTAGTGCCTTGGTTTTTGATACTAAAGACCATTTGAGAAGTAAATGCTTTGTAAACAAAACACAAAAATTTAAGAAAATTAGTTGATGTCTAATTTTAAACAGTGGAAGAATTGTAATCAGCATTAAAGCAGCTTTTGTGTGTTTATGATGCCATAGCCTATAGTGAAGTTTCTCTGTCTTGTGTTTGTAGGTACATGAGTACTTAGCATATACCTACAAATAGAACTAACTACCGTTTATTGAGAACCTGTCCTGTGCTTAATACACAGCAGTCTCTAAACCAAACATTTTACCTTTGAAGTTTGTTGAAAATCATGCATTTTAATTATTTAAAAATAGACACCATATATATTATTTGCTAAATAGGAAAAGTATAATGTGTCCTTTGAATATTATAAAAGATTCTATTAAGATGAACTGGATAATTTTTTGTGTGTGTGTGAGGAAGACTGGCTCTGAGCTAACATCCATTGCCAATCCTCTTTTTGCTGAGGAAGATTGGCTCTGAGCTAACATCTGTGCCCATCTTCCTCTATTTTGTATGTGGGACATCGCCACATCATGGCTTGATAGGCGGTGCGTAGGTCAGCACCTGTGGTCCGAACCTGCAAACCCCAGGCCCCCAAAGCGGAGTGTGAGGACTTAACCACTATGCCACTGGGCCTGCCCCTATAATTTTTTAACAGTATAATGATCTGTCATATTAGATGGAAAAAAAACTGCAGTTTTATTCTTTTTTGTAAAATTCTGATCTCAAATGTTTCTGTATTCAAATTATTTAACAGCACAAGCAAAATTTGCAAAATTATTTTAAAAATCCCTAATGGGTACTATAGATGTGTTACCATGCAAAGTATTTATGGATCAGAAAAGATTGGAGAAATGTCCTTCTAGAGTAATCAGTAGAACACTTTTTTTTTTTTTTTTAGTGAGGAAGATTAGCCCTGAGTTAAGATCTGTTGTCAATCCTTCTCTTTTTGCTGAGGAAGATTGGCCGTGGGCTAATATCCGTGCCCATCTTCCTCTATTTTGTATGTGGGATGCCACCACAGTGTGCCCTGATGAGTGGTGAGTAGGTTGGTGCCCGAGATCTGAACCTGCAAACCTTGGGCTGCCAAAGCAGAGCGTGCGAACTTAACCACTACACCACCCAGCTGGCCCCTGAAGAAGATATTTTTAAAGGACGACTTCCCACCAGCAGCTAGATATTGTGCAAAGAACATAGGCACTAGCCTGGCCTCTGCCATTAAACTAGTTGTATTTCCTTGGCAAGTAGCTTTTTGGATCTCATCCTCATTGCAAAATGAACGAGATGAACAACTAACTTAACAACTTGTGGTTACTGAGGATCGACCCTGTGCCTTCAAGAGGATATCTCCATTTTGCAGATAGAGAAATAGGGGCTTGGTGAAGGTAGGTAACTTCCCTAGGTGCACACAGCCAGTAGGACCAAGGTCCTTTAGAGAATTTGCTTTTGCTGCCTCTGGGGTCCTTTTTAGCTCCAATACTGGGATGCTAGGTGCTTGGTTTCTGTTACCCACTTAGAACTATTCCTCTGAAGAGTTTCAGAAATATTGGCCTTCACATTAATCACAGGTAATTGTGATTCTCCCTGGCTGGCATTTAATTGAGTCAGTGTATTATATGCATTTCTGCCAAGTTCTTTTTTATCAATTAAAAAACTCGTAAAACATCTAATGCTGATTATGAGCCTATTTTTTTCTCTTTGTCTCTGCATTATAGGCATAAAAAGCACCTAAAAGCTTTTTATGATGTATCTGACTAAACTAGCTTTGTAAACAATCAAATTGAGATATTGTGATTTATAATAAGAAGTTTATGGGGCCGGCCTGGTGGCGTGGTAGTTATGGTCGTGTGCTTTGGCGGCTGGGGGTTTTGCAGGTTTGGATCCCAGGCACCGACCTACACACTGCTCGTCAAGCCATGCTGTGGCAGCGTCCCACATACAAAGTAGAGGAGGATTGGCACAGATGTTAGCTCAGGGCCAATCTTCCTCACCAAAAAAAAAAAAAAGTTTATATTTGGTCTTTGTCTTGTTTCTGGCACAGAGCTCCTAAAACCCTTGGAATTTCCTAAGTGATAAGAGCGATAAAGGTGTCTTTTGATATTCATAGCAAACCCCTTTCAGCCACACCTGAGTTTATGTTAATGACATAGCTTCTGGAATGCATCTAAGGATGGGGGCTGGTTCCCCGGGGAACCAACCTCAAGATCAGAGGGTTGGAACTTTAAGACACGTGCCCCTGCCATTGGAGAGAGGGGCTGGAGATTGAGTTCAGTCACCAGTGGCCAATGATTTAATCAATCATGCCTACCTAACGAAGCCTCCATAAAAACCCAAAAGCACAAGGGTGGGGAGTGCTCCTGGGTTTGTGGACATATGGGGCGAGGGGCGTGCCAGAGAGCACAGAACCCCTGCACCCTTTCCCACGTACCTTGCCCTATGCATCTCTTCCATCTGGCTGTTCCTGAGTTATATACTACTGGTAATCCAGTAAGGAAACTGTTTTCCTGAGTTCTGTGAGCTGTCCTAGCAAATCATTTAATCGAACCCAAGGAAGGGGTCGTGGGAACCTCCAGTCTGTAGCTGGTTGGTCAGAAGCACAGGTGACTAACAGGTGGACTTTCACTTGGCATCTGAAGTGGGGGTGGCTCAGTCTTTTGGGACTGAGCCCTTAGCCTGTGGGATCCAACACTATCTTCAGGTAGATAGTGTCAGAATTGAGTTGAATTGTAGGACACCCACCTGGCGTTGCAGAGAATTGCTTGGTGTGGGAAAAGCTACCACTCGT
This sequence comes from Diceros bicornis minor, assembly GCF_020826845.1. NCBI lineage: Eukaryota > Metazoa > Chordata > Mammalia > Perissodactyla > Rhinocerotidae > Diceros > Diceros bicornis. Next base: position 95,151,264 of record NC_080742.1, on the reverse strand, counting down.
TTGGTGACCAGAAGTGTCAGAAGTGAAGTACTATTCAAAGAGTATTGTGTGTATTGTAGATGAAGACAATAGGATTTCTCTTTACACCAGTCTACATTGGCAAGTTCAAACTTCTTATTTCCCAGTTTTTCCTATAGAATTTACTCTTTTAGTTAAAGAAATAAAAGTTTTCCTTTACTGTTTCTCTGGTGTCACTTGTTATTGGCTAACAGCCTGTAACTAAACAGCTAGCTGCACCTTACACATCTTCTAGAAAAGAGCATTTCTTTAGCTGCTTATTGGGTGCCTCAGTCTTCACCCGTTAGGGCTCTTCAGATGAAGAGTGAGATCCTCTCTCCCTTACCCTCTAGAAAGAGACTTTCTATTCTAGGGAAAATACCAACTTTTAAATCTAGACTACCAGCCGATACGTCATGTCTTTTCTAGCCCCAGAGTCTAAAAATCCTCAGTGTTAGGCACTCATCCTAGCCCTCTCCTTTTCTTTTCCCACATGTAAGTGCTGGGATAGAAATCTTTTTTTCCTGTCTAAAAACCTTAGTATTAGTCTGGAAATTACAGGGGGATCACTGTAGGGATTATACAACTGGTTTTCCTATAGTTGGTAAATTCTTGATAGCATTTCCATAGGTATTTGGAGCCTGATAAATGTCATTTCATGGGGCTTAAGGATTTGTGATAAGTAATGTTATAGTAATAAAATAATTCAACAGACAATATATTTCGTAAAACAAATACTGAAAAGTATCATTCATTGTTGTTAAAAACAAGACAGTCCCAAAGTGGAGTCACTTAGGCTAAGCCCCATGTCACCAAACTGAGACTTACTACTAAATTACAGTTTCGGCTCTCCCAGAAATGGAATTTTAAACCAGTCAATCAGGAATCACCTGGTCAACACTAGTGAGGTGGTCTGCCTGATAGACCCCTGCCCTCCCCTAAAGGAAAGTGACCTTGCTACAGCCAATCCACTTTTTGCTAGTGTAACTTCCTTGTCCTTACTCCCTTCTACCTATAAAGGTCTTTCATTTTGGACAGCTCCTTGGAGCTTCTTTCTGCCTGCTGGATGGGATGCCACCTGATTCATGAATTGTTGAATAAAGCCAATAATAAGATCTTTAAAATTTACTCAGTTGAATTTTGTTTTTTAACATGGTAAATAATACTTGAAGGGTTTGAAGTTTTCTAGTACCTCAGCAGTATATTTTATTTGTGATAAACCTTAGGTTCAGGAAAATCACGAAAAGGCTTATAGCTCATAACTGCCCCTACCTTTTTTACTTCCATCTTGTCCCCAAACTACTGTTCTTAGTGAGAGAATGAACTTTTGGGCTGTGATGAGCCAAAGGAGTTTTGAAGGGTCTCTGAGGAGCTCTGTCGGTGTCCGTGGACTAAAGAAGGGGCTCTTGGGAGCATCTTTCCCTCCCTGTGGTGTACACCAAACTCAGGTACTGAAACTGCCAGGTAACGCTTACTTGGTTGTAGGATGCTTGGGAATTGTGAGAGTTCTGTAAATGCTTTGGAATTAGTAGTTCGAACCACTCAGTTCATCGTATGATTTTGTCTTCATATTGTAGAGGGGATCACATATTATTTGAGGGTTAGGACATAAGGTCAGTGTACAAGGCAACAATAGTATGTCAGCAGAATTACCCATGAAAAGTTCCTGGGAAGATGCCATATGATAAATACCTTCTCTTTAGGTCCAAAACCAGCCCATCTTTCCTCTAGTATGAGAACAGATCACTGTTCTGTTGAGCAGAGAGTTGTTGGTTTACACTTAGGGGCCAATGCCATGTGAAAAATATGTATCCTTGAGCACCAGAATCACACTGAGTGGCTAAATACAGTGTCGGAGACAAGCAGAGCAGGTTGTGGGAAGAGCAGATTCCTGTCCTTTACCTCATGCTCACTTAGATATACACTTATTTGCTGGAATGATGGGTAGATCCCTTGTATTTACCTAAATTGAGTTTCTCTTAAAATTTTGCTCAATATATGTTGTTAAATTTGTGTTAGACGTAGGCTTATTTGAGGTTTAAGATTTAAAGTCAACTTCCTAGAAGGAAGAACATTTGTCATCAGACTTACCTACCTTTTCTTTCTGTTTGCTTGTATCAAATGGAGTGTTGAAGAAATAATATGTATCTCATGTCTCCTTTGAATTATAATGAGTTGTATAGCATAGTTTTAGTTTCTGGTACATAATTTTTTGTTCCATTTCCCCTTCAGCAGTGTCTCAGTAAACTGAGTACATACCCAACAAAATGAGAGGATTTAGCTTATAAAATAGATTTAGTATAGTTTTTAAAGAAAACTTTACCTTCTAGATGTCAGTTTAGTTAATCTGTTTTATCTGTGGAAGCAAATTCTTTAAAACCTTTGTGATAGTTCTCCAATTGGTTTAAATATGAATGGCTATTTCTTTTTTAAGACATGTCTGTGTAAACTGATAGAACTTTCAGATAAACACAGGAATGCTGGTCTGTAGAATCCATGTTGAATTTATGAGTTTCGTTTATTCTTCTGCTGGAAGTTGGGAAATGATCTTATTTTTGTGGAAAATACATTATTGCCAAGTCTACTCACTTTTGCTGTAACAATCAAATTAATGTTTTCTATCATTGAGCTAAAATTGCCACATTATTGTAATTTTCCTGTACCTGTTAGCACTACTGTGCCTTTTTAGCACTACTTAAACCAGGGCTACAAATATAATCTGTATTTTTTTTCCTTATTTTTCCCTATCACTAGTCGTGGGCACATCTGTTTCCTAAATACATCTTGAATACAAATGCTGTTCGTAATGCTTTCTCATCTGTAGTCACGTGTGCAAACGATCCACTCAAGTTTAGGCAGTAAGATTGCCTGTTGTATCTTACATACTTGTGTCTCTCACAGGACTTAGCACTTTCAGAATGTTCTATAAATTCTTATTGACTAGTTGATAATAACTTCTATTCCTGGCTTTCCCAAGTCCTTCAAACTGAAGTTTCAGAAATTTCTTCTACTAGCATTTTGCAGGTCATTTGGGTGGAATGTTTGGGTCCAGCAGTAGTGAGCTTGTATACTTTTGTCATTTTTCTTCTTTTTAAATAAAATTAGAGGCATTCTAGAATTGAAAAGGATCCTGGAACAAGATTTTTATTTTATCTTTCTTTTATGGGTAGGGTGAAGTGTTGGTTGGTGGGACGAAGTTGTTTTAGGTAAATAAGCAGGAGGGTCAGAAGACTGACCGTGACCATTGATATCTCCTCATGGTGGTGATGAAGAGGACAGATGGGTGAAAACAAGCAATTTGTTTAAAACAAATTTTGTTAGACATTAGTCTCTTAATTTGGCACAGATGTATGGCAAACTATCTTTTGGATTCTATAGTTTGACGGAGCAAAGTATCCCTCCTTAAATATTCTTCATATAGATTTTTGTTTGCTTTTTTCTTCCAGTTGCAAGAATGGTAATTTCTAGGCTTTCATTCTTATAAATATGTCTTTTAGAAATATGTAATTTGATAGACAACGTAACAATTGGGAGAAGATATTTGCAAACCATATATCTGATAAGGGGTTAATATCCAAAATATATAAAGAACTCATACATCTCAACAACAAGAAAAACAACCCAATTAAAAAGTGAGCAAAAGGTCTGAACAGACGTTTTTCCAAAGAAGATATACAGATGGCCAACAGGCACATGAAAAGGTGTTCAACATCACTAATTATTAGGGAAATGCAAATCATAACTACAATGAGATATCACCTTACACCCATCAGAATAGCTACAGTAAACAAGACAAGAAATAACAAGTGTTGGAGAGAGTGTGGAGAAAAGAGAACTCTAATACATTGCTGGTGGGAATGCAAACTGGTGTAGCCACTATAGAAAACAGTATGGAGATTCCTCAAAAAATTAAGAGTAGAACTACCGTACGATCCAGCTATTCCACTGCTGGGTATCTGTCCAAAGAACATGAAGACACTAATGCATAAAGATACACGCACCCCTGTGTTCATTGCAGCGTTATTCACAATAGCTAAGACTTGGAAGCAACCTAAGTGCCCGGCAAGGGACGAATGGATAAAGATGTGGTATATATACACAATGGAATACTATTCAGCTATAAAAAAAGATGAAATCTTGCCATTTGTGACAGCATGGATGGAACTTGAGGATATTATGCTAAGTGAAATAAGTCAGATGGAGAAAGTCAAATACCATATGATCTCACTCAAATAGAAGATAAAAACAACAACAAACAAACACATAGATACAGATTAGATTGGTGGTTACCAGAGGAAAGGGGGGAGGGAGGAGGGTGAAAGGGGTGACTGGCACATGTGTATGGTGATGGATAGTAATTAGTCTTTGGGTGGTGAACATGATGTAGTCTACACAGAAATCGAAATATAGTGATGTACACCTGAAATTTATATAATTTTATCAACCAGTGTTACCTCAATTAAAAAAAAATATGTAATTTGAATATACTGCCTGTTCTAGGCTCTCTGCTAGGCAAATGAAATGGCAGGGTATTGTTATGATTCCTGATTCATATGGTGTCTGGATATACTTAGGGCAGGTGTTCTCAAAGCGTGGTCTGTGGACCTTGGGTTTGTGAGGTTAAAACTATTTTTGTAATAATATTAAGATGTTTGCCCTTTTTTACTGTGTTGACATGTGCCCCAATGGTGGAAAAACAATGGTAGGTAAAAACTACCAGTTAAAAGTATTTGTAGTTAAAAAAAGCGCCAATTTTATTTGAGAATGTCCTTGATGAAGTAATAAAAGTTATTAGTTTTATTAACTCTTGATTTTGAGTGCACACAATTATATTCTGTGCAACAAGATGGCAATGTGCATCAGGTGCTTCTCCTGCATACCAGAGGATGATGGGGATCTCGGAAAAGCACTTATGTGATTGAGTTGCCAGCTGCATTAGCTGCTTTTTTCATGGAGAACACCATTTTTACTTGAAAGAGGGGCTGACGGATAAACTATGATTATTCACACTTGGGTATTTGGCAAACATTTTTCAACGAAGCGAGCCTGTCGCTTGAAGGAAAACTGCTGACCATATTTGTTGCAGATGATAACATTTGAGCTTTCAGGCAAAAATCAGAATTTTTGGAAAACTTTTATCTGTCACTGTGAGTGTGACAGCTTCCCAGTGACTACTTGAAGACTTCTCTGATGAGATCAGTGAGTTTATTTATTTATTTATTTTTTCTTTTTAGTTTTTTTGTGAGGAAGATCAGCCCTGAGCTAACATCCATGCCAATCCTCCTCTTTTTTTTTTTTTCTCTTTTTCTCCCCAAAGCCCCAGTAGATAGTTGTATGTCATAGTTGCACATCCTTCTAGTTGCTGTATGTGGGACACGGCCTCAGCATGGCCAGACAAGCGGTGCATCGGTGCGCGCCCGGGGTTCTGAACCCCGGGCCGCCAGCAGCGGAGCATGTGCACTTACCTGCTAAGCCACGGGGCCAGCCCCAGTGGGTTTAACAAATAAGATTTTTTTGAAATATGTCAACTTCTGGAAAATGTGCGTAACTCAGTGGACCAGTATTTTTCAAATGAGGAATGATAATGTTATAAAATCATGCATGAGTTAAGGATTCAGTCAAAGTAAACAGACCGGGCCGGCCCCGTGGCTTAGTGGTTAAGTGCGCGTGCTCCGCTACTGGCGGCCTGGGTTCGGATCCTGGGTGCGCACCGACGCGCCGCTTCTCCTGCCATGCTGAGGCCGCGTCCCACATATAGCGACTAGAAGAACGTGCAGCTATGACATATAACTGTGTACTGGGGCTTTGGGGGGAAAAATGGTAAATAGACCAATGGATTTTAATATAGCATAGTAGGAAAAGTTTATTGATATAATTTCAGATTCCACATTGCAAGTAATCTTTTTAGAAACTACCACTGCTTGCTGATGAGTGGTGGTTGTCTTGAGGAAAAGCACCTATGAGGTTGAATGGCAAGCTGAACTGGCCACTTTTTTCATAAAACAGTTTTGGAGTAATATCAGAGCATGAGATTCACAGTTACCCTCAAAAGGCTATTCAAATATTCTTCCCTTTTCTAGCTAAATGTCTGTTTGGAATGGATTTTCTTCATATTCTTCAACCAAAACAACATAGTTGAACAGATTGAATGCAGAAGCAGATATGAGAATCCAGCTGTCTTCTATTGATAGATATTAAAGAAATTGGCAAAAATGTAAAACAATGCTACAAACTGATTTTTTAAAAAGGAAAATAGTTTTTTTAAATAAAATATGTTATTTATATTAACATGTAATAGGCTTGCTATTATTTTTAAATTAATGTTTTAACAGTTTCTCAGTTTTTATTTTCTAATATGCTAAATATCAATCGATATAGCCTACGTAAACTAAAGGGGTCCTGAGATCAAAATGCTCAAGAATGGTGTATGGTGTTTTCTTTCAACTTTTTTTTTTTGAAGATTGACCCTGAGCTAACATCTGCTGTCAGTCTTCCTCCTTTTTTTCCCTTTTTTCTGCCCAAAGCCCCAGTAGATAGTTGTATGTCATAGTTGTACATCCAGTTGTATGTCATAGTTGTACATCCTTCTAGTTACTGTATGTGGGACACTGCCTCAGCATGGCTTGATGAGCAGTGTGTAGGTTTGTGCCCAGGATCCAAACTGGTGAACCCTGGGCCGCTGAAGCTGAACGCATGAACTCAACCACTATGCCACTGGGCTGGCCCCCTTCTTTGAACTTTCTACCCATTCTGTTTGTCTATGCCAGTAACTACTGTGTAAGTAATTAATATATCAATCTGTATGATAAGTTCTAAATTCTTTGTCATCGCAGTGGCTCACTTACCTTCTTTTGATCTATTCTGATTCCTTCTCATATGATTGCATCTGGCTTTTTAGTTTTAGAGTGTCTCTTGCCATCTTTTTTCTCCATTCTCACTGCCATCAACCCAATCAGAACCCTTATCACTTTATTCTCGAATTACTTCAGTACTCCAGTTTTTTCTAATATGATGTTTTCCAAACTTGCGTGGTAAGTGGAACCCCAGGGTTGACCTGACTTTAGTTTTATTAATATGTTCCCTAAAAATGTACAGATATAAACTTCTTATGATAAAACCAAAGCAAAGTTACAAATTAAATAAATCAAATCAACATGTATTTAATGATGCTGTTTGTTAAAACTGAATAGCCAACATTAGAGCTTATAATAGAATGACATAGCCTCAGGACCAGTTTTATAATAAATCTATTTAATTTGGCTTGATAATACTAACACAGAGAATGGCTATTTGCATAAATATGTTTTATAAAATTGTGTTAACTTTTAATCTTTGTTTATTTGTTCAGGATAATCAGACCTACTGGTTAACCTCAACAGTGACACCTAGCCATCCTTGAATGCCAATTTCAATGCCAATTGAAAACTCTGTAGAGCTGTGTTGATCACTGGAGCATTGTTGAGTTACTAAAATATGCATTGGATAGATATTTAATCCTATTATTTTTGTAATCTTTACCAGAAAATGTTTCACTGCATTTTTTGCTACTGGATTTGCTGGTTGGTGGGAACAGAGTGCAGTTTTTGGTGAGTCTCTGTGTCTCGCTGGCTCTGCAGCACACAGAGGTGCTTCGGTTTCTGCACGGGCCCCTGCGTTTGCCAGCCTCACCACACCGCCTTTTCCTTACTTACCTGTTTGGTTTTTCCTGGGGCACTCAGCACTGTCTTACGCACTAAACCTTTTACTTAAATTTTGATCATTTCCATCCAAGTAGATTTTAAGTTCTGTGAGGTCACAGATTTTTCTGTTTTATTTTATTGCTAAGTCTTCAGTCTCTGTAATAGTACCTAGCATGTATTAGATGTTTAATAAATATTTATTGAATAATTGCATGTGTATTAGCCCTTCTCTCTATTCAAACTCCCAACTCAAATGCTCTTTTCTATGTTATGTGCTTAATGCGAGATATCTCCAGTGGGAGCAAGATATGTTTCTCTGTCCATTTTGAACACAGCTAGGCTGGACCTGAATCATATAGAATCCTTTTGATTTGTCTGATCAGTACATGTATAATCAGTGGCACAATTGTTTTCTGTGGTTCCTATTCTGTATTTCTATTAATATAGCCTAAAAGTGCATTATTTTTTTAAAGTAGACATCATCTTATAAGCCCTTATAAGATCTTATGGAGATCTTTATTTTTTCCCCTTTTAAATTGTTGAAGTAATGTTGTCTCAATTTTAAAATAGTAGAATTATACGTGGGAATTTCCCTCTCAAATTCCTTTGAAGTTAAGTTTTATAAAAGTACCAGCTGTCTTAGTTACTACCTCTTCTCTTTAATGTCATGTTTTTAAATAGTTCTAATCATCTGTGCATATTTTTTGTTTTTTCCTATTTAACATTTTACATAGCATTTTAACTTTTTAAATATTTTTATATATATTACTACCTGTTCTGTTTATCATTTTAAAAAGTGGATGTCATTTTTTAAAATGAATGTCTTTACAGATTAGGTTGTTCTATAAGTTAATTCTCTTTTAAAAAAAACGCTTTACATTGGAATAATTTTAGATTTCTGTAACCATGGTACACTTGTGAAATCCACATTAGTGTATTACTATTAACTAAACTAGAGACTTTATTTGGATTTTATGAGTTTTTCCACAAATGTCCTTTTCTTTTCCAGGTTTCAGTCCAGGACACCACATCACATTTAGTTGTCCCCTTAGTCTCTTCTGATCTGTGACAGTCTTACTTTGTTTTCATGATCTTGATAGTTTTGAGCAGTATTGGTCAGGTGTTTTGTAGAAATGCCCTTCAGTTTGGGTTGATCTGATGTTTTTGTGCGATTAGACTGAGATTGTGGGTTATGAGGTTTTGGGGAAGAATACCACAGAAGTGGAATGCCCTTCTCATCACATCACATCAGGGGTGCACGACAGCAATGGCTTATCACTGATGTTTTAACCATGATCACTTGGCGAAGGTGGTGTCTTCCGGATTTCTCTACCATGACATCACTGGTTCCGTTTCCGGACTCTCTTCTGTTGAAGCGACTCACTGAGTGTAGCCCACGGTCATGGGGAAGGGCATTGAACTCTACCTCTCAAGGTTAGACAAGGATACACATATATTATTTGGAATTCCTTGTAAGGAAGATTTGTCCCCTCTTCCCCCATTTACTTATTTATGTAATCACTTATTTATATCATGGACTCATGGGTGCTTCCTGTATTAATTTGGTTATAATAAGCATTCCCTTACTTTCTGCTACAGATTTTCTTATATTTTCCCTGTCCCAGCCCTAGAACCAGCCATTTCTCCAGAGCTGTGTTTCCTTGTACTGGAGAAGGGTATTTAGAAAAAGAAGATCTGGGTGCTGGGTGTTATACTTCTGGAATGTCACTGCTTCTAGGGCTTCTGTGGACGGAGCTGCGAAATAAGTATATGTCTGCTAACCCATGTGTGCATGCATATCTCTATTTCTGTATTGTCTTGCATATATAGTAAAATAAATATGAGTTCACACTGACATCTCTGACTCTAGTCCATCACCCCCTCTTGCATATTTGTAACTGGTACCCTGGGAGATTTACCAGTTAGAATACAGGGTTTATGTACAGTTCTTGTTGTCTTCAGCCTTCCTCTATCCAGTCAAAACATTTCCACAGTTGTGTAGGTCAGCTCCATTTCCCCTCCCCCTTTCCATGGGGTTATTCCATAAAAATTTTTTTTATTTGATTGATTGATTGATTGTTGAGGAAGATCAACCCTGAGCTAACATCCGATGCCAATCCTCCTCCTTTTGCTGAGGAAGATTGGCCCTGAGCTAACATCCGTGCCCATCTTCTACTTTACATGGGACGCCACCACAGCATGGCTTGACAAGCAGTGCGTCGGTGCGCGCCCGGGATCCGAACCTGTGAACCCTGACCGCCGAAGTGGAGGGCACACACTTAACTGCTGCGCCACCAGGCTGTCCCCCGTAAAGTTTTAATCCAGTTAGATTCATTGTATAATCTGTGTTCCTTCCTGAGATCCCCTGACATCCTATTTTGTTTTTATTTGCATACAGTCTACCATTTTAAAAAATGACTGTTTTCACATTGGGTTGTTGTCTAACTTAACTTTTTTATATGAATGTTGTAATTCCTGATCTCACTCGCCTGCTCTTGTGTGGTTGCTAGCCGATACTCTGGTAGTGCCTGCTATCTGTCGGGCACTGTCCTATGCACCTCACATAAATGTACTTCTCATAACAACTGTGCAAGGCAGAGACTCATGAGTTAACCTCTTTTTCATAAGGAGAGTGAGGCACAAAGATGTTTAGTAACTTGTCCAGGTTCACATACAGCTGGTCCATGGGACACCTGGTTTCTGAACCCAGGTAGGCTGGCTTTGGAGTCTGTGGTCTTGCTTTTGTTGAAGCCTCTGGAAAGGCTTAGAAATGCCATCTTGTTGGTTTATTGTTCAGACTTAGTTTGGAATGGAGAGTGCTGCTGCCCACGTTCGTTGCCCCATTCCCATAACAGGCATTATTAATCACGATGGCACTCTTTCCTGCTGAGCCGGAATGTGGCCTGGCCTCGGAATCCTTAGAACACTCAGAGTGGTTATGTGAGATGAAGTCTCCTGTCTTTCTTGGATCCTGAGTGTAGTGTACAGTGCAGTAGCGCTGTGCATCTGCCTCTCTGATGCCTTGCTCCTGGTCTTCCTGTTCCTAGGACACTAGTTTGCTCTATTTCCCTCAGGCATAAGACCTACTTTAATTTTTATCTCTTACCAAGAGTTACATCTCTGTGTCTCTCTAAGTTCTCTTTATATTGTTCTCCTTATCCTTACGTACAAAATCTTATTTACCATTAATTTACTTTTGAGTTCACTAAAGCCATGGATTCTAACTTAAAAAATAAATTGTTAAATGAGACTAACAGCTGCCCTCAAAACATTTTAAACATAAAAGCACTGTTGAAGACTGGTGATTTTTCAAAATAGGCAATTTTATGGCAGTCATGCTGTGAAGTAAAAAGACATTTTTTCTTTAGGGAAGGACATCGAGAATATTGCAATCGTATTACTTAAGTTTTGTTGGGTTTGGATTTGACTTTATTCTGGTATTCAGTTAAGAGTCCAAGTTAATGCTATTGATTTAGGTAGGAAGGATAAGTGGTACATGTAGTTGATTACTTAGTTTTCTTCAGACAGGTAGAAATAGACCTGAGCAAGACCAAATAGATAGCTGGTGCCTTATTTAGTAAGTCCTTTAGGAATGAAGAACCTTTAAAGAAAGGCGTCAAGGGCACTGAAAATGCCTAGGGAACTTTTGTTAAATGCCTCAGTCATTGGCACCTGAGTAAGGAAGGGCAGGAGCATCGTCTTGGGTAAAGGCCCCTCACAATTGGAGAGTTGGCCCTGATAGAGAAGAATGCTGACTCTTTGGGCTGCGTGGCTCAGTCACCTGAGTGGTAGAGAGGGGTGTCTTGGCCACATCTCTAGGGCCGTATAAACCTGCGAGGTTGGAGGAAGCTCCTTTCCTGGTGGGGAGCAGAGCCACACCATGTAACTATTCCTTCTGGTGATGCCAGTGATGATGAGGAAATAGGTTGTGAGAACCCGTCTTCTGTTCATTCAGGCATTGTACATGTAATATCAACACTAAGAATGTATCTCAGACCCTTTCTGTATTTCATGTGGCAGAAAATCTAATCCAAACTGGTTTAAACCAAAAAAGGGAATTTCTTGGCTCACGTAAGTGAACAGGTCTAGACTTGGGTTGGCAAAGCATGCCTGGTTCAGGGCTCAGTGATGGGACTAGAGTCCATTTCTTGGCTTTGGGTGTTTTTTCTTTTTCCGTTGTTGACTCTCTTCTATGCAGGCTCTTCTCTCGTGGTTGCAAGTTGGCTTCCAGCAATTCTTTGGGCAACATGTTTCTAGGTTCAAATCTAAGTGGAAAAGAGTGAGCCTTCTTGTCCTCACATTGCAGCAACCTCCTCAGATTTTCCCTGTGATTGGACGGATTCTGGTCATGTATCCAACCCTGTTCTGGTGGCTGTCCGCAGGGAGCGGTGGGCCTCAGCCAGGCCAGGGCCCCAGGCTTCCTCCTTCATAGGGTAGCTCTCAGAGAGGGTTGGTGGGAAGTTCCCAGAGCAGGTGAATTGATGCAGGGTGGCAGAAACAAGACCCTGTCTGTTCTAGTGGGATGCAGCTAGATTATAAGGGCATGGTGTTCAGGACGTTTGAGTTTGGTTTGATTCATAGAATAGACTCTAGACTATGTAATTTCTTTAATTTTATTTAACCTATATATGTATGTAATTCTATAAAGCTTTACTATATTGTATTAAGGTTTTGATGGTCCCCTGCCATAATCCGGTTTGTCTTTTGAATTAAAGCGTAACTGTTGTTTTGGTTTCACTGTGTATAGGTAGAATCTTGTTTTAATAACTTGAGCTATAATCTGTTTTGAATAAGAGAAACTTTTAATATCCTGGATAAAAATCTTACTAGTGCCATTTCACCTGTGAAACTAAACAAATCTTTTGAATGAGAAATTTAAAAATTGGATGTATTCGCAAATCACCATTTAGTGGTAAGTCATTTTAATAACGGTTTCTTTCTGCTAATATATGAATATTTGGAGCTGTATCTTAATACTTGGCTGTGGGTTAGTGGAAAATGGAGTCAGAAGATCTGACTTGAGCCTGCCGTTTGCGGTGGGAAGGAGCGGGAGGGGAGCTGACATTGGAAGGCTCACTCCAGGGGGAGAGCTGGGTGGTCTGTGTGTGTTTGGTGTTTGTAACCAGCTTTGAGGTCGGTGATGTTACCCTCTTGTTTGGATAAGGTCTTTAAGGCAATATCAACTTCCTTAATAAAAAGAAATTCCAGAAGCTCCAGGTTTTATGCTCAGGATCTCTTGATTAGAAGGGCAGCTGGACCATAGGGTCCTAAGTGTCCCTGAGACTCATCTCATCTCCTCTTGGTTTCTGGGTGAGGGGGTACATCACCCTCATTTTCCATGCTCAGGCATGGTAGGAATGCCTTCCTTTTCATACCTTGTGGCACAACTAGACTTTATAGATCTGTTTTTTTTGTTTTTGTTTGTTTTTAAATCTACTGTTTGCCAGGCACAAAGCCAGGCTTTGGGATTTTACAAATGAATAAAAATGGTTGTTGCTACTTAAGAACTTACCATGGGGGTGAAGTGGAGTGAAAACTTGAAAATGTGATTTTAATATGTTGTAAATGCTATGCAAAGGGGAGAGAGTTTGTTTTATGTAACACATCCTTCTAAATGATACCTTAAGTTTTATTATTTTTTCATGGATCTGCCTGTTTATCCCTGTACTTTCAAAGAACAGTCTGGAGACTTTTAGATTTGCTTCTTAAATCATAATTCAAAGGTCATGATCCTTATATTTTGATAATTTCACCTAAATGAATTACTCTAATTTTTCTCATTTCCTCTCTATTGTGTGTGTTTACCAGATCATCCTATAGCTTAAAATCTTCGCTTATGTGCTTCTTTATTTGGAAAAACTTTGTGAGATTTATAAACGTGAAAATTTATCCATATGTGTCCTCTTACAGAGAGGTTGATTCCAGAACCAATTTTGAAATGTTCTGTTGTTGATCTTGCATCTTGTTTAGTTCAGTAACACTTTGGCCAGAGAGACTCTTTTGTTGTAAAGACACATTTACGTTGTTACTGATGGTGGAAACAACATGGAAGGTATTCCAAAGTGTGAGACCAGGAGGGTTCTAGTACAAACATGAAATGCTAACTAATGTCATGATACGTCTTCACCAAGACATAAACTGTGCATTTTAAAAAAAATGCGTTGTCATAATACCCACATTGCACATCAGTGAGAACTAAATGCCAGGTTCCTACTGTCAGTTTATCAGGACAGTGTGCTGCCTCCAAGGACCAAGAATGTGTCAAGGCAGCAGATGGGACTAGTTGGGATTAGTTTAGAAGCTAAGAAGCAACGGATAGGGTGGGCCCCCTGGCTTAGTGGTTAAGTGTGCACGCTCTGCTACTGGCGGCCCGGGTTCGGATCCTGGGCGCGCACCGACGCACCGCTTCTCTGGCCATGCTGAGGCTGCGTCCCACATACAGCAACTGGAAAGATGTGCAACTATGACATACAACTATCTACTGGGGCTTTGGGGAAAAAAAGGAGGAGGATTGGCAATAGATGTTAGCTCAGAGCCAGTCTTCCTCAGCAAAAAGAGAAGGATTAGCATGGATGTTAGCTCAGGGCAGATCTTCCTCACACACACACAAAAAAGCAATGGATAATCCCTTTTTGTCTGATTCCTTTTCTTTCTAGTTCTAGGCCTTTGAAATGCTAAATGTCTGAAAATAATTTGCATAGAATTACTTGAGCTCATCTGTTAACTGGTAGATATGAAAGCAAACAGTTGCCACAAAGTTATTTTTTAAATAAAGTTCCAATTTCTTCCTAACTTGGATGTCTTTTTGCCCTACCTCACCTTCTTCCTAACTTCTTTCTTCTTCCTCACTTTCTGATTTACCTCAGGGGTGGGATGATCTTTTTGAGTTTAATCTTCTCGGTTCTAAAGACTGTTGTATTTGCTCCTCTTCAACCCGCAGGCAGGTCCCACTTTTACGCTTTCCACGTGGAGAAGTAGTCCTATCTCTGTGATCTCATTCAGCTGTCTTTATCACAAGTTCTGAAATCTCCTCATTTTCCTCATTCCCTCAGTCCTTGTAATTTGGGGTCTTCACCTGATTTGGTCCTCACCTTTGTTAGCAGGGTCTACTGGCCAGACTTCTGCCTTTACAGCCCATATCCAGCTGTCTCTTGCTTATACCTTAGAGTCCCTTCCATTCTTTTTTGGCCTTTGGAAATCCAACTCAACTTTTAAGGTTGAGTTGTCACCTTTCCTGCCATCCTTCTACAGTTCCTTACGTCCCGCCTCCCCAGTACTTTTGCACATACATCTCATATTGTAATGTATTTTCTTCTTTTTGGCCTTCTTAGGTAAGACATAAGTTCCATAAGGGCAGGTTCTGTGTTTCGTTCATCTTTGTGTATTCATTACCTAGTTCATAACAGTCATTTATTTTATGCTTTCTTTGCCTCTCTTTCAGCTCTGAATAATCCACCCTCTGCTTTCTTTATCGTTGTTGAGTGGTTGAATATTCTTACAGAAAGTTACCCACTAACCTCTGGGCTCTTTTTCTTCCTCTAAATCTTGCCTCCTTAGGCAATTTTCTCAATGCTTGAGGGTTTTATGTAAACAGGTAAATGAAGCCCTGCTCAGTTATTCAAGCCAGAAAGTCATCTTCCCCCATGTTTAAATCATCACCAAGTTTTTTCCTGAGTAGCTCTTGAATTCATTTACTTTTCTCTCTCATCACCAGTGTGGTCGTAGAAGCCCCCTCATCTCTTGCCTAGAGTCTGTACTGCAGTCCGGTCTCGCCTGTCCTCACCTGTGCACCTTCACTCCCCACCCCCCCACCGCTGCAGTCAGCTGGTCTTTCCAAAACGTGTCTCCCCCCTCCCCTTCTATTTAAAACACTCAGTACTGCATTGCTCTTAGATAAATCAAAGCAAAAATCCTTAACGTGGCACCCTTGCACCATCTGACAGAGAAATGTCCTAATCTTTTGAAGATACAGTGTGATTTTAATACTTTAAGAAGAAAATCCCTCTGTAGTATGAATTAGACTTCTGCTGAACTCTAGGCTGTCCCCACGTTTAAGCATAATTGGTTCCTAGAGCCTTCAGCCAAAGATAAGGCCCAGGGGTTTTCTTTGCATGTGCTGTGTTCCTTTTTCCTCTGCTACCAGAGAAACCCTCATGTGAATCAAGTGGCACAAGAGGCAAAAATACAGACTTTATCACAGTGTTTAAAGTGAGAAGTACGGTTAAAAGTGTGTGTAGGAGGAATACTTTAATTTGTACATTTATTATATATTGTACTATATATTTTCTACTCTTAGTGCTGTATGTAAATTTTACTTCTTTGGATTTATCTTTTTCAATTATAGTATTCATTTATGCCTGTAACAGCTAATTTAATGATAAAAAACTTGAGTATGTTTCTATGTTTTTTTCACTTCACAAGTATGGATCTCATAGACCAAAAACTAGCTGAAGTGGGATCACATTTCTGTAAGACAGCTGCTATTTAGGAGTGGAGAATCTTTGTAAATAAAAATATCTTTTAAAAGTTGTATTAAATAAAAATGTATGCTATGAATGAAATGTTTTAAGGATTTAACCTTATAGAACAAAGAGCACCCTTCTGCAAATGTCAACAGTGTAATGATGTATTATTTTCTTTTGTTGATTGTTGGTTTCCTGGGGATTAAAACACAAGTGATCATATTCAGGCTGGTTAGATTAGTGATTTTA
This sequence comes from Diceros bicornis minor, assembly GCF_020826845.1. NCBI lineage: Eukaryota > Metazoa > Chordata > Mammalia > Perissodactyla > Rhinocerotidae > Diceros > Diceros bicornis. The sequence continues at coordinate 95,134,877 of NC_080742.1, read as the reverse complement.
ATACGAAACCATTGCTTTTAGAATAATCATGGGCCAGACTGGGAAGAAATCTGAGAAGGGACCAGTTTGTTGGCGGAAGCGTGTAAAATCAGAGTACATGCGACTGCGGCAGCTCAAGAGGTTCAGGCGAGCTGATGAAGTAAAGGTATAACTTTGTTTTTTGTGAAAATTCATATACAATTAAGGATAGTTTTGTTTCCCCCCCTGAAGATAAGTTTTAATTTGAAAGGGTATATTTTCAGCCGAGGTCATATTTACGGTAAGATAAATGAAGACTTGGAAGCCAAGGTCCTTGATCTGTCTTAATTAACATAAAAATTTTACCATATGATAATGGAAATGATAATGGAAAGATTTTAATGTAATAAATTTCTAGATTTCTACTTGGAAATCACTATCTTTTTAGTATGCCTTTGTGTTGCATGTGTAGACTCAGGACCCAAATATAAAGAAATGTGTTTCATGGTTTTATGTTTCGAAAGTCATTGTAATTTTTTTTTTATACAAAGTTAACAAAGAAAGGATGGAAATAATTTCCTGTTCCCCTCCCACTCTCAGTAAAATAATAGGTGTGGTGTTTTTGTATTATTTGAATGTGGAAAACTACAGCTTAGTGTAAAATCTATATGTATTTGAGGGAATGTTCCTAATACTTTTGAGAAGTCAGTAGATTTTAATCTATATTAGAGATATTACAAATTTTCTAACAATGAACAATTTCTTTTCTCCTCTCCTTCATTTTTTTAAAGAGTATGTTTAGTTCCAATCGTCAGAAGATTTTGGAAAGAACGGAAATCTTAAACCAAGAATGGAAACAGCGAAGGATACAGCCTGTGCACATCCTGACTTCTGTGAGCTCATTGCGCGGGACCAGGGAGGTTGGTTAACTCACGCGCTGTAGTAATTATCCGTGCATTCTGGTTTTTGCTGTTTGGAACGTTGATTGGCTATTGAGAGGACGTCACTGACCTCAGGATGTCCATCTTGATTGTTCTTCCCTGTGTGACTGCTCGCGGCTGCCGTAGGTAACACTGCCTGCTGTCCCTGTGACAGAGCTCTAGTAGGTAACACTGCCTGCTGTCCCTGTGACAGAGCTCTAGTGTTCAGAATACGCTTTCACTACTGCCAGGTAGATTCCTAGACTGTGTAAGACTACTGATTGAAAAAAGCTTTTAAATTAAATACTCTTTAGTGTCCTCATCAGATCACTATTTAGAGCAAGGCTTCTGACTCACAGTTATCTTTTTTCTCCCCCTTAATATGTATCAGCCATGCTGTAAGAAATGTTTCCTTTTCATTCCTATTCATGGACTAAGAAGGTGTTTTATTATACATTTTGTTCAAATTCTGAGGCTTTCTCTATAAGAATTTTTAAATTTGGTGTTGAGAGATTGCAATTTCCTTTTCTATAGCATTTTCTGAATAAACGAGGTAGATCTTAATCGCTTGAAGAAATCCTACTTTCAAAAGAAGGCTGTAAATCTATGGTAGATTTTATAATTAAATAACACAGTGGCAGCAAGATGAAAATGGCAGAAGCTTAAATAGTATAGAACCAATCAGTAGAGTTTTGGTTAAAGCATTTCTTGTCTACCTGTTTTAATATAGGAAGACGTGGCATAGGATATGGAATGCTATTTGAATGGATCTTGAAGCAAAAGAGGCAAGAAAGTGTTTTGGGGTTTAGATTACACCATGTAGTAGATGATTGTGATCTGAGTGTCTAAACATGGGAAGCATCTAAACAATGGAATTTGTTCTAAAATAATGTTTTCAGTGAGTAGCCATTTTTTATATAATGTAATAATCAAGCAATAATTTGCTATTGTATGAGACCTTGCTGTTGTTGAGATTGTGTGACACACTAGCTTCAAAGACTTGTCAGAACAATCACAGGAGCCCAGTCTGCTACAGACACGATCCTAGTGATGATTTCAGTGATGGTACCAGTGGTCTTGATGGTGACACATGACTTGGAATGATTCTTAGTCATTTATGCATTTTGTCAGGTGACAACTCTTTCTTGCTTTCAAGTGTATAAATATATATTATATGCTACGAAGACCTTCTGCATCATCTGGGAGAGGTCAGGGCCTCCATATTAGAGGTAAATGAGTTTTTATTAATATACGAAGGGTGAAAGGGATTATTTTCTATGCCAGTCAGAATGTTCTCAAAAGTGATAAGGATGGGGTTTCTAAGTAATTCTTTTGAAAGTTTTGTCTGGTGACCTTTTGGAAATTTTGAGGTGAAGACAAACCTTGTTTTTTCTTCCTGGAGGAATAAATTTTAGAAATTTGGAAAGAGAAAGTAGAAACATGTGGAATACTTATTTTTGCTACCCATTACAAATTTCAAAATGCTACCAAAATCCCAACTTACATTTACAGTAAAAGTTAACAGCGATAATGATTCTGGCACTGTGCTAGATACTCTGCACACATTACTTTATTTAATCTTCGTGATGGTTGTATTTCACCATTTCTTCCGCCAGACAAGGAAACTGAGCCTTAGAAGAGTTAAGTCAGTTTGCTTGCTCTAATGATCTGATGTGGACCCAGAAGAGTACACTTTGCTCGGACACTTAAGAAATTAGTAAAGTTCATTATTTATGTACAGCTTGAATTGCTCATAATATAATTTTTGGCGTTAAACTAAAGAGTACAGTTTATTCAAATGAATATTTACTAATTGAATTTTGCTTTTAATTTTGTCAAATGGAGATAAAAGTCATTGAATCTAAAGATATCTAACTTTCTATTGTGAGTTTATGTGAGAAATCGTTAGAAGAAACTAGCATTGTAATCAAACAAAATTGTTTTCTAAACTTAGTGCCTGCCCCCGTTTGAGAAAAAATCTTTTTCACAAAGTAGAAGAGCAAAGGAGGAAAGTAATCCCAGCCTCAGGAATTCAGTTTTGTTGTGTGGAACTCTGACCCTGTCAAGCACCTTCCTTTCTGAGCTACTCTTGATAGCAGATTCTGCTTCAAGTGATTCATCTTTACTCCCCACCCCCTTTAAAACCATCATCTCTGACTTTTGGAAGCTGAAGGTTTATACAGTTTGTGATAAGCTTTTTGGTGTTATCACAATAAATAATAAAATTTTAGGGCTAGAAAGGACTTCATTGATCTCCGTCTAATCTCCTTACTTTTCAGATGAGACTATGTCCCCGTTTATTTTTTCTTCAGTTTGAGCATTTCCAGCTCTATATCAATTTCTTTTATATGCTTTAAAAGTTGGAGTCGGAAGTAGGTCAGAAGCAGGAGGATAAATAAAAGTTAGCCTGTTTTACCAAGACTTTCCTAGTAGTAGGCTTGGCAGAATTTTGGACTGCAGTGTTGATCCAAACACCTAAAGTCTATGGCTTTCAACATTTGGAAGTGCTGTTATAATATTGGTTTAATTAACTGCTTAGTTTTGTAAGCCTATCCTTTTATAAGTGCTGTCTTCAGTTTAAATCCTTTGCTGCATAATGATTCAATGATAGTTTTCAGTTTTCACTCAAGTTTTAATAATTCATTCCCTTCTGTACTTATAGAAGTAGATATACTCAGTTTTAAAATGACTGATTTTTATATGTTATTTTAGATATTTATTATAAAGAATGTCTGACAAGTTTACTTTCTGATCTAATGAAGCAACGGCTATAGATACTGACTTCAGATTAGGGAGCCCTGCAGTGGAACCTGGAGACACATCTTTAATGTATTGTTTTCGTAGTGTGTGTTTTTAAGATACTTTTGGGTACCTGTTTTTTGGTGTTGAGGTTACAGAACCTAAGCAGTGTTGCCCATAGAATTTTAATACAGAATATATGTCTATTTTTTCTTAAAAATACTTACGACTTTATTTCCTTTATTCTTCTGTTAACCTTTTTAAAGAGCATTCCGCTTAAAAATGTCATTAAATGATACATACAGGCTAAGGCATGTACACCTTATTGTCATAGTATGTGGCTGTTTGTCAAAAAATTGTTTCTAGGTGACTTTCATTACTTTGTCTTATCAATCAGTAAAAAACTTATCTTCTGTAAGTGTGCACATTGGTAGTCATATTCTTCAATGTGTCTGTTTTTCCAGTTTTAATAAAGAAATTGGTTTAGGAGTTACTCTTGTAGTTCTTAGTACTGCATTTCTTTTTGTACATTTGTCCATTTCTTGCTAAAAAACACAAGGTACTTTCTCCTTCATTGATTCTTCATATCAAGATTTTTATAACCTTGGTGTATTATGACTGAAAGAGAGGCTTGCTCAAATGATGTCTGTCTTCTGGGCATGATTGGTTTAGTAATTTAAAAATATCCTGCCAATATGCATTTTTAGATTCCCAGGAGAATATAATGTTCTTGTAAGAATTCTGTGTCTTGTTTATTAATGAAAAGAGTGAGAATTTTTTATGTATATTTAAATGTGGGGCTTCTTCAGAATGTTTTAATGTACAAGCAGCATCAGAAAGACCTCCTAGTGCTCATGTTCATGAAGAATTAAAAATCTTTTGGACTTTTCAATACATATGGGTTTGCTCTTCCTAGTGATTATCTGAAATGATTTTAAGTTCATTATCACCTCTCATTTGATATTTGCAAATGAATTTTTTTTGGAGAGGCTTCTATCAAAATAACATAGAATGTCTAAGTTCTTTCATGTTCAAAATTCGGATTTGGTATTTTTGTTGGAGAGGAAAAACATTGTCTTGTTTACATGTAAACACTTGATTGCATTATTTATTGACTTGGTAATGCGCTGTCCTCAGTTAATTGTAAATAGAAATTTAGTTACTATTTACAAAGAAAAAATAATATGCCAGTGTACCTAATATGTAGTTTAGTGCCCTTTATTTAAATACATCTTAACTTTCAACACAGTAACGTGCTTTCTTTCTTTTGTAAATTTCAGGATTATAGGATCAATAGGTCTGGAGTTTCATGAGCTATTTGAGCAGACACGGCAGGGAGCTAGGTCATTTTTCTCAGGTCTGAGAAATAAATGGATGGCTCTCCCAGGTGTCTGTTTTGACTGTCGGTCTGAACATTTCCATCCTTTCTTGGTTCCTCAAGGGACTGGTTTCTAAGTTGTTTTCTGCTCTTTCCATCTCTTAACCATTTGTTGGTATTTACTTGGAGAGTTGAGTCTCATGTTAACTTTGCCAGTCCCTCCATTCATATAACTTTTGAAATCACTGCAGCTTTGTTTCCTTTCCGGCTTTGTTTTGACTGAAATAGATGGAACATTTCTTAAATGAGCATAAAGGAGGTGTTCCTTTTCTTTTGAAAGGAAACTAATAGAAGCATGTTATGCTTTTCCAGAAGGTCATTTAAGAAAAAGAAAAGTTACTTATGATGTTTGAGTTATTTTAAATTTAAGATTATTTATCTTGAGTTTATATTTTAAATTTAAGATTATGTATCTTAAGTTTAAAAAGTGAACTTTTCAAAAATGTCAAATGTTTATTTTGTGCAACTAATAAACCAGCAGAAGTCGTGTTTAGTTTGTTGTTTTTCTCCTAGAACGCTGTCTATAGTTTGTGTTTTAAAAATTGTTGTTCAACTGACTATTACAAATATCAAGTGTCTTCCCAAAATGCAAAACCAAAATTTGACAGCTGTTTTAAAAACAAAGCGAATGAACCAAAACCAGGAGAAATGCTTGGTCTGCAGTGTTAAAAATTGTTTATTACTCTGAAGAAATACGAAAATTTTATTAGAAATTCTGTCACAATTTAGCTTGATTATGTGGATTGACTTAAATTCACTGCTTAGGATTCTGTCTCATCTTTCCTCCAGATTTTATAGAAGAACATTACTTGAGTACCATTTTGGGAGGGTTGGACTGATTTCATGAGCTACCTTGGCAACTGATGAGGCAGTTTTATACCAGCTAATGTGAATATCTGTTGAGTTAATGAAACTCTTTTATTTTTTATCGTTCTCTCCAATTAAAAGGTCCATTGTAAAATGATAATTGTAAAAATTCAAATAACACAGAAATATATAAAACAGAAGGCAAAAGTTCCTGTAGTCCAACCCCTGTGACTTTTATTCTTTCAGATTTCTTTTTCTATATATGATAGCATGTTAATAATAATGATAATATATATTTTATTTTAAAAAGTTACTCCCAGATAAAATATGCCTGCCATTTTGAGCCATCACTTTACAGCCTCTCTCTAGGTCTTCAGTCTCCTTAATAATGCATAGTGTTTCATACTTTGGATATACCATAATTAATGGCCCTATTCTTAATTGATGAACATTTAGGCTTTTATTTTCATTTTTTACTTTTGCAATCAGTGTTTCAGTGAATAGCCTTCATACACATCTTTTCATTTTTTGAGTAATTTTGTAGGGAAAGTTCCTAGAAATAGAATTACTAGTTCAAGAGGATATGCATATTTAAAATTTTAATAGATGTTACTAAATTGCCCCCCAAAGGTTTTACATTTATACTGTCACCAGCTGTTTATGGAAGTGTCTGTCTATTTATATTCCCAATGTAAAGTATTATCAATCTTTTTAATCTTGGTCAGTGTGAGAGGTAAAAAATTATTACAATTTGGTTGCCTTTCTTGACTTATTCAGGGAGGTTAAGTATCTATTGTTTATATTTTTTTATGAATTGGCTATTATAGTCTTGGATCTTTTAAAATTAGGTTGCTCTTTTTCTTGTGATTTTTAAGGACTTTTTGTATATTATAAATATTTTTTTATCATCTGTTTTGCAGGTTTTTTCCCCCAGTTTGATGTTAGTTCTGGTATATTTTGGTTATACAAAAGTTTTAAGTGTTTATGTAGTCAATTTAGAACTACTTCTTTTGATTTCTGTGTTTCTAAGGGCTTAGAAAAGTCTCCACTTGAAGATTATAAATGATCCATCTTTCCTTTTCTCTGTTTTCTTTATGTTTTAATATCTTTTAATCCATCAGGAAATTCCTTTAGTATAAAGAGTGAGTGGAAGATTTGGTTTTTAATTTTTTTATATTTAGCTTTCTAGTTGTTTCAACTCTGTTTACTAAATAATCAGTCTGTGAACAATTGAGGAGCAGTTACAAATCTGTTTTGCAAAGGTCAGTAGAATCGGTCTACCTGATTGGTGGTCCCCTGAAGGGGTTTACCACTTGAGCAAGGACTTGGTGCTTCTCCTCAGAGACTGAGGCCTGGTGAGGTCTTGGCTCTTCACTTTGACTGGTGCCTCTCCTGCTCTATAGCATTCACCCCCACAGCCACTCATGGAAGCAAGGCTTCAAATGATATGGAAACCATGGGCTTATGTAACACTCTTTGTTCTGTTTCTTAGTTTTTGTTTTCTATTGTTTTTTTTCAGTGACAGAGATGGGCTTATTTTTCACTCACAGGACTCTTCTTGAATGAGATACTTGATTTTGCATGCAGTAGATGAACATGGCTCTGGTTACCTGCTTCATGTGCTCTGTTGAGTGTTTTTATAGTTTTACCAATTTATGTCCTGTGACTATTGTTCTGTTTCTGGTCTCCAGTATTTAAGCAAACTGTAGATTACGAGGAGATGATTTACCCTAATAGCCCCCTTCAGACCCAGACTGCATTGGGTTTTCTCTGTGCATTGGGTTTTAATATTTAATATATTAACTAGGTTTATATATTTATGACCTCTTTCATTCAGAATCAGCCTTCTGAAGCTGGGATGCAGCTTTAAGGATCTAAACTTCCTGAAATTATATTCCACATGTTACATGTTCTATGTTAAATGCTATATATGGCTTTTTTTCTTTTTCCTGAGAGAAATGTAAGACCGGATGCCTACAGGATGTCATCTTTCTGTGATGCTTAGGTGAACTCAGAAGCAAGAGCCTTGTGTTGCCAGGTAGAGGTTCTTCCCCCAATTCGGATGGTTCTGCAACATAAATATTTTAACAACAAAAACTGAAATAATTTATAGTCTGGTATGAACCACGCTTTTTCATTCCTTGATTAGCTGCTTTTATTAAAGACATCTGTGTCAAGATCTGATCAGGATGTTTTCTTCCCATTTTCATTTCTGACCCTCTCCTGCTAGAGGCCCTTGTCTCCTTCAAGTGCCCTTCTCCTAATCATCCTTCTAAACCTGGTATGAACTCACTCCTACTATTGAGCTTCTCTTAAGTTGACTCAAACTTGATATTTACCTTATTCTAGTTTTTTCTTTAGTACTTCCTTCACATAAAAGCAGTCTGAAATTAAGTTATATGCACTATCATTTTCACCAGAAGGGCTAGCTAATTTAAAACTCGGGTGTGTTATCTTTTCTCTACTCAAATCTTGAAGAATATGGGTAGTTTCAGAAATCATCCTCAGCTTTTCTCTGGAGTTGTGGGGCAGCTGATGCTTTCTCCTGACCTTTTCTTGCCTACACCTTAGATGTGAGACGGTTCCTTATTGTTTTTACTTGGAAAAGCTAAAGGGTGTTAGACAATATCAGCAGTTCATTGTGTCTCTGGCATGAATTAAATGGACCAACCAGTATCCAAAAATATTTTTAACTTGGCTAACTGACTGTATTTTTTCCCCCTACTATACGGAAGTCGTACTTAACCCTTCTTATGTTAAAGATTGTTCAGAGACCGGATGGCTATGGCTATGGTCCTTTGGGATGTCCCACTGGAAGATGGGGAGTCATACCTGCCTCCTAGGGTAGTGGTGAATTTTAAAGAAGTTAACTTTGGTAAAGTCTCTAGCACAGTGCTTGGCACATAGTAGGGTGTGTTAATTTCTTTCCCTTCCCTGCAGGCCATTCACCTGCTCTTCCCTCTACGATTTTCCATAACACAGTTTTTACTTGGAACCAGCCTTCTGCCAAGAGTCTCAGTTTGGTTGTGTACTCCTACAACTACTATTTTTGGCTTGACTTCCCTCTCCAGCTCCCAGTGGTCCAGCCACACAGTCGCCTATTGTACCAGCTGGTTGATGTAAGTCTATCCATCCTCAGAGGAACCTGGTTACTTACCAGTAAGCTGTGTTTCTCTGAAAATGTAGCATCCTTGATAACTAATGTAGTTCTTTTCTTTCTTTACCATCGATGATGAATCATCTATAATAATTTCCTTGTGTAATCCTCAAGTTGGAACTAGTATTAGAGAATTAAATTTGTTGTTATAGGTCTCCTAGTGAGTTCCTGAGTCCAGGACAAATGACTCTGATCAGGTAAAATGCTGTGGAGACCCAGGAGGTCAAAATCCTTTTCAGTACTCTGAGTGATGTGAGACTTAATTATATAAACTGTCAAGGATGATACATTTTCAAAGAAAAAAAGTTACTGGTAAGTAACTGGGATTTTTGAGTAATTTTCCTGTAAGTCAATAAATAAGAATTCCCAAACTTGTTTTATCAACAAATGCTTTTGCATTTGAATATTATTTCATAAAGGAATATGGTTATTAGTTAAGGTTAATAGGTAAAGAATGGGCTAGGTTTCTAGAGATACTGCATAGATAATGAGGTGGGTGTAGGCCTTCAGTTCTCTAAATAGCTGCTCTCTTAACTTAGCTTTAAAGAGAAATTGAAGTTGGACTCTCCATTAGGGAAAATCAGCAAATGCAGTCTGTTCATTCCAGAAACATTTTTTGAGTGCCTACTCTTTTTTGAGACACTGTGCTGAGTATCGTTGTGAGACAGAGAGTAAAACCACACTCTGCCTCAGCTGCTTTTGCCCTCAGAGAGCTTATTTCCGTCCCCTTGGTGACTCTTGTATGACTCAGTTGAGATGCTGGGTCAGAGGAATATGCCAGAGAGGTGGGGTTGGAGGTGGGACTTAGTGCCTTTGCCATCTTGTTTTCTGTGCTTCTGTAAGTTCTTTCTGTTCACGGGAAAAATCAGCTGACCTCATTCAGTAGACTCTCCATTTTCTACATCGCTAGAGCAAACAGAAAGTAAAGGCAGTGTCCCTCCTGTCTAGTAGTTGAATAGAATATTCAGCTGTCTAGCCTTAAGTCTGCCCTTGATTTAGATGTTAAAGCAGGTGAACAAGTCAGAGTTGGAGAGGCAGCCCACCCCTCTCACCCCCCAAGGTTTAAAGGGGGCTAATCTTCAGAATTAAAGTCATAGAACTAATTTACCCCTACCAAGTGTAAAACAAAAATCAGAAACTCTGATTTAATGGTTTTGCAAGAAATGAAAATTATTTTGTACTTAAAATCACTGGACAGTGTATAATACTTTATTCAGTAATTATAACCACTCCTTGCCCCAAAGTTACCCAGTTAAGGAGGAAGAAGGAAAGAAGACTTGGTAGTAATAGGAATATGAAGAGGATGCTGGGGAGGAGATGATCCTATAACATTGTCATATGTCTCTCATATGTAGCACCCATTGCATGGCGATAATTGTTCTTTTGCCCTATGAGCATCACCAGGGCAAGAACTATATACAGCACAGTGATGAAGCCCTTGGGTGTTGGAGTCAGACTATCCTGGCCTGGTAATTTACTACCTTTTTGATAGGCAAGTTATTTAACTTCTCTGAACCTCAGTCTCCTCACTGTGAAGTTGTGATGCTAAAGGCCGAGTTGAGGAGTAGTTAGGATAATGTATCTAAAGCACTTAGCACAGTGCCTGCAACATAGTACGTGCTCAATAAATGTTAACTGCTGTTATTATGGGTTGTTGGACGGATAGATGAGAAAGTGTATCAGAGGCCAGAGAGCGGAACAGGGCGAGTGTGGGCTCTGGGGCACGAGTAAACGTCACACCTTCTTATTTACTTGGGCTATGAGCTTTCTAGTATTATTATCTTTATCTTTGCCCTTTTGGAAAGCAAATTAATAGATTAATCCCTGTCACAGTTCTTCTAACTGCTCTGTCTTTAAACCTCCGCTCCTGCTGAGGAAGGAGCTATTTTTGTGCTGCAGTGACTGTGACTCCTGCAAGGTTACCCCTGGCCTGATGAAGTGCTGAGGGCCAGACGGCACTCTGATTTCACCACATCTAGTCCTGCTGCTTTTAAGACCTCTTAAGTAAAAATTAAACGTTTAATAACGTGTGTCTATATATGATTTTTTTTTTTCATTTTACTACTTCAATTCTACTTCTTTTTGCTCGATTTTCATTGATTATATATAAAATATATGTCCAGGGTATTTTTGAGAAGGCTCTGGAGACTTGATAATTGGGTAATGGTGCTCTTTAAGAAAAGCTGGATTCCTAGACAGGATGCAAGTGCTATGGGGTACAGATTTTTACCGTATTTCATAGAATTAAAGATGCAAACTTTTTTTAACATTTTAACATCTGAAACTGGCATGCATCTTAGAATTGCTGTGATAAGAAAGCATTAAGTTATGGCTTAACTGACAACGTTATTTTCTTAGTGATATGGAAGATAATGGTATGCATTGAAATTGATGTCATCATAGATTGGATGAAATACGGTATTTCAAGGGAATATATGCACTTAAACATTGTAGAGATACGGTATGGTGGTAGTACCTGTAGTGGGTAAGAGTAGGGGCTCCAGAGTCAGAGTGTCAGGGTTTTAGATCCAGCCCTGTCTATCGTGTGACTTTGGACCACTGCTAAGCCTTTCTTCACCTTAGTTTTCTCACCTGTAAAATGGGGGCTAAGAATAGTCCCCATCTTATAGTGTTGTAATGAGGACTAAATATAATAAGATATGTAATGTGTTTAAAATAGTGCCTAGCACATAGAAAGTGCTTAATAACATTAGCTATTATTATTAATAACTTAGAGATTACACTTTTGCAGAATTGATTTGAATTCATTTTGTGGTGATTGAAACTCAGATCTGTTACCCTTAATATTTGTGTATCATCTGATAATATCAGCAACTGACACTTGGGTTTTTTAAAAGGGAAGATAAAGATAAGAAAGATTAACGTAACAAGTTGCCATATACTTATTAAGTAAGATTTAAGTGGCTAATTTGGCATATATATTATTATTCCATGTGGTTGAGATGTAAAAGAAATTAAACATTAAGCTAGGAAATTTATAGTGAAAGCAAAGAGCAGTTAATCTGAGGCTAACATAAATACAATTTTTGATTCTTGTTGATATTGGTAAGTATGGGAAGGGTTGGAGGGTTTTGAAAATTTGCAAAATGTGAAGCATTTTTTTTCACCCAAAGTAAAAGAGAAGGAGAGAATCCTTTTTGGTTTTTGTGAACTTGACTGTCTTAGGTAAAGAAACTTTCTTTTCACAATTATGTAAGTAGGCAGCATGCCTTTATAATGTGATGGCTGCCGCTTCAGTGTTGTCCTTTTATTCTTATGAGTCAGTTCTATTTGTTCTGTTCTAGTGTTCGGTGACCAGTGACTTGGATTTTCCAACACAAGTCATCCCATTAAAGACTCTGAATGCGGTTGCATCAGTGCCCATCATGTATTCTTGGTCTCCTCTACAGCAGAATTTTATGGTATGTAAATAATGTATCTTCTGCTTATTTGATAATCACTTTAAATCAAAAAACATAATTTTCTTGTCAAGATAGTGTAAGTAAAAAAATTATCAAAACGATAGTGCTTGGAGTGATTTTTTTTAATCGATTAATATATACATATTTTAAGCCTTTGCAGTGTTGCTTTTTTCCTAGTCCTTTCTAGTTAAAACATTCTCCAAAGGAAAAGTGTTAGGCAAAAAACCACACCTGGGATTAAAAATATATTTAAAAGGTGAGATTTATAGTTCTTATCCTTGAAGAGGTCAGTTAGTGTCCTATCATCTCAGTCTGACTTGGAGGCTTTGTTAATTGAGAACTCATTATTTAAAACAGTGTTAGGCAGCATGTTGTTAAATGATAATGTACACTCTGAAATATTCTCAGAGTTTATAAAACACAAGTTTAAGCATATTTCCACAGAACACTGGCCCAATAGCTTCTGGAATGAAATACTAGTATTTAATTCTTCATGGAAGTAAGATGAAGGAGGATGGAACAAAAGAAAAATTTGAGTATGCATTCTTGACTTGTGTTGTTAAATAAAAAATACATAGTTTTATTACTTACTTGATATATAAAATAGCCTAATAAAATGTTGATGGAAGTCCTTGGTGAACCTAGAGAATTGCTTACTAGATTGTTTTAAGAAATAGCTGTTTCTAGCCAAGAATACTCTACCTGACAAGGTTATCATTCAGAATGGAAGGAGAGATAAAGAGTTTCCAGGACAAGCAAAAATTAAAGGAGTTTATCACCAAGAAACAAGTCCTACAGGAAATGCCAAGGGGACTTATTTAAGAGGGAAAGAGCAGACAACAAATAGCAAAAATTATCTGTTTCCATGATAAGAGTTGGTAACAGATACAAATGCACAAAAAAGAGGTTAGATACGATATCAAAAACATAAAATGTGGGAAGAGGGGAGTAAAAGAGTAGAGCTTTCAGATAGAGGTCAAACTAAAGAGACCATCAACTTAGTATAGATTGCTATATACGTAGGTTATTGTATATGAACCTCATGGTAATCTCAAACCAGAAACCTATAATAAATACACAAAAAACTAAGAGAAAGTGACTCAAACATAATACTAAAGAAAGCCATCAAACCACAAGGGAAGAGGCCGGCCCTGTGGCTTAGTGGTTAAGTGCACGCGCTCTGCTACTGGCGGCCTGGGTTTGGATCCTGGGCGTGCACTGACGCACCACTTCTCTGGCCATGCTGAGGCCACGTCCCACATACAGCAACTAGAAGGATGTGCAACTATAATGTACAACTATCTACCGGGGCTTTGGGGGATAAAAAGAGGAGGATTGGCAATAGATGTTAGCTCAGAGCCGGTCTTCCTCAGCAAAAAGAGGAGCATTAGCATGGACGTTAGCTCAGGGCTGATCTTCCTCACAAAACAACAACAACAACAAAAAACCACAAGGGAAGAGAGCAAGAGAAGAAGAAAGGAACAGAGAAGAACTACTAAAACACCCAGAAAAAAAGTAAAAAAATGGCAGTAAGTACATACTTATCAATAGCTACTTGAAATGTCAATGGACTAAATGCTCCAATTAAAAGGAGCATTTAGTCCATTGACATTTCAAGTAGCTATTGATAAAAAGGCTTAGGGTGGCTGATTGGATAAAAAAAGACCCATATATATGCTGCGTACAAGAGACACGCTTCAGACCTAAAGACACTCACAAACTGAAAGCGAAGGGATGGAAAAAGATACTCCATGCAAATGGCAATGAAAAGAAAGCTGGGATAGCAATACTCATATCAGACAAAATAGACTTTAAAACAAAAACTGTAACAAGAGACAAAGAAGGGCACTGCATAATGATCAAGGAACAATCCAACAAGAGGATATAACACTCGTAAATATCTATGCACCCAACGTAGGAGCACCTAAATGTATAATGCAGTTATTAACAAACATAAAAGGAGAAATAGACAGTAACACAATAATAGTAGGGGACTTTAACACTCCACTTACACCAACGGATAGATCATCCAAACAGAAGATCAATAAGGAAACATTGGCCTTAAATGACACACTAGAACAGATGGACTTAGTAGATATATACCAAACATTCCATCCAAAAACCGAAGAATACACATTCTTTTCAAATGCACATGGAATGTTCTCCAGGATTGATCACATATTAGGCCACAAAACAAGTCTCCATAAATTTAAGATCGAAATAATGCCAAGCCTCTTTTCTCAGCACAACGGTATGAAACTAGAAATCAACTATAGGAAGAAGATCAGAAAAGCCACAAATATGTGGAGATCAAACAAAATGCTACTGAACAACGATTGGGTCAACGAAGAAGTCAAAGGAGAAATAAAAAAATACCTGGAGACAAATGAAAATGAAAATACGACATGGCAGAATTTATGGGATACAGCAAAAGCAGTTCTAAGAGGGAAGTTTATAGCAATGCAGGCCTATCTCAGCTAACAAGAAAAGTCTCAAATAATCTAACAGTGCACCTAAAGGAACTGGAAAAAGAGGAACAAACAAAGCCCAAAATCAGTAGAAGGGGGGAAATAATAAAAATCAGAGCAGAAATAAATGAAATAGAGACTAAAAAAACAATAGAAAAAATTAATGAAACCAAGAGCTGGTTCTTTGAAAAGATAAACAAAATTGACAAACCTTTAGCTAGACTCACCGAGAAAAAAAGAGAGAAGGCTCAAATAAGTAAAATCAGAAATGAAAGAGGAGAAATTACAATGGACACTTCAGAAATGCAAAAGATTATAAGAGAATACTAAAAAAGCCATATGCCAACAAATTGGATAATCTAGAAAAAATGGATAAATTCTTAGAATCATACAACCTTCCAAAACTGAATCAAGAAGAAATAGAGAATTTGAGTAGACCAATCACCAGTAAGGAGATTGAAACAGTAATCAAAAACCTCCCCCAAAATAAAAGTCCAGGACCAGACTGCTTCCCTGGTGAATTCTACCAAACATTCAAAGAAGACTTAATACCTATCCTTCTCAAATTCTTCCAGAAAATTGAAGAGGAGGGGAAGTTTCCTGACTCATTCTGTGAAGCCAACATTACCCTGATACCAAAACCAGACAAGGACAACACACAAAAAAGAAAATTACAGGCCAGTATCACTAATGAACATCAACGCAGAAATCCTCAACAAAATACTAGCAAATTGCATACAACAATACATTAAAAAGATAATACACCATGATCAGGTGGGATTTATTTCAGGGATGCAGGGATGGTTCAACACCCGCAAATCAATCAACATGATACACCATGCTAATGAAATGAAAAATGGGGCTGGCCCCCTGGCGTAGTGGTTAAGTGCTTGCGCTCTGCTGCTGGCGGCCTGGGTTCGGATCCGGGGCGTACACTGACGCGCCACTTGTCAGGCCATGCTGTGGCGGCATCCCATATAAAGTGGAGGAAGATAGGCAGAGATGTTAGCCCAGGCCAGTCTTCCTCAGCAAAAAGAGGAGGATTGGCATACATGTTAGCTCAAGGCTGATCTTCCTCACAAAAATAAATAAATAAAGTAAAAAAAAAGAAAAATAAAAATCACATGATCATCTCAATAGATGCAGAGAAAGCATTTGACAAGATACAACATCTGTTTATGATAAAAACTCTGAATAAAATGGGTATAGAAGGAAAGGACCTCAACTTAATAAAGGCCATATATGACAGACCCACAGCTAATATCATCCTCAATGGTGAAAAACTGAAAGCTATCCCTTTTAAGAACAGGAGCCAGACAAGGATGCCCACTCTCAGCAGTCCAATTTAACATAGTATTGGAAGTTCTAGCCAGAGCAGTCAGGCAAGAAAAAGAAATAAAAGGGATCCAAATTGGAAAGGAAGAAGTGAAACTGTCACTATTTGCAGATGACATGATTTTATATATAGAAAACCCTAAAGAATCCATCAAAAAACTTTAGAAATTATAAATGAATATGGTCAAGTTGCAGGATACAAAACATACAAAAATCAGTTGCGTTTCCATATACTAACAACGATGCAGCAGAAAGAGAAATTAAGAATACAGTCCCATTTACAATTGCAACAAAAGGAATAAAATACCTAGGAATAAACTTAACCAAAGAGGTGAAAGACCTGTACACTGAAAACTATAAAACGTTGCTGAAAGAAGTTGAAGAAGACACAAAGATAGGCAAAGATATTCCATGCTCTTGGATTGGAAGAATTAACATAGTTAAGATGTCCATACTTCATAGAGCAGTCTATAGATTCAATGCAATCCATATCAAAGTTCCAACAACATTTTTCGCAGAAATAGAACAAAGAATCCTAAAATTTATGTGGAACAACAAAAGACCCCGAATAGCCAAAGGAATCCTGAGAGAAAACAAAGCTGGAGGTATCACACTCCCCGATTTCAAGATATACTGCAAAGCTATAGTAACCAAAACAGCATGGTACTGGCACCAAAACAGACACACAGATCAATGAAATAGAATTAAGACCCCAGAAGTAAACCTGTACATCTATAGCCAGCTAATTTTTGACAAAGGAGCGAAGAACATAAAATGGAGAAAGGAAAGTCTCTTCAATAAATGGTGTTGGGAAAACTGGACAGCCACCTGCAAAAAAATGAAAGTAGACTATTATCTTACACCATACACAAAAATTAACTCAAAATGGATTAAAGACTTGAATGTCAGACCTGAAACCATGAAAATTCTAGAAGAAGACATAGGAAGTATGCTCTTTGACATCAGTCTTAGTGACATATTTTTAAGCACCTTGTCTGACCAGGCAAGAGAAACAATAGAAAAAATAAACGGGACTACATCAACTAAAAACCTTCCGAACAGTAAAGGAAACCATCAACAAAACGAAAAGACAACCTAACAACTGGGAGAAGATATTTGCAAACCACATATCTGATAAGGGGTTTATCTCCAAAATATGTGAAGAACTCATACATCTCAACAACAAAAAAACTAACAACTCAATTAAAAAATGGGCAAATGACCTGAACAGACATTTCTCCACAGGAGATACACAGATGGCTGACAGGCACATGAAACCATGTTCAACATCATTAACTATCAGGGAAATGCAAATCAAAACTAGAATGAGATATCACCTCACTCCCGTCAGAATGGCTATAATTAACAAGACAGGAAACAACAAGTGTTGGAGAAGATGTGGAGAGAAGGGAACTTTCATACACTGCTGGTGGGACTGCAAACTGGTGCAGCCACTATGGAAAACAGTATGGAGATTCCTCAAAAAATTAAGACTAGAACTATCATACGATCCAGCTATTCCACTGCTGGGTATTTATCCCAAGAACATTAAAACACCAATGCATCAACATACATGCACCCCTGTGTTCATTGCAGCGTTATTCACAATAGCCAAGACTTGGAAGCATCCTAAGTGCCCATCAAGGGACAAACGGGTAAAGAAGATGTGATATATATACACAATGGAATACTACTCAGCCATAAGAAATGATGAAATCCAGCCGTTTGTGGCAACATGGGTGGATGTTGAGGGTATTTTTTTTTTTTTTTTTTTTGGTGAGGAAGATCTGCCCTGAGCTAACGTCCATGCTAATCCTCCTCTTTTTGCTGAGGAAGACTGGCTCTGAGCTAACATCTATTGCCAATCCTCCTCCTTTTTTCCCCCAAAGCCCCCAGTAGATAGTTGTATGTCATAGTTGCGCATCCTTCTAGTTGCTGTATGTGGGACGTGGCCACAGCATGGCTGGAGAAGCGGTGCGTCGGTGCGCGCCCGGGATCCGAACACGGGCCGCCAGTATTGGAGCGCGCGCACTTAACTGCTAAGCCACAGGGCCGGCCCTGAGGGTATTATGTTAAGCGAAATAAGTCAGAGGGAGAAGGTCAAATATTGTGTGATCTCACCAATAAGTAGAAGATAAAAACAACAACAAACAAACACATAGAGAGGTTGGATTGGTGGTTACCAGAGGGGAAGGTGGGAGGGAGGAGGGCAAAAGGGATGATTAGGTACATGTGTGTGGTGATAGACTGTAATGAGTATTTGGGTGGTGATTGGGTGGTGAACAAGATGTAATCTATGCAGAAATAGAAGTATAATGATGTACACTTGAAATTGATACATTATAAACCAATGTGACCACAGTAAAAAAAATTATAAAAAACCCCAGCTGTTTCTAATGTCTTTAATAACTTGTCTCTTAAAGATTTTACAGTGGAGGGGTAAAGGCAAACTGCAGATACTCTTCTGCAGTTGCATAAATGTGTGCGTTTAAGGCTTTATTCAAAAACATTTAGTTTGAGAATCGTATTGCAAGAGCTTAATTAAGGGAGGTTTCATATTTTCACAGACTGAAATTCTGTAAGAATATAGTGTTTCAAGTTGTCAAATATTATTTATGAATCATCCCTGGGTTTTGCTGGTCACTGACCAAAGCAATTTAGGCAGACTTATCTTTATTATGGCTAGGATATGTTCTAGGGAGCAAAGGTTATATGGATACAGTTGGGAAGACAAAACAGCCAAATGGCACTTAATTTTGGCTTGCATCCGAACAACTAACTCTTCTAGTTTAAATGGGATTAGTGCAAGTGAGATGCCATGATAACTGGACTCTTTAGTTGTATATAAGCTTGAATCTGAATAAATCAATACATTAAAATCTAAATTTTCATTTTATACCCCATATGCACTTTTTCTTCCAATTTCCCTTTTCCCTGTTTGTCTAAGGTACTATTATCTCTATGAACCCTGAAGTTGTTATCTAGGGATTATTTGAAAATAATCCCTTTTCTTCGTATTTCCTGGGTGTGTCTCGTGGCCTTCTCTGGTGTGATCTTCCCTGTGCATCCTGGTCCCAGCCTAAGGCACCTCACACTTGACCCAGCTGCCCTGTCCTCTGTCAGTCTTAGCCAGTCCATTCTGTTTATCAGAATTATCTTTCTAAAATTCTATTTTTAACCAGTACTCGCTTGAAGGCCTTTTAAGACTTAGATCTGTCCTCACTTTAAATTAGTCTCCTTAAAAGTGGACTTCAGAACCCACCAGTCTTTATCTGTAATTACTGTCTTTTTTATTCTTTATTGAAAATTCTCTTCCTCCCGTGAATGTCAGTTTCCTGTTCCGTGTATGCTTAAGTACTCCATTCTCTCTGAGCTTTTCTTTGTTTGGCTCTTCCCTCCTAAGCTGGCACTTTTTCTTCCCTGTTGTCTTCTAAACCTTGATATAAAGTCATCTGTTATCTTTATTAGCATTAACAATTTTGATATGCATCTTGTTCATCTCAATATTGAAATATTTTATGTTATTGTAGAATATTCTTATTTTATGTATAAGTAAATCCTTTTGGCATAAACTGTAACGGGCCATTGGTATACTCTATTTTACATTCCTAGAATGTTGTTATGTTCAGTGTCTCTTTTAATGACTACAGATCATCAAGTGAGGTTTAGAAATCCTTACTTAACGTTAATTTTCTTTTTTTTTGGTATGGCTATTTATGGTTGATTTTGATAAAACATTTCATTGATCCTATGACACTTTTTAACATGTGAAATTGGAATGTTTCAAAATTGATGATGGGTCATATCATAAACTGCAACATTTTTTCCTTTCTTAGAGGTACGTAAAACAATGGTAAGTTTTAATGATTGATGATATGTTAGGTTTGGTAAAGAGTATTTTTTCTTAAACTTTTTTTTCCCCTGTAAACAGTTTTTTTCCTCAGATATGCTTACTGGTGAGAGGGGTCTTTTATTTCTTTATAGCTTTTAGAGTTTGCTGTCTATTATTTTAGATCTGGAGAACTGGGTAAAGACATCTACTTTTGAAAAAAATTATATTTTAATTATATTACGTTGATTAAAAAAATATTTTAATGCTTAGGCTAAGCCTGCTTTTTAAATGTGTTTTTTTTACTTTTAGGTAGAAGATGAAACTGTTTTACATAACATTCCTTATATGGGGGATGAAGTTTTAGACCAGGATGGGACTTTCATTGAGGAACTAATAAAAAATTATGATGGAAAAGTCCATGGGGATAGAGGTGAGCCATGTGTTTATTCTCTTGGAAAAGAGGGCCAAAGCATTGAGATATATTTTGATTTTTTTAAAGCATAGGTATGAAAAAGATTTTTTGAATATTAAAATTAAGTTTTATGCTGGACTGGGTTAGGCTCACAGCCCTAAAATTTTCAGTGTTTTTTCTATTTTTAAATTGAAAGATCATGTTTGCCCCTTGAAAATTATGCATAGTTAGTTATAAATTATAATGTCAATAACATGTAAATTAAATAGAATTGTTTGAGTGTTTGTAGATGTTAAGATTCTTTAGCAGTAAAATTAGTTAGGATTAGGGCTCTGTGTATGTGACAGATGG
Source organism: Diceros bicornis minor (assembly GCF_020826845.1). Classification (NCBI taxonomy): domain Eukaryota; kingdom Metazoa; phylum Chordata; class Mammalia; order Perissodactyla; family Rhinocerotidae; genus Diceros; species Diceros bicornis. The sequence continues at coordinate 95,114,098 of NC_080742.1, read as the reverse complement.
GCTCCAAAAGGCCTTATGCTCAAAAATACCTTCCCCACGAGGCAACTGCAGTACCTGAAATTCTGTTTAGAATTACAGCTTCAGTGTTCTGTGTCCAGGAGACCCTGTTAGAATGTCTGGCCGGAGGGTAATACGTAACATAACTGTCATCCTTTCTTATCCTGAGTGGAAAGCAGGGTCTGTCAGATATCTTGTTTGGGAGGAGGCTAAGACCACAGTTTCTACAGAATTAGGGTATAGTAGCAGGCACTGGAAACTTCTGGGGAGGGATGACTAAAGAGAAAATGACAGGTGTTGAAGATAAATTCTGTTTCTTAACTTTGCCTCAGGCCAGTCTGAAAATGATGTTTTTTCTCTCCTTTTAATAATAATGTTACAGTGCTGATTGATAGGCTCTGGCTGTTTCTTCACAATTAGAAAAGGAATACATAAACTTTTGTCATTACCACTCTGCTTTGTATAGTTCTGATATTTGACTTAATGAATTTCAGAATGTGGGTTTATAAATGATGAAATTTTTGTGGAGTTGGTGAATGCTCTTGGTCAATACAATGATGATGATGATGATGATGATGGAGATTATCCTGATGAAAGAGAAGAAAAGCAGAAAGATCTAGAGGAGAACCGAGATGGTATGTCTGTTTATTAGGTTTGTGTGTAGCTATTACAACATTTTTCAAGAACAGTAGAATACAAGTAGATCTTAATTCCTTTTTTCTTTTTTTGTTAAATATCAAATCAATAGTAATATAATTAAAATTAGAATATTTTTTGTAACATTCTATCCTACGCTTGAGTGTCTTTATTTCCTTTGGCTAGCAAAAGAATATACTTTTTTTGGGTTTTTCTGAGCAATCATTATAATCATCATTATAGTCTATAACATATTGATCGTTGAGTCCGTATAAGTAGTGTGCTAATCACTTTTTATGTGCCAGCTCTCTTCATCCTCATAATGCTCTGCAAGGTGGGCATTATCATAGATCCATTCTGTAGTTGAGAAGATGGGTTTAGTGAGTTTAAGTAACTTATGTAAGATTCCACTATTGGGAAGAAACAGAACCCAGAATGCTGTGCTGGTAGGCACCTCTCACTGACTCTAGAGCCCATGCTTTTAATCCCTGCGCTAGTTTAGCTTTACCACAAAAATAGAGGGTCCCAAGTCAGAGCCAATAGTTGGAGACTTGGCAAAGCTCATTATTAAGACAGCATAGAAGAATTTGGGGAAAATTGCAGTTTTAAAGAAGCATAATATTTTTGTAACAGGCACCTTAGTGATCATCTAGTTCAGCTCCTTCATTTTACAGATGAGGAAACAGACCCAAGTGGAGAAGTGACCAGCCAAGGTCACAAACTAGTTGGTAGCAGAGCTGGGATTAGAACCGAGGTTTTCTCCCTCCAGTGTGCTTAAAAGTTTCCCTCTTTGTGAACTTTTTGTTCCTCTGACCTACCAGCATTCCCCAGATACTTGTAAAATACGTTAGAAGTAAGTGAAACACAAAGTTGATAATTTCTTAGAAAATCAGCTGTGTTAGATATAGTTGTGTGGAGAAAATGAGAGATTGGAAACTTGTTTACTTTCATTCTTCCTTTCATATTTCCCTGTTTAGATAAAGAAAGCTGCCCTCCTCGGAAATTTCCTTCTGATAAAATTTTTGAAGCCATTTCCTCAATGTTTCCAGATAAGGGCACAGCAGAAGAACTAAAGGAAAAGTAAGATTTGTTCTTTTGAGGCGATCTTGCCCTGTATGGTATGTAACTCAGCATTCCAGTTTATTAGAAATGGGACTCCCGTAGCTGATGAGCACTTTGCTCCGTTAGTTCACGATGTGCGCAAGATGCAGCAATTTATGCATCTGTGGTCCTCTGTATGGCAAAACATTTACTGTAAATAGAATAAATACACACGAGTTACAGTAGTACATGTGGAGAAAATTTCTCTGGACACTTGTAGATGTTTAATTAATATAGTAACATTTTGCATGATATATCTGAATCATATCAGTGAAGTTGATTCTTTTTTTTTTTTTTTTGTGAGGAAGATCAGCCCTGAGCTAACATCCATGCTAATCCTCCTCTTTTTTTGCTGAGGAAGACTGGCTCTGAGCTAACATCTATTGCCAATCCTCCCTTTTTTTCCCCAAAGCCCCAGTAGATAGTTCTATGTCACAGATGCACATCCTTCTAGTTGCTGTATGTGGGACGCAGCCGCAGCATGGCCGGAGAAGCCGTGGGTCGGTGCGCGCCCAGGATCCGAACCCGGGCCACCAGTAGCGGAGCTCGCGCACTTAACCACTAAGCCACGGGGCTGGCCCTGAAGTTGATTCTTGATATACCGTGCATATTTATTGGCTCTTCATCTAAAGATTGTTTTAGGCTAGACCTTTTCTTTTGTGTTTTAGGCAAGATAAGCATCAAAAATAACACATGGAAACTTTTAGAAACTTTATTTTCAAAAAAGTAATTTTTGTTTCACCTTTACTTACATTTTTCTTGGTTAATGTTAGGTATAAAGAACTCACCGAGCAGCAGCTCCCAGGTGCACTTCCTCCTGAATGTACCCCAAACATAGATGGACCAAATGCTAAATCTGTTCAGAGGGAGCAAAGCTTGCATTCATTTCATACGCTTTTCTGTAGGCGATGTTTTAAATATGACTGCTTCCTACATCGTAAGTGCAATTATTGTACGTTTTCATTTTCTATCTTTGTTGTAGAATTATGTCTTGAAGCAACTTGGAAAGTGTTGTCATTTATTACAACTAGAATTGATCATTTAATCTTGCAGTTAAGATTGAAAAATGTTAGGATCAGAGTACTGTTGTGTTTTACCTTACTGCTTGAGGGTTGCTCTGAGTCTTGTGTGTGTGGTTAATTTGGACTGCAGTCTCCCGCTAACGTGGAATACAGGTCAGTGATCTTTTCATAAATGCTAACCACGCAGTTATTTATAATAAAACTGTTACTGTGAACTAGCTGATAGCCCAGAGCAACGTTGCTGATATTGATGAACAAATTTTGTTGAATAAGAAATTGGCTAAAAAGATGTTTATATATATTTTTCTCTATTTAATGTTAAATTTTTTTTTCTTTTTTTTGGTCCTCTGAGTAAGTTACTTTAAAAAATACCTACATTTGAATTATAGGTAAAGCATAAAATGTTCTTAATGAAATTTAAATATGGCACATACAGTATTACTTTATTTTTCTGACATTGCTGAGGAATGAGGTTTCTTAGTAAATTCTCCATGCAACTGGAACTTATTTCTTTAAGCACAGTTTAAAAAGTACCAGCTACTTTTGAGGCACATGTTTTGAAAATGTTTTTCATATCTCCTAGTTTCCTAAGCAGAGTTTACTTAATATAGGTTAGCTTTTTCCATATTACATTTTAGTGCCATCATCTATGGCGTGGTAACACCTTAGAGCTTTTGGCTTGTGTAAAGCCATTTTCCCCTATAGTAAATGGCCCCACATTGCTTTGCCTTTTTGAGTTCCTATGCCTACCTTTTACAGAATTTATTCCTTCATTATCCAGTGCTACTCCTTAATGTTAATTAGCCTGCCCAAGCAGCTATATCTTGCTTCATTTTGAGTTTCTGCTCTATCTACTTATATTTGCTGTAGCTCATAATTTATTTAGTGATGTGTATCTTGGTCTGGAAATGGTAATTTGTGTGTGTATAAAGTATTAGTGGTTTGGTATTTGGGTGTGTGTAAAGTATTAGTGGTTTAGTTATCTTAAATTAGAAAAACTTCAGGTAGATTTTTAAATTGTCATTATATCTTCCATCTCTTTGCTGCTGTTATCCACAGTCCTAATCTAGTTTAAATTGATGATTTGGTAGTTTTAATAATCTGGAGTAAGTCAGCCGTTTGTTACTTCAGCCGTTGGACGATGATCACATATCTTATATGGGCCTGGCAGTGTTGTCTTCACACATTCCTTGAAATAGCTGTCTTGAATTGCATTTAATTACCCTTTACAAATGATCATTTTATAAAATGTCCAGTTCTTATTAAGAATATTGTAAATTGCATTCAGATATCACTATAGCAAAGAAATTGGGTGGAAGCTCTATTTTGGAGTGAATAAAATGGTCTCTCCGATTTGTTGTTTATAGATGTAGCATTTAATGTACCATTTTGCTGTACAGGTGAACCAAGGAAGTAGGCTACTGCTTTTAAGCATTATTACAAGAGTTATTTTATTGTGCTGTTCAGATTTGAGTACCTTTGATGGACCCTGAACCTGTTAATTGTCCCAGTGTTCAGGCTGGGGAGAAGGGAGGGAACTCGCACTGTGATGCAGCTGCTTCTCTGGAGCTGATGGGCTCCTGCCTGTAGTGCTGGGGAGTAGGGGTCCGGCAGCCGCTGTGCCTGCCTTTCCTTCTTTTACACCAGAGCCAATCTCTTCATAATTTAGCCTTAACAAAGTCTGTAGGTATTTCATTGCTTTGCACTAACTTTGACAAAATATCACACACTATATATTTTTCTTAGGTAAAATGAGTCATTAAATAAATTATTAAACATATGTTAAATATAGCATTTTGTGCTTTAATTTTGCTTTTTGTCTATATAATGGGAATAATATAGTACTTCATAAGCTGTTGTGAGGGTTAAATTTATTACTATGTGTAAAATACTTAAAATAGTACCTGGCTTATGTTTAGCTATTGTTATTTTTTAAATAGATCGTTATTCACATGACTTACATTTCAAAAAAGTATTAAAAGGTGTCCAATGGGGTCTCCCTACCAGTTCTGTCCCCCATCCATGAAGTTCGTACTTCACTCTCCTGTAGCTAAACCACTTCTGTGAGTTCTTCTGTATCTTTCTATAGTTTCTTCTGGTAGATACAGATATATTCTTCTTTTCCTGACCATCCCATTCAAATGGTGCCATACTATTCAGGCTTTTCCCTTTTTTGACTGACCATTGTAGGTATTATTCCTGTTTGGACAGCTGCGTAGTCTTCTGCTATAGGAGGCACTATAGTTTACAGAACTGGTCCCCTGAAGGTCAACATTTGGATTGTTTCGAGCCTGTTGCTGTGACGGCACTACAGTGAATAACCTTGAGTGTACCTGTACATCATTTCCCACAAGTGCAGGGTAACCTCATCTACTCCACTTAGATACTGCCAAATGACCTGCCATACGGGGATATGACAATTTAAAGACCTACCAGCAAAGTAAGAGTGTCTGTTTCCCCAGGGCCCTGCCAGGAGAGTGTGTGTAATTTTGATTTTTATTGACTGAAGGAGTGAAAAATGGTTTTTAGCACAGTTTAATTTGCATTTTTTTTCCTATATGTTTTAGAGATTGGTATTTTTTTTTTCTTTGAACTATTTTTATCCTTTGTCTTGTTGGTCTTTTTGATATCTTGAAGCTTTCTCTCTCTTTTTTTAATATATATATATATTTTTTTGTGTGTGAGGAAGATCAGCCCTGAGCTAACATCCGTGCTAGTCCTCCTCTTTTTGCTGAGGAAGACCGGCTCTGAGCTAACATCTATTGCCAATCCTCCTCCTTTTTTTCCCCCAAAGCCCCAGTAGATAGTTGTATGTCATAGTTGCACATCCTTCTAGTTGCTGTATGTGGGACGCGGCTTCAGCATGGCCAGAGAAGCGGTGGGTTGGTGTGCGCCCGGGATCCGAACCCGGGCCGCCAGTAGCGGAGTGTGCACACTTAACAAACTAAGCCACAGGGCCCGCCCCTTGAAGTTCTTTATATAGTCAGGAAATTAGTTTTTTTGAGATGAATTGCAATTTTTTTTTCCTAGTTTGTTGTTTGGTAAAAATCGCATAAGCAAAGTTTCAAAAAATTTTAAAGGTAGTTGAATTTATCAGTCGGCTCTCCCTACTCCAAGATTATAAAGGGTTTCTCACTTCTTTCTAGTATGTTTTAGGCTTCATTTTTTCACATCTAACTCTGATCAATTTGGAATTCATTCTCATAGAATTTTGGATCCAACTCCTCTTCTCTACCTCCAGGGCTACCTAGTTGGTTTCATACCATGTATCAAAAAGTTCCGCTTTCCTCCGCTGCGGCGGCCCGGGGTTCGCGGGTTCAGATCCCGGGCGTGCACTGACGCACCGCTTGGCAAGCCATGCTGTGGCGGCGTCCCATATAAAGTGGAGGAAGATGGGCACAGATGTTAGCCCAGGGCCAGTCTTCCTCAGCAAAAAAAGAGGAGAATTGGCAGATGTTAGCACAGGGCTGATCTCCTCACACACACACAAAAAAAGTTCTGCTTTCACTGCCATGAGAGGCTTTCTTGCCTATCACCACATACACTTGGGTCTGTTTCTGGTCTTTCTGTTCTCTTCCTTTAGTCTGCCTGTCCAGGAGGCTTTATTCAGAGATTTCCTGGCTATTCTTGTTTGTTTTTGTATATAAATTTTATTTTTATTTTTATTTATTTATTTTTTTAATTTACTTTTATTTGTGTGTGTGGAGGACTAGCCCTGAGCTAACATCCGATACCAACCCTCCTTTTTTTTGCCGAGGAAGATTGGCCCTGGGCTAACATCCGTGCCCATCTTCCTATACTTTATATGGGACGCCGCCACAGCATGGCTTAACAAGCGGTGCATCGGTGCGCACCCGGGATCCAAACCTTCGAACCCTGGGCTGCTGAAGCAGAGTGCGCCTGCACTTAACTGCTGCGCCACCAGGTCAGCCCCTCTATATAAATTTTAAAATCAGTTTGTCTAATTAAAAAAAAAAAGTCTAGGTGATATGTTTATTGGAATCCCATCAAGTTTATAAATTACCTAAGGGGAAATAGACATTTTAAAATAAGGATTAAGTCTAACCATATGATCAAGAGTCCTTTTGTGTCCTTTAATAACCTCTCAAATATTCCTACATAGCTCTTGTACATTCTTTGGTAAAATGATCTCTAGGTATTAATTGTGTTGTTGCTGCTGTTGGGCGTTTTTCCTTTATATCTTATTTTATACCCTGCTATCTTACTGAATTGTCTTTGTTTATAATAGTTTCTCAGTAGCTTCTTTTGAGTTTTTCAGCTCTGTAATTAAACTGTCTGTAGTTATTGATGGTTTTGCCTTCTTTCCAAGCTTTATAACTTTAATTTTTTTCTCTTATCTAACTACATTGGCTTGTATCTTTAGTACAGTGTTAAATAATAGTGGTAATAGTAGCTAAATTTTCTGTCACTTCTGGATCAGTTTTGGAAAATTATCGGCCATCCAGATTTTGAAATTTATTTGTATAAAGTTGATCTACATATACTGAAGATTCTTTTAATTTCTGTTATTTCTGTGATTATTCTTTTTTTTTTAAATATATTTAATTCTCCCCTTTTTCTTGATGAGATTAAGAAGTGGTTTATATATTTTATTTTAAAAAGCCTGTTTTGTGTATTTTCCCTCAGAGAATTAGCTACTGTATTAGTTTTACTATTTTTCTGGTTTTTTTTTTTTTTTGATGAGGAAGATTGGCCCCGAGCTAACATCTGTGCCAGTCTTCCTCTACTTTGTATGTGGGACGCCGCCACAGCATGGCTTGATGAGTGGTGTAGGTCCATGCCTGGGATCTGAACCCGTGAACCTGGGCCACTGAAGTGGAGCACACTAAAGTTAACCACAGCGCTACTGGGCTGGCCCCTATTTTTCTGTTTATGAGTCTGATGTTTATGTTGTTTTTATTCTTTCCTCTTTTTTTGGATGTATGTGTTTAACACAATGAATTGTCTCTAGAGCATTGTTGCAACTTCTTTCTTAGGTTCTGATAGTTGGGTATTATTACTATTATTTTTTAAGGAATGTTTTATATTTTCTCTTGAACTCATTGTTAAAGGGAGAATTTTTTTAACTTCCATGTGAAAGGGCCTTTTTGCATGTTAACTATTTTTATTATGTCTGTGCTAGTAACCTTAATGATGTTAGGTCTTTCCTGTTATTTCAATGTTAGAGGTGTCTACCATTTTTATCTGTAAGGAGGATGTTTTGGTGGTAGGAGGTTGGCAGTTCACCTGGCCCAGAAGCTCAGTGTCTGATCCTGGATCTTTTCTATTAGAGGGACTCGAATGTTCTAATGAACCTTGAAGGATAAATGGTTTTGGTCAGGGAACTAATCCCACTTCATATTCCAAATAACTTTTAGACCACAATGCATTTTGTAAATTGGAAACTGGTTATTCTGCAAACTTGGAATCATGGTAATTTCTTTATAGCTTCAGCCTAAAATTGGCTGTCTGGTCTCTCTTTGACCCTTGTGTTAGAGAGCTAGAGTCAGTTCCTGAATTACTGTGATGGGTATAAAGGGGTAACACATTTCTGATCGGGAAGGAAAAAAGCATGAAGAGAATTAGCATGAGAAAGTAAGCTTGGGAAATTTAAATGGGTTGTCTGTATGTGCTTAAATAGGACCCAAAGTAGAACTTTTAATGGAATAAATGTTTTGATATGCTTTCTATTATCTGAACGGCCTACAAAAGAGTCCATTTTAAGCATAAAACCCAATTGTGTCAGTCTGTCCTTTTTGATGTTATGTGCAAGTCTGTTTGAATGTTCTTTCTGGAATGTCTCTTACATTGTTGATTGTAGAGGTTTAAACATTTTAAATGGTTAGAATTTCAAAGAAGGTATTCCAAAGTTTGTAGTTGATGGTTGACTTTAGTATTTCAGAAGTATAATGGTTAAAAGTTCAGATATACTTGAGTTCATATTTGCCACTTAATTAACATGGTTTTCCTCATCTGTAAAATGGGGATGAGGATCCAGTACCTGGGAGATTTTGTGAGGACTGAATGAGATCATGCCTAAAGCCTCTTAGTGTGTGCATCCAGCAGAGGAGGAGGAGCTGTCAGCTGCTATCACTGCTGTCTTGTGCTCTGAGTATTGACATTGTTCTTTTGTGAGGTACTTTTTAATACAAGTCTGGTATCTGTCATATACGCAAGGATTTATATGATTCCAAGTGTAAGTACATTCAGTAAGAATCTATTCTTAATACCAAGTTCTAAGCAGAGCAGACAAGATCAGTACTTTGAGTAGAAGTTTATGTATCAAATTGACACTTTGTACTGATCTAGGATCATTTATTTTGTTATCACAAGACAACAAGCTGCTGAAGAAGTATTTAAGAGAAGTGGTGTATGCTAAGGATAGTGATTACAGAGACTGATGAGAGAGATGCGAAGTTACTCTCTTCCTCCGTGTTGTGAAGAGTGTTGAATGAGGGTCTGGTCTCTGCTGTGGCCAGCCAACTAGGTACACAAACGATTCTCCTTATTTCTGTTTCCTCATTTGTAAAATCACCACGGGAAACAGGTCATTGCTAAGGTTTGCTCCAACTCTAATTCTCTGGTTCCTTAGTCCTATATTTGAAGCATCACTTATTTGGTGAAACATTACAAGATTCGAAGGGGCTAGTCAGCACATTTTAGCCATTTTTTAGAGTTGCCAGTTTAATTGCAAATACAGGTATAGAAATGGCTGGAATTGTATGTGATAATGTATAAGTCTTTTACCTTTGCTTGAAAACCTTTAGATAATATTTTTCATAAGATTCTATAGGTTGCTTTTGAAAATTAAAAAAAAAAAAAAGCCTTCAATATCCATGTTCACTCCTTTTTGTAAAATTTAAAAGTTTCTTGCTTTAAATTTCCTTCTAATAATTTTCCTGATCCAGGGAATTTTATATAATCTTTTTTTACTATATTATATTTTGTTTGAAATGTGTTTTAATATCTTATTTCAAATATTAGTATTTTAAGATGTCTATTTGAAAAGATTAGGTTCAGTATTCTGGAAATCTAAAATAGTCAAGACATTTCTAGAAGAGGGAATTTTTTATATACTTAGTTTTCCTAAAGAATTGAAGTTTAAAATTCTGCTGAGGGAAATGTAGTCATAAGAATAGTTCTCGTTTAGCTGAATGCAGTGTGAAACTAAGAATGGTACTTTTTAATTTTTTAAAGTACTTTTGATTATTAGTATGTTACATGCGCGCCTTTGTATTTTCACTGAATTGGGGCAAGAATATCAATCTATAAATGGTACGTGCTAAAGGAGACATCCAAAGTAAAAACAAATTTTACCAAAAAATGCGCTGCTCACTGGCTGATGACCTTATGTTTGGACTGATGTAACTCCTTGCTGCTGATGTGACCTCAGCCTTCTGTATGCTCCGTCTTTGTGTTTAGGGGTCCTGCCCTGTTCAGGATGCGATCCAGTGCTCAAGTAGTGATACGGTCTTATGAGTCGTTCTGGGAAACACTCACTCACACCCTGGAAACAGAATTTGAGCCTTGAATTTCCACTTGAAGAACATCACTTTGTCCTTTTTTTTCCCTTTCTTCCCTCATCAGTCTCTCTTTATTTCTCATTTAAGTTCTATGGATACAAGTATGGCTTTTTACAAATATTTTTTTAAATGATTAGTTTCATGAGTATGTCACTTGTTTTTATCCAAATTAAAATAATTTTCATCATGTATAAATCTGAATAGAGCAGTTCTCGTATTTGCCTTTGTACACTGGAAGCAAGCTTTCAGGAGAGATTCTCCAGAGTTCTCGGTGCTGTGCATTCCCTCTGTTAGTAGACCAGGGTACATAATTTGAATCTTTCTGTTATCACATTATTTGGGAATTTTAAGTTTCAAACACTTTATCTTTCTAAAACCTACTGTATCTGACCACTGTATGTTCCTGTAGAAAGGTGCTGACTCTGTAAGTTCTTACTAGATTCTTGAATGGTGTAGGATTCAAAGAAACTGAATTTTAGTATTCTGAGGCTGTCCTTCTTATCTTTAAAAACTAGTTTTTAACAAGTGGATCCCTTTCTTCCCCATTTGACAAACTGATTGCTGACCTTTCTTTAGAAATCAAGAAGTTGTAGATGTCAGAATTCTTTTGGAAAAGGAGGAAATCTGATTTCATTGTAGGGGATATGAGTTGTTTCAATGGAGATATTAAAGATTCAAATGTTTATAATCAGAGCTTGAGTTTATATGCATCAATTATACTTGCAGGGAGAAAAATAAGAAATCACTAGTCATTACAGAATTTTTTGTTTCTTCCCTGGTTAGGAGTTGTGGGGGAGCAGTGGAGGTTCTCGGGAGGGAGAATCAAAGAGAATACATTGTGATAATTCAGTACGAGCTTGGAGGAAAGTTCTGTAATGTAAACCACATTAGCAAGAGTGTAATGTATTAATTGACTTTTTCCATTGAAGCTGGGAAATGAAAGGGTAAATACTTCATAGTTATATATGGATATTTTATCTTTATTTTGCAGCTTTTCATGCAACACCCAATACTTACAAGCGGAAGAACACAGAAACAGCTCTAGACAACAAACCTTGTGGACCACAGTGTTACCAGCACTTGGTAAGCTTGAGTGCTGTATATTCCAGAGGGCATTGGAGAAGTCTAATTTTGAACTTTGGTGAGGTCTATGAAGGCAGCGTTAACAGTACTGTTCCCATACTTTTACTGGCCATATAGTAGCAGAGATTTCTCACCCATGTTGTTTTTTCATAGCTCTTATGTACTGCGCATTCTAGTCTTCCATTAATCTTGTGTTATTCTTTATCTGTGTTAATCTCTTCAGCAACATTTTAAGGTCTTTAGGATCAAGGACTCTCATAGCTTCCACAGAGTTGATGAGAGTGTGAAGCCCCAATAGCCCACTCTGACACCCAAGAAACCGGGAGTCAGGTGCAGTAGCTCCTCAGCCTTTCTCAGAGCCAGAGCCCTTCTTTGAGTTTTAGACCCACTGTAGTTAGAGCTATATTAGAGGTCCCACAGATTTTTTTTTTTTTTTTTTAAATGATGGAGAAAAGGTAAGGGTTTAGGAAAATATGAGGTAGAAAAGTTGTTTTTTACGGGTACTATCTTATTTTTACCATTTCCCCTCTTTGAACCAAGCCACTCCTACCTAGGAACTAAATGGGTATATATTGCCTGTTGGATTTTGGACAGAAGATTCATTGAATGGCACCTGCAGAAGGTATCCTATTTTTAAGCAATTTGGTTTTTGTAGAATGAAGTATAAAACTGTTGGCTGCTCTCAAACTTCTCCCTTCTATTGCCACTAAAAATGGAATTCTTGAGCACTATTTTATAATATTCTTTACAAGGTAGAATTTTATTTGGCTCATCTAAAATGTGTCTGTGGTCTCTCTATAATCCATGCTCTCACCGTTGTTTTATGCTTTCTGAGACTGGATTATTGCCCTTCATAATGCTGAATGGACTCTCACAGCCTCATTCCTCAGTTCCTTTTGTGTCTTCCTGGGGCTGTGCATGCTCACAGGAAAAAAAGAATCAGATGTTTTCACAGTAAGGCAGGAAGTGACAGAGTCAAGCATGTGTATGTGTTTTTATTCTTCTTGTATACTTTTAAATATTACCAGGGAGAGGTGTGTGTTATCTTAAGAAACTCTGAAATAGGAAAGTGTGACTCTGGATGCACATTAGGTATACGATTCTTATAAAAATTCACTTTTAAAAAGACTGTATATAACATAAAGTATATTTTATTATATTTTGACTGATTAATTGTAATCAGTTAATATATTTCACAAATTCACAAGAATGGAACTGTCTTACCTGATTTCGTACCACTCTAGCAATATATAGAACCCATATTTATCTTCCTGAAATTTTCAAACTATCAAAAGCAGATAGAAAACAAGTCTATTTAGATATGTAAATAATTATTTGTGAAAAATGGATATCGTGATAAATTTCTTGACTAACTTGCCTTATGCAGTCGTTTTTTTTCTCCTCCACCAAAATGAGCTGTAGAACTTTACCTTGATGTCTGCATTTTTCACTTCGTAGGAGGGAGCAAAGGAGTTTGCTGCTGCTCTCACTGCTGAGCGGATAAAGACCCCACCAAAACGCCCAGGAGGCCGCAGAAGAGGAAGGCTTCCCAATAACAGCAGCAGACCCAGCACCCCCACCATTAATGTGCTGGAATCAAAGGATACAGACAGTGACAGGGAGGCCGGCACTGAAACAGGAGGAGAGAACAATGATAAGGAAGAAGAAGAGAAAAAAGATGAAACTTCCAGTTCTTCTGGTAAGACCTCTCTAACAACTGGGTTTTACTGTTGCTTTGAAAGTTTCATACTGTGAAAATTAAGAGTGTAATGTATTGAATGATTTTCTTAGTTGGTTAGTTTTCAATATAATGAGAAATCTGGGACCAGAGAACTCTCAAGGATGTGTAGCTGAATTCTTATTGCTGTCTTGGCCCTGCATCCTGACCCCAGCTTGTGGCGTTTGCCTGTCTGGGTTATTTGAAGGTGGTTGATTTAGTTTATTTTCGCTCTTGGTGTCATTTTCTTTCTTTCTTTTTTTTTTTTGTGAGGAAGATCAGCCCTGAGCTAACATCCATGCTAATCCTCCTCCTTTTGCTGAGGAAGACCAGCTCTGAGCTAACATCTATTGCCAATCTTTCTCCTTTTTTTTTCCCCAAAGCCCCAGTAGATAGTTGTATGTCATAGTTGCACATCCTTCTAGTTGCTGTATGTGGGGCGCAGCCTCAGCATGGCCGGAGAAGCGGTGCGTCGGTGCACGCCCAGGATCCAAACCCGGGCCGCCAGTAGCAGAGTGTGCGCACTTGACCGCTAAGCCATGGGGCCGGCCCTTGGTGTCCTTTTCTTTTCCATCTTTTTCAGACAGGGCATAATGAAATTCAGACCATTCAGTTTAATATTCTTGATGCTCTGTGGGTAGTTTTGGTTAGGAGAGAAAATTAGAACTACCCACTAGTACTTCACTGGTTGGGTTTTAGTTGTCCTTTTAGCCCTGTGAATTATACCACAAATAATAAAAGTATAACCCCAGTTGCTTTCATTTTAGAAGGCTGTGTTCAGGGAGCCCAACCTAATGGTTTCCGTAGGAGAAAAGCTACCAATACTGTTTCTGGCCTTAGTTTATTCTCAACTGTGATTCACTTCCTGCTTCTTTTAAGGGCACCCTGAGTTTTACTTTCTAATACTGTTCTCCAGTTGTCATTTCTTGACCAATGCTTCACTTTGGTTTTGTAGAAGCGAATTCTCGGTGTCAAACACCGATAAAGATGAAGCCAAATATCGAGCCTCCCGAGAATGTAGAGTGGAGTGGTGCTGAGGCCTCCATGTTCAGGGTCCTGATCGGCACGTACTATGACAATTTCTGTGCCATCGCCAGGTTAATTGGGACCAAAACATGTAGACAGGTAAGCATCTCTGATAAAGATATTGTTAAAGAGCTTCAGGTAGAGGGAAAATCTGTAGTCATTGTCCAAACATCAAAACATTCTTGGTTATTGCTAAGCTCCTCTTCATCTTCTGAAAAGAAGTAAATTTCTTTTTTTTTCACTGAGAGGGAACTGAAAGAAAATTATTCTTCCAACTTGAGATATTTCAGGCTAGGTGGCAATGGATTTAAAAAGCCAGTAAGAATTTAGATTTAGCCTCGCAACTCTTGATCAGAATGTAATTGCAGCTGCTTTCACTGCGTGAGGGTCAGGGCAGCGTCTGTTTTGCTTCCCCAGCACCTAGCAGCGTCACAGAAGAGACAGAGATGTTTCTGGTATGAATGAGTATCACAAGACTGGTTTGCTTAAATAGACGGTCCTCATGACTCTGTGACTGTGCCTCTTGTCAGGTGTATGAGTTTCGAGTCAAAGAATCCAGTATCATAGCTCCAGCTCCTGCTGAGGATGTCGATACTCCTCCAAGAAAGAAGAAAAGGAAACACCGGTAAGTCTGCCGTGAGGCTGATCAAAGAAGTCACCGAGACGCTGTGGGCTTGGCGCTTCCAAGGGCAGCGGTCAGTCTCCACTCCGCCTATTAAAGAAGACACTTAAAATTGCCTCAAAAATAGACTTGCAGAGTCTTGTTTCCATGGGCAGTTGCTGGTATTTTTCTGTAAGAATACAGCAGCCTTCAGTAGAGTTGGTGTGTTATGAGTCATAAAAATTATGGTTACTATGCTGCATTTTGGTTAAGAAAAACATTTAATAGCTTCTGTAGTAAAGGCTACGTAAACCATTACTTTAGCCTTTGTTCTCAGATGTGTTCCTACAGTGAATCTTGGGAGTGCTCATATGAGCTCTGAGCCGGTTCTTATTCTAGGACCGTGAATTTTCTACTTGTGTGGCCTTGCATTCTGATATTCTTAATAGTTACCCTACTTGAAGCCGGTGTGAATGTTACCTTTCACAAAGGCTCGTGGTGAGTGAGTGATGAAGTGTGGTGAATGTTTTCAGGCTGATTGGATTTCTAAGTGTAGAGCCAGAAAATCGTAGATGGACCATCTGCTTTAATCCCTCCTTCACTTTTTTTAGAGGGAAGCACAGTTGCATGTTGGGTAAGGGAACATTTAGATGACACTTCAAAAATTGTGTACATGCTCATGTTAGATTTCTTTAAAAAATGTAGGGTCAGGGTCAACTTAATTTGAAACTGAAAGAACTTAGAAGTATTTCCCACAGAAATTTAGGCTTTAGTAGATACTTCTGAATTTGTTGCTTGAATTATTTCTGACCATATAGCTCAACTGAATGATTAAAATGCCTGAAATTAGAGAAAGTATACTGTATCAGTATCATCTGCATCAGAATATAGGAAATACTGGTTAATAGGTAGACACACCCTGCCACATGAAGGCACAGCCGCCCGAAGTCCTGCCAGGTGAGGCTGGAAAGGGCCTGCCACGGGGGCACATGGCAGGGCCAGCTGCCAAGAGGCCCGCAGCCGTCAGAACTGGTGGCACATGTAAGCTGGGTGGTGTGCCACTCTTCTTGCACGGTGACCGGAGTTTAAAGCACTGCTGTCTCCCTGGCACAGCCTGACCCAGTGTAGTAGCTTCTGTAGGATCTGTGCTATGACTGCCCTCCTAGCTCCTCAAAGAAGACTGTGTTATTTTCTTTGTGTTTTGCAGGTTGTGGGCTGCACACTGCAGAAAGATACAGCTGAAAAAGGGTTAGCATCTTTCCGTTCAACTTCATTATTAACTTAAAAATGTCTACTCATTTGTTTCAGAATAGTAACTGGATTAGAGTTTGGGATATTCTGATATAATTGACTTCTGTACATTAAGCCAATTTAAATGGAGGACGTCTGTTGATTAACAATGAAAGCTGACTGGATGGAGTGAGTCAGCCAGTCGGTTAAAGGAGAAGTACTTTGGGAATCTGGCTGTGGTGTGGGTGACAGTGCTGTGGAGTTCCCAAGCACTTGGGGTGGGAAGTGATGTCTGCCCTCACTTTGTAAACAAGAGTATGTGGAGAGTTGTAAATAGAGTAAGGAAAACCCGCCAGGCCCCACAGGTAATGGGGAAGAATGTGTGCCTGTGCATTGGGTACGATCATCGCGCACCTCTCTGGACTGACCTGCATGCTCTTATCTTGTGCAGACGGCTCCTCTAACCACGTTTACAACTATCAGCCCTGTGACCACCCACGGCAGCCTTGTGACAGTTCGTGCCCTTGTGTGATAGCACAAAATTTTTGTGAAAAGTTTTGTCAGTGTAGTTCAGAGTGTAAGTATCTGTTGCTTTGATGTAATTGCATGAGAACTAAATATGCTTTTGGTCAGCAATTGAAAATAGTAATTTATATCAAACCAAGAACACGGCAGCTCTTGCTTATTGTTTCCTGTAGGAAATCCATTTATTTACGAGGGTTTATGGAGCCCTGTAACTGGCACTGTGCTAGTGTCCAGCCAGTCTCCCGGCTAATGCGTGGAGGCTAGGCAGAATTGGATTAAAGCAGCTTTTTCTTTGATCGTTTAAATCATAATAAAGTTGGCACAGAATGTAAGGGGAATCTAGAAATAGCTACCTAAATACTTTTTGGGCACCAGAAGTTGTCAGAGTTAGGTGGGTTTAGTCTTCAGAGTGAAGGAATATAGCATAAGGGTAAGGACTGTAGTTATTTAACGAGACTGACATGAAGCTGGAATGATACCAAGGATGTACCTAGAACTCTGGACTATAGGAATGGTCGAGAACCATGGATATTATTTAGTCCAAACCCTCCCATCACGCCTATTTTATAAGTCAAAGAACTTTAAGTATACGTACGGTTTAACAAATGAAAATGGGAAAACAAGAACTTAGTGCTGAACTTTTTCAGTAGTGACAGCTGTAACTGTCCTGTTACTTCAGTGTCCTAGGCCACACAAGGGGCTAGTAAGGTGGGTGTGAGGTTACAGGCAGTCAGGCCTCGCACGATACTTGCCGTGCACCACCGTGCAGCGTTTTCACAAGATGATGACAACGACCATCTCTCTGAAGGTCAGAACCGCTTTCCTGGCTGCCGCTGCAAAGCACAGTGCAACACCAAGCAGTGCCCGTGCTACCTGGCTGTCCGGGAGTGCGACCCCGACCTCTGTCTCACTTGTGGAGCTGCTGACCACTGGGACAGTAAGAACGTGTCCTGCAAGAACTGTAGCATTCAGCGGGGCTCCAAAAAGGTACGCGCCGGCCCTCCTGGATGACGGGTTTTGGATGGCTCTTGCAGAATGTCAGTGCCGGGACAGCCTGAGACCACTCAGCAGGGCAAAAAGTAAACATGATTGTTGAATGGTACAGCTGATAGAGGGAAACGGTTGATTTTTCTTTGGGTAATACATCCTTGGGCAATCTCATACATTTTCTATAGAACACCTTGCTCTGTTGTAAGATGAACTAATAAGTTCTGAGAAACAGCTGTTAATGGTATCAGATTTGGAATAAGGTATTTTTATAATTGGTTTACTAGATGATTTGAATTTCTTTTTTAGTTAACAGAACTAGTAGTTTATCTAGTCTCCTTAATACAAATAAATGGTGTTCCTATCAGAATATAGAGACCTATTCTTATCCAGGGTTCCTTTTTGTGCAGAGTAAAAGATGAAATTTCCCATGGTATTTTTTGCAGACTTAGTTCCTGTTTCTTTAGTAACCTTGAAAACAACGCAGTCAGGAATCATAACTGAAGCTTGGGAATTGCATGCAGGTGGTTTTAATTGTAGCAACTAGGAAGTCATTACTGAGCAAAAGAAACTAACAGGATATACTGGGGAAGTTCAGTATTCTTTTTTTTAAGGGTAGATGATGGGTTTCTTCTTCAATTAATCATTTTCATAATAATAGCTGACATTTACTACACAGCAGGCACTGGTCTAAGTTCTGTGTGTTAATTCATTCCTCCACGAGTTTGGAACAGTCATGAACCCCAGTTTATAGGTAAGGAAACCCCAAGTTACCAGACTTGTTAAGGACAAGAGCAGGATCTCCCGTCCGGGCATCCTGACCCCAGACCCCTTCCGTGGGCGCGTCATGTATTCCTGTCTTAGGTTACTGAACTGCTGTATAACGTAGTTGAGATCACGCTCCTATAGTAGTCCCCTTCTACCAGAAATTCTGTGTATGGCAATGGCTTCTTTTTTTTGGGCTGTGATGTTTCCAGGTGTTTAGTTGTTTCACTCTAGGTACTTCCTGTCCACTGAGGTCATCCCATCATAGTGAGGTTGTACAGTCTCCCATGGCACACTCAACCAGCCCTAACAATCTCCTTTCTTCCCCATCCCATACCTGCCATTGTATGATTAGTTTGTCCTTCAATTCATTCAGAAAGTAGGTAATACTATTCATGTCGACATGTCTTCTTTGTAGACATCTTTTAACTCCTAACATAGAAAATTATGTAGATACTTTTTACCAACTGGGTTTCATTTGCTTAACAATATTCAGCTAATTTAGTTTCTGATCAGGGAGGTATTTGGGAAATTCCCTTGACAGGTGAGTGTAGGCTGGAATAGATTGGGAGCCTCTTTAAAGGTCACAAGGAAATTTGGAATGAAAGCATAATAATGAACCACGATGAAAAGTTAGAGTATGTTTGGGAAGGAATCCCTAACTATAAAATTGACAGCGATGGCATCTTGGCATCTACTAAGAAGAGAATGCTGGACTGATAAGATCACGGTAGTTTCTATTGCTGTCTCAAGGAAGTGCTGTGGAGGAACCACCTCCAAGAGAAACTGCCATGGAAAAATGAGAGGGCCTTGGGAGGCAGAGAAGCCACTGAAGAACCAGGACAATGTCCTGCAGGTGTCTGCTAGTGATAGTGGTCCCTCTGGGGAAGTGGAGGGAGGGATGGAGAGAGACAGTGATTTGGTGTTCTTGTATTAAATTCACCTTGAAGGTGGATTAATTCAAGGAAGTCAAAGACTGAGGAAATGATGGGGAAGGGAAAGTGCGGCAGTTCTAGGATACCTTGCTGAAGGATGGCAACTGGAGGGGACCGCTGCCACCAGAGGCGACTTTATTTTTTCTGTAAGATAGAGAATACTTAGCCCAAAACATGGTTTTTTCAGTGTCAGCCCCTTTGGCAATACTTGCGTAGTCGACCCCTCAGTGAGTTCGGGGTCCTTGGCAGCTCTCCTCCTGACTGTCTCTGGTTGATGACGGCTTTAGAACAGGTCTGCGGACTGACAGGGACCATCCCACAGTCTCCTGTGTCAGCAGCCCATCTTCCTTCTTTGATTATACGATTGTGCTTTTCTTTCTCTAGCACTTATTGCTGGCACCATCTGACGTGGCAGGCTGGGGGATTTTCATCAAAGATCCTGTACAGAAAAATGAATTCATCTCTGAATACTGTGGAGAGGTAAGGCAAGAGGAATATCACAGATTCCTGTGGTATTGTAGAAAATAACTTCTTTGTTAAGGATTGATTTCATTGGGCGCGTCCATTGGGTTTGATTAGAAATAAATGAACAAAGAGTGCCTTTTCAGCTTGGACTTACTCACGCTGGTGGGTTTGGTTTGCTGGTAACTACACTGCTTCTGTCCGTGTCACATTTAGCATTTATCATCTGGGGACAAGCGGGGGAACAAGAACTTTGTGATGCAGGGTCTGTCCTACTCAGTCCACAGCCTAAAAAGGACCTAGAAACGGCAGTGTCATTAATCATACGCCTTTTTAGTTGTGGTGTTAGGGGAGACCATAGGGTGAACTTTGCTTCAATTTGGAAGTAACCCACCAAGTATTTGTTCAGTAAGATTTCTGTTAATCACTTTCTCCAAGCATAATTACTATGGATGTGGAAATATTTCTGGGTTGAAGTCCTTAAAATATTGTTCTTTGACATATGAGCACGCAGACTGAATGGGAGAGAGAGAAACTGGCCATGGTGACTTGTTGAGGATCCTCCTCAAGAAGATCCAAAATCCTCTAGATAAGCTTTTGTGTGCTCTCCTGCCAGGCTTAACCACCTAGTCCAAAAACAATCTTACCCTCTTGTCTTTCTTTTTAGATTATTTCTCAAGACGAAGCAGACAGAAGAGGGAAAGTATATGATAAATACATGTGCAGCTTTCTCTTCAACTTGAATAATGGTAAGTTTATGGGCATTTAGTTCCTGAGTTGCATGTGGGAGCCCTTCCACTGGCTGATGTACTCAGAAATGCAGTTTGAGGATCCAAGTATTGATGAGGGGGTGGAAGGAGCGCCACCTCCATGCCTGAGCGTTTGGTATTTCTTATTACCTGGTATGGGCTTAGGACTTGCGAGGAGGAATTCCTCAGTGGTAGAACGGGGTGTGTATGAAGGAATTCATCTCTGAAGTTCTGAGCCCGCTGTGGATGGGGCCACACCACTGGCTGTAGGACACTCGGCGGTTCGCCACTGCTGTTGCCCTCCTCTTGTGTTCTAACGACGTGGGGATTGAGTCAGCATGGCCTTTCCTCCAACAGCACCTGTGACCTGGGAGGGGTGTGGAGACTGAATTTTGAAGCATCTCCAGAACTTCTCTGGGTGTTTTCAAAGGACTGTGAGAACATAGGAAGCTGATTTTGCAGATGCTGTTCTTGGGTAGAGAACGTAAGGCTGTAGTCTGTCATGGGGGGGGTGGGCGGGGGCGGATACGATGCAAACGCAGGTGCGCTTAACACCTTGGATATTCAGAGTAAGTCAGTTGAAACAGTAGGGTCTTTCTGTGAACATGTTCCATAAATAGTATAATGAAAAAAAATCAATGTAATTTTAAATGTGATAAATACTTATTCTTGATATTGAGAATTTAGTCAGATTCCATCTCTTGCAATGTTTTGCTCAGTAATATATATTTATAGTTGATAAGTAACAACATTTGAGAGGGACAACTCTCTTGAATTACTGATTAATTTTAACCTAGAATAGCATTTTCCTCCAAATGTCATTTCATGCTGAAGTTGGCTGAGTGATTTATTTGCTTTTGAAGGCAAACCCTGAAGAACTATAACCAGTTGTATTTCCAGAATCGTCATAACTTTGTGTTTATTGATCTGTAACTGAAATGCTTCAGTGGATCGTGCTTATTTCTTCTCTTTAGATTTTGTGGTGGATGCAACCCGCAAGGGTAACAAAATTCGTTTTGCAAATCATTCGGTAAATCCCAACTGCTATGCAAAAGGCAAGTGCTCATGGAGTCAGAACTCCCTTTTCAGTCCAGTGCCGGCAGACTGGACGGTCCTGGGACAGATGGGTGGGCAGCATGTGAACAAGTGGGCTCCCTCCCGTGGCCTGTCTTCACTGACGCACTGACCGCGGGATGTGTCTCTTTCCAGTTATGATGGTGAACGGCGATCACAGGATAGGGATTTTTGCTAAGAGAGCCATCCAGACTGGTGAAGAGCTATTTTTTGATTACAGGTGGGTAACAGTACATTTCTAGTGTGATCTAAGGGCTGCTTCTTCCTGGACTCGGAGCTGGGGACAGAGGCTGTCTTGGCTCTGCTGCATCTCCCGTGTTGGAGGACTGAGTTCTGGTCACCAGGTGCCGTGGGAGTTAGGTTCTACTTGCCTGGTTGTGTAGTTTCTGTTATACAAGTAATGTTTATTTTTAAAACATAGTCAAAAGAATGCAGAAGGCCCCATTTCTAACCCTGCTGGGAAGAGCTGCTGTGCCCCCAGACTTCCTGACACCATGCTTGCACAGTGCCATGTGCACAGCCCTGCCACCTGCGTTACTGCAGGTGCGTCTTCTCAAGTCAGTGTGGTCACACTTGATTCCCATAGTACCTCCCGCAGGACACTGGTTAACTGCTGGAGTACCTCTACATACGTCGTTAGTATTTTAACAGTTTAAGGCACAGTTGGCCAATATCCTACCCGGTCACCCCCTGGGTCCTTTGCCAGCCGTCAGGACGCTGAGGACGCACGGGCCCGTGGTGGTGTTGACGCGGTTAAGCATGAGGCTGGTGGTTTACATTGTCAGGTTCTGTAGGATAAATGGACAAGTTATTTAAATGAAATCAGACTGTCTTGTTCAGCAAATCCTGTGGCTAAATACACGGCCCATCCGGAAGCTGTTTCTGAGTATTGAGTTTCTTAAATGAAGGCCCCTGTGTAGCCATCTTCCGTGGCAAACTGCTGCTGGGAGCCCAGCTGCCATCCTTCTTTCGTGGGAGGCCACTGCAGCTACTTGACCAGAAGTGGTGCTCCCCCTTGCCCCAGAGTGAGCAGCGGCTAGGTGGACCTGGGGTTAGGGGGCAAAGCAGCCAGCACACTTCCTCTCAAAGGACCTGTAGGCTTTCCCCCTGTGGTGGTTTCATGCTCCTCTGACTTCTGCGTGCTGTGTCCTGGTTCTTTCTTCACCTGGAGGGGACCAGCTGTGGCTGCTCTTTGGCCCTGTTTACTAGGGGCCTGAGTCATGTCCTGGCCAGATCATTGTGACTTCTGTTTTTCTTTTGCCTTCCCAGTGCTAGGCCCTCAGTACCATGATGTGGATCTGCCTTCGTGGGCAGTGTGTTTCAGGGACATAGGGGGCGGCTGGGGAGAAAGCTGTGGGAAGGGTTGTACTAACAGGTTTGTCCAGTTCAGAAATACTACCAGTGACACAGCTGTGTGCATTGCCTTCTGTCTGCAGCTGTGTAACTGGATGTGTGTGGGCACACACTGAATTAAGCAGGTTTGGTGGTTAGTCTCCGTGCTGGATGGTGGTCATTCCTCTTTCGTGCTGTTTCAGATACAGCCAGGCTGATGCCCTGAAGTATGTGGGCATTGAAAGAGAAATGGAAATCCCTTGACGTCTGCTACCTCCTCCTCCCCCTCCTCCTTCTGGAACAGCTGCCTTAGCTTCAGGAACCTCGAGTACTGTGGGCAAAATTTAGAAAAAGAAAATGCAGTCTGAAATTCTGAATTTGCAAAGTACTGTAAGAATAATTTATAGTAATGAGTTTAAAAATCAACTTTTTATTGCCTTCTCACCAGCTGCAAAGTGTTTTGTACCAGTGAATTTTTGCAATAATGCAGTATGGTACATTTTTCAACTTTGAATAAAGAATACTTGAACTTCTCCTTGTTGTTGAGTCATCTGTCACACGGCTGCATCAGCTGGTTTGAGAAAAGGACCACGTCTCTAACGGGAGAGCAGACTCTCAACTGGAAAACCAAAGGAGTTAGATGATTTGTCAATCCGTGAATCTTAACTGATGTTGCCTATTAATTTGCCTAATTATAACAAATATATAAATGTAAATATGTAATATATGAATATATAATATACACATATAATTGATATTGTATAATTTGCCTGATTATAATTTATAGTAATATTGCCTATTAATGAGTAGATATCCATAAGTGAATGACACTGCTTGCATCCTCAGAGCAGGGTGGGGCATGTCCATTCAGCTGAGTGGCGATAGAGCTACTTCACCTCTCGGCCTTGTTCTCCAGGTACACAACCACTTCTAAGACCCTATCTATCTGGCTATTAATTCCATTAGTCTAGATACAGTCCTTCAGAAATACAGCAGTGTAGAAGAGATTCCCTACACACCTACGAAAGGTGCTGGTGTAACCAAACCGTAGTTTGTATCTTCCTGAAGCAGTAGGAAATCTCTCCTAAAGTATCAGGGAGCAGGCGCTTGCTCCTGACCCTGCACGGTAGCGGGGTTTCCTCTCAGAGCAGCAGCGAGGGCTTCCAGCACTCTCCCAGCATCCACTGACCAACGTGACTGGGCAACTCTCAAAACAGTGACTTTTCTTTTCTTTTAAAAAATACACGTTTTATTTATTTATTTTATTTTATTTTTTTCCCTCAATGCCCCAGTAGATAGTTGTACATCATAGTTGCACATCCTTCTAGTTGCTGCATGTGGGACGCGGCCTCAGCATGGCCGGAGAAGCGGTGCGTCGGTGCGCGCCCAGGATCTGAACCCGGGCCGCCAGTAGTGGAGTGCGTGCACTTAACCGCTAAGCCACGGGCCCGCAAAACAGTGACTTTTCTAGAGTTCGATAACATTTTTATTGATTTATAATGTGACAATACTTAATGTGAAGCTTAATTAAACTACCTTCCTTTCCAATTATGCAGACATTGACAAGACCCTCTGGCTTCTATGGCATCGATGCACAAGCCATGGCAACGGGAGTCCTAAAATAAAGTTAATTTGCTACTTAGTTTTGGCAACAGAAAGACCTGGCCTTGGATACTCGTCTCACGTGTACTCTGCCCGCTTGGTTTTGATTGACGCAGCTGCTGTGTCTTGTCTCTAATGACCCCTCTCTCCACCCAGGAAACGGTACCATGCACTTGGTGGGCTGCTGCTGACCGATTCACACAGGTTCACTCCCGTGCTTGCCCAGCGGCTGAGATCCAGCCTTGGCCTTCAACACGAGTGGACCCCATGTGTTCATTTTCACACGTGGGCTGGTTAGGACACCCCAGTGACTGCTTGCCCCAATAGTATCTTCTGACACGGAGCTCATTCCAGCCACAGCCTTTCTGCTGTTAACAGCTCCCAACCTCGCCCCAGGCGTGAACTGGAAGGTGGGTCCTTGAAGCCAGGGAGGTTCTGCTCACTTAATATACCAGAGACCCAATGCCGCATAAAGACAAAATAAAAATTGCATTGATGGAGAGCAGTAAATTTGAGGACCATCTGGTGTACTTTTTAGTACAGAAATCTTTTTGGACCCTGACCTCTCCAGTGCCCTATTTGCTGACTTCATGAATGAGGATTCTCTGACCAGAAACACTTGACCTGCACCCCTTTGCTAGATTCCATGTGATACAGGGCATCTTTCATCAGATCCGGTCAGATTTAGACTTTCCTTTAGTTATAATCAGGGGGAGGGGAGCACACAGCTTGATACGTAAGGCATTCAAATACCCAATTAATAAAGACAAAATTTGGGCAAAAGCTAAGTTTAAAGTATGCTTTTTTCTCCTTCCCTCCACCTCCCACCAACGCAATAACTTAGTGTGTGTGTGCCTCTAAGCCTGGCGTTTGTTCCCTACCAGAGAAGGTACAGAACTGAGTAGTGTGAGTATCATATCAGGATACGGCTACGTTTCTTACACATAGTTCACTGAGGACGAAGACACCCTGCCAACAGGTTGCCCAGCTGGTCCATTTTTGCGGCCCCTCAGCCTTTTCTCCTGACGGTCATAAAGAACTGCATGAAGACAAGCCACGGCCGAAGCCGAGTCCTGACGTCCAAGCACAGGCAGCACCACGCCCACAGGCCAACTCTGCAGGTGGATTTGAAGGCACCAGGAAATACACTGTTCTGCTTGTCAAAATTCAATCAGTATTTTTCCTTCATAAATTAAAATAACCATCTACCTAGAAACTGCTTATTTTTCATTACTGTCTGGTTCATTTGATCTCTGTATCCATTCACTGACTCCAAGTCCTGATTTCTACCTCTGCCCAAGGTGTTCCAACCACTGCACCATCCCCGCCCAAATCAGTCCTAGTGAACTAACAGCGTATAATTTAAACTGGTAGATAAGGTCATCAAGAAAGGTTCCTAATGTGAACATTTTGAAAGAACCTATTCTGTTGAAAGTCAATGAGCTTTGGGCTTACTAGACTTAGCTGAAATAAATGTTTGCTCCTTGAGCCCTTCCTTATAAACTGCTCACTCCCCGGACGGGTATAGATAGTACCAGGTATTTCAAGTGGTCCAATACATCAACTGTAGACAGCTTTTTCTATGTGAACCACACCTCCACAAAGCGTTTTTTTTAAAAAAAGGCCACTCACCTGTCATGACGACATCATTATCTGGTCTGCCACTGGATAGATGTGTGAACTGGAAAGACGAGATCCGGGTATATAAAATCAGATCACCCAGACAGCCAAGCTATTGTGATTAAAAAAAAAAGTCTTGATCAGTAGGGGCATTCAATTCAAACAGGTCAGCATGTTTGCTTTTTCATCTGGGTGTGGTCATACCTAAGTTTCTCTCAAAGGAAAATCAGATGCCAGTGTTCAGCAAGGAGGTAGGCCATCTTAAAATGTTCACTCAATACCAGTAAATTCCAGTGCCTCTTGGTCCTGTATTTACTGTCCTCTCCTTACTCATTACTGAGGCCTGTATTTTAGTGTCCCTGGCTGCGTCCTCACAAAGGCACTGACAGGTGACTGGTCAGCAGTCCATGTCTATGCAGGCATGATGTTTGACAACAGAGTCCAACCCAGGAGAACCTGTTATCTTCCGGGCTGTTGAGTGAGGTCCTCCCTTGCCTGGTCTCCTCCCTAGGTGAGAGGAAGTGGTTCCCTCAGGCTGTGGTTCCCACGGTGAGATACACTTAGCCCAGAACATGGTTTGCCTTCAACCAACCAACTCCTGTGGGTTATACCAGTGTCGCAGTCAACAATCCCTCAGGGCACCAAGAGTTTTTAGAACACCCGGGCCTTTGCCTCTAAGCAGCTTCAAAAGACTACTCAAGTTACCCAGAAAAATACACTCTTCAGAGTGCCATTCTCCACTTCTTAGAAGAAAGATGCAGCTGATGGGCACGTAAGGGAACTTGATTCTTCTGGCTTGCCTGTGGAGGCTCCTGCCCGTCCTTGGTAGGCCAGGATATGGTCTGGGAATAAAGGCAAAACATCCACTAAACAGTATGTGCACCTAATGTGAAGGGCGCAGGTACAAGGTATGCGGGGTAGCCATCCCTCAGCTCACCTCTGCTCACTCTTCTGAATGTGCTCGGACTTACCCAAGGTACGGATCCAAGGGCACTCTCCATCCTGGAGGAGTTCAGGAGACACCAGAAAAATCTCATTAAAATATTTCCCACCCTTGACGGACTCAAGCACAAGTTCTCCAAGTGGCTCCACGGTGTTGCTCTGCAGCGTGTTGCTCTGCAGCATATTTGTCCTGGAGGCAGACACACTGTTGCGAGGAAAAGCAAGCTGTGAGCCCAACTCCAGAGGGTTTGTGGGGGGCCCAGGGCCCTGCGGGATGGGAGGGGAGGGAGGGTCCCTGAGTGGGACTCCTGCTTTTAGCCTGCTTTATACACTGGGAATTTTTATAAGATCTTTTGAAAAAGATCATATATTAAAAGGAGTGGAAACCATGACCTAAGTGCTTAGTCTATTACTTTTTATAACCTATTTAACCTTTAACTTTTAAACTAACCTGTTAAGTGCCAGATTGTTCCAAGAAAGCATAAGCACTTCTGCTTATCCCCTTAGCCATGCTGTCTTTTATAACTTGGACTCAGTGGAAGTCTAGTTTGCTAAGTATGTTCTAGTACTCGTATCACTTAAGAAACCTGTGAGGTTGATGAGGAAAAGGGAGCTCATGAGAAGCAAGCTGCAGAGTGGAGCCTGCCTGGCAAGTCTGCTACCACGTCTCTGTTTCTTCTGTCTTTGGGCAGGAAATGACTGCAAAAGGGGGACTCAGTGGTGAGTGACATGGGCAGTAACCAGCCGTGGGACTGCGGACAAAGAGGTGTGAAGTACAGATGGCATGACCCAGGGCCCCCCGAGTGCTGGGAGCGGGCGCGGAGCACCAGCACCCCCGGCCTCGGGTCTCTCCCCGGGGGACATGCTAGGGCAGACACTCCATCCTCGCTAGAGGAGCAACTTTTCCAACAGCCAGACCGCTGTCCAACCCACCACTAGGTGCCTGAAAAGCAAAAGCGTCCGGGCTCTCGTCCTGCCTGCCTGCTTCTCACCTCCCAGCATCAGTCAGGGAGGGAGGGGGGAGGTCTTGCCTCCTTCCTCTAATCCAGGGGGTTTTACCAGTAAAAGCTGATGTGATCATCTGAAACTATTGCTTCTTTTATGTTAACTGGTTAGAACCAGACGAAGGAGTGACTAGCCCCATCGCCCCTCCACGTCTGAACACTTGCTCTGTGGACTTACCACACAAGACCGCAGAGCGGGAGAGAGCGTGGTCCCGGAGCCGGCTGCCCACCTCCACTACTTACTAGTGACAGGGTCCTTCCTCTCGCCTCAGTTTCCCCACCTGTGAAAAGGGCACACTGTTGCCTGCATGAGGTCAGAGAATTAACCCATTCAGTTGTTACAGGTGTCAACAGAATCGACACGTAGTCACTGAATCTCACATGACGCATTCAAGTCACTGGAGGAAGTCACAGTAATGAGCATGAACGTTTGAAAAAAAATATTACAAGGGGGCTTAAAATTTTAAGATCTTACAAAAAATGTTCAATCTAAAGAATGCAGCCTTTTAGACTACAGGAAGACACTGGGAATATAAATTTGCACAATCATTATATCTTTTATTTACAAATAGAAATTAGTAAAACTTAAAACAAAACCAAATGCGACTTGTACAGAAATCCTTTAATTTTCTTTATTTTCACACATTAAAAAATGAAACACACTATACAAATGGTTTCTCATAGCAGATTACACATGGGTCCATTCAGACTTGCTCTCAAAGTGCTGCCAACATTTTAAGTGCTGCCTAAGACGACAGCGGTTAACCATGTAGCCAATGTATTGATTTAAATGCAGTAGCATGCAGCCCTCAGCATGGAAGGTTCGAGTCCCCTCTGTTCTTAAATTAGGTTAAATGGCGTTGGTGTCCATATTTACAGACTTGAAATGTGTCAATCCTGAGCAGTTCTGATGTACATCTGAGACCAGCTGATGGGAGTCTTGGTCTCAGTTCTAAAAAGGGAGGTCCAAATGTCGGCAGGCTGGCTGCTATGAACTTGAGTTTTCATTTTTTCCACCAGGAACTATTGGCTGCAGTTCGCACAGTCAGACCCTTCTAGAAGGGTTAAGCCAAGTAACTGTAGGTGTCCTTTTCACCATCAACTCGCTCCAAATATTCTTTCTCGATCAGAATGTCAATGCATTTCTGAGCATTATTTTTTAAAAAGGAAGAGGTAGTGAAAGGGGAAGAAAAACACATTTATTACCAGAACAGAGACAGGCCACTCCCACCACGATCTCCCCACCCCTGGGAGCTCAGTTGGGAGCAAATCACTCCATATATCCCTCCAGTGTGTGGTTTTGCCTCCCAGGCAGCCAAGACATTGCCTTCCTAAATGGAGTCCCCCCAGTGCCCTTTTCTTTAAGGTCCTCACTAAGGGCACCCGAGTCCTCTTCAGAGCCAGCGGGGAGCGCGGCCTCCCAGCACCCCAGGAACTGGCCAGATGCTGGAGCAGCCATGCGGCCCAGAGTCTCTCTCCACTCTCAGTCTTACCTGAGGACGTCCTTAGCAGGGAAGGGGCCAGTGGGGGACTCCCTGAGCAAACTGGCCCCTGGGCTCCAGGCAACCCCAGGAACTACAGGGACCTCCTGGCTGCCGGGGAGCCCGTCAACTGCCGCCCTCTGGGGCTCCGCACTGGCTGCCATTTACCAAGTGGTTTCCGGAAGGCAAAGAGCTGCTTAGCTTCCACCTTAACCCCACGGGGACCGAGCAGACGCGTCACCAGGAGCCGCGTGTGCTGACACAGGAGTGCCCGCACAGCACTGAAGATGAGCATGGGCCACGGCCACGACAGAGCTGCATCTCCCAAACATGCTGTTAGCAGACACGGGAGAGCGTGGACTCCAGAAGCCACAGAAGTACACAGAGTTCAGAGGTAGGTCGAACTGCTTTACGGTGTCAGACATGTGACAGAGGCAATTCTATGGGAAGCACAGGTACTGGCTGGGAGGGAGCAAAAGGGGAGGCTTCTAGAAATGCTGGTCACCTTCTAACTCTTGATCTGGTATTGGCTGTACAGCGTCTTTACTTTGAGAAAATCAGCAAGCTGAATACCTATGACCTGTGCACTTCTCTGTATACATATTTCAACTCAAAGTTTAAAAATTAAGCCTCTTTTCTTTTGCAGAAATCTGTTACATATGAATAAGCCATACTGTTCAGGAAACTAATCAACCTACTTTCTGTTACATCTTTTCTCTTCTAAAACAACGGAGTGTTTCTGCTCTGAAAACGCCTGTACCTTAATGACGGGGACCCGAGGCTTGAACCGGGAGGACAGCTGGGTCAGCACCTCTCCCAGCAGCTGCTGGTGCTTCAGGACCTTCCTCATCTTCATGATCCTCACGATGGCCGCCTGAGGGAGCGCGGGAGGAAGACGCGCGTCTCAGAGGGTTACAACAACTGCTCCTTGACGACGAAGCCAACTAGCAAACATGCTGCAGTTCTCCACCCACGCCCTGGCTTATGGTTCACTGCAGAGGGGAAGGGACCGAGGCCAGTTCTATCTGCCTATGTTTCAGCTCTAAGACAACAAACGTTAAAATGTTTTGGTCTTATGAGCAATTTTAATAAGTTAACCCAACTACAAAACATTTAAAAAATGAGAAAATAGTCAGTCTTTAAAGCCACAGCAGCTGCCTACCCCCCTTCAGTAGCTCTCCTTCCCCCCATTGTAGTTTAACTCGCACATGTACTTGCCCTAATCTATTTCATCTATTATTTCATCCATTCCATCCAGAACCATCCTTCAGCCTGGCAACCACTTGCAAGTCACAGCCAACACAAGGCCCAAACAAAGCACCAGACGGGCTTCCATCACCATCTCCAGCGTGAGGGAACCCACAAGACACCAACAGGGACCCAAAGTCACCTGAATCAGTAGTTTGCGGTCTTCCTCAATATTTTTGTGTGTGGTTTCTTGTTCCTGCTTCTGTTCGGTTTTCATTGGCACATTGATGTTAACCCTTAATTTCTTACTGTCAAGAAAATGGAGGAAACTTATTACTATTGCTGTAAAAGACAACAGAGAAGGCTTCTGTTTTCAGTCTCTCAGCAGCGCTCTGCTCCCTTGTACGGAGGGCGAGTGGGGCCGTCTCTGCCTCTCTGCTGCGGTTTCGGCCATTGGCTGTGTAAATGCCCTCAGACCAAACACTGGCTGGTTCTGTCAGCCACAGGGTGGGTGCCTACTTTGCCTGTAACAGGACATCTGTATTACAGGAATTCACTTCCTTAATCGGCTCCCCCAAATTCTGTCAAGTGAAATAAAATCACAACACTTGGACACAGAGGTCCAAACTTTCTAGGCAAGCCATTTAAGAAGACTTATTTGCCAAATTAAGAAAAAACCAAAAACTGAAACGGAATCAAATGGAGAAACACCCAGGAGCGTCAAGCAGTCAAGGCCTCCACCGCCCTCCGACCCCCATGCTGGCGCGCCCCACAGAGTTCCCAACCTCCCCGTGTGCAGCCACGCTGGGAAGTGCACAGGGGTCAGGGGTGAGTCTGTGCTCTAGGACTTAGAGTTTTCTTACTTTTTATAACCAAGGTATAATTTTATTAAGGTATCTGGCTTCAATTCCACCTCATCAACATTTGCATTTTCGTCTTCCAAGACCTATAAAAAAACAACTGTTACTACATAATCTCAGGAAAAGGCTTCCTTCCAGCTTAACATAAAAACTATACAAACATACCAATAACTTCGACTTCAATAAAATCTGAAGGACTTGTGCCAAAATGTCCTGCAATTAAAGAGAAAAAGATAAGTTAAAGAGAAACTGCATTTTTCTTTGCAATAAAAACCACAGGCAACCCCATCGTCCATTTTTCCGTAGTAAAACAACAGTCACCCAAGTAGAAGAATCTTTCCAGAGGAAAAGAGAGATGGTGCTGCTTAGAGGTTCCTGAAATTCACTACTTCCTCCAGTACTTACTTCTAAAAGTGAAATCAACCCTTTTCTGGCCTTGATCACCCAATAATAAAAACTGACAATTCTGTTACAAATGTTAGAAACCGTGCATAACTGATTTCTTTAACTAAACCTACAGGAACCTCTTCACTTCCTAGATGCCTGACAACTCATCCTGGACGCTGATCACTGCAGAAGAAACACTAGAGAGCTTTACTCAGCAGAACTAGAAAGAACATTCTGTGCACGAACATGACGGGGCTTGGTGGCAGGCGACCCTGTTGTCGACTTGCCTTTGATGAACTCGAAGCACATCATGTGGCCTCTGGGCCATTTCCTCACCCGTAAACAGTGGGTGGTTGATCATTTCTCAGCTCTCCTTTAGTTTCACAGCTTCATGATCCCATGAAATCGGACAGCACCATCAGCCCAACTTGCAGTTACCTGGACTCCTACGTACCTAGGACCCGCCCCCCCCATGGATGGACAGAAAGGGCCTGCCCTCATCTGAAATGGATACGCATTCTGACCAGAGGGTGAAAGGTTAAAGCTATAAAAGTGAGAGGCGTCTAGTGGGGTAACTAGCCCAGAACCCCAAAGTAGGATCAGAACACTGCTGGCTAGTCCAGAGCAGGGATGACAGAGGTTTCACCACAAGCCAAATCTGACTGAGCGACAAATGTCTATCGCTGGGAGGGGACAGCAGCTGCATCCCCACGGGGGAGTCCTGCTACTCAACACTAGCTGAGAGGCTGGTGTAGAGTTCTCATTAGAAAGCCAAGCAGAGGAAACCACTGGACCCGCCAGCTCTGTAGAACAGGTGCCCAGGTGCAGAACCCTCCCCACAGTCGGGGCAACCTCAGCCTCCACCTCCATTTTAGTCTTCTCCTTCTGATGTGAAGGAGGAGGAAGGAGAAAAGACTCTTACGTACAAAGGACCGAATTAATTTTATTAGAACTTGAAGATGTATTTTGGACTAACTTGAAGCATGATTAAAAGATAAACGACTTTTCCAGTTCACATTCTATGAGGCTAGTAATTACCCTGACACAAAAACCAGACAAAAACATCACAAGAAAACAACAGATCAATATCCCTTATGCATACAGATGTAAAAGTACTCAAGAAAATTCCAGCAAACAAAACCCAGCAGCACATAAAAAGTACTATATAACATGACCCAGTGGGATTTATCTCAACAATGCAAGGGTGGTTCAACATAAGAAAACCAAACAACGTCACACACCACAACAGACAAAAAGCACAGTCACCTCAATAGAGCAGAAAAAGCACTTTAACAAAATCCAACACTCTTTCAGGATAAAAACACTAAAAAACTAGGAACAGAAGGGAACTTCTTTAATCTAATAAAAGGCACCTAAGAAAAACCCACAGCTAACATGCTTAATAGTGAAAAACGGAAAGCTTTCCCTCAAGATGAGGCACGAGAAAAGGAGGCCACCTCAGCTCCACAATGTACTGGAAATTCCATCCAGAGCAATCAGGCAAGACACAGAAATGAAAGGCATCCAAATAGGAGAAAGAAGTAGTAAAACTATCTGTATTTGCAGATGACATGATTGTACGTAAAAAAACTCTAAAGAATTCACAAAAAAAGTATTAGAACTAATGAGTTTAGCAAGGTTGCAGGATACAAAACAACATGCAGTAATCAATTTTATTTCTATACATTAGTGACAAACAAACAATTCCATTAGAAATAGCATCAAATATAATAAACTACTTAGGAATAAATTTAACCAAAGTGTAAGACTTGTACACTGACAACTATGGAACACAGCTGGAAGAAATCAAAGAACCCAAGTAAATGGAAAGACATCCATATTCCTGGATTAGAAGACTTAATATTGTCAAGATGGTAATATTCCCCAAAGCAATCTATAGATTAAATGTAATCTCAGGGGCTGGCGTGGTGGTGTAGTGGTTAAGTTCAGTGCACTCTGCTTTGACAGTCTGGGACTAGCGGGTTCGGATCCCAGGCGCGGGCCTACACCATTCATCAACCCATGATGTGGCGGTAACCCACATACAAAATAGAGGAGGATGGCACAGATGTTAGCTCAGGGCCACTCTTCCTCAGCAAAATAAATAAATAAATAAATAAATAAATAAATATAAATGCAATCTGTATCACAATTCCAACTGCCTTTTTTTTTTTTTAAGAAATGGACAAGCTAATTCTGAAAT
This sequence comes from Diceros bicornis minor, assembly GCF_020826845.1. Lineage (NCBI taxonomy): Eukaryota > Metazoa > Chordata > Mammalia > Perissodactyla > Rhinocerotidae > Diceros > Diceros bicornis. The sequence goes on along the minus strand of NC_080742.1, from coordinate 95,080,046 downwards.
TTATATGGAAATGCAAGGGAACCAGAATAGCCAACACAATCTTAAAAAAGAACAAAGTTGGAGGTGTCAATTTCAAAACTTACTACAAAACAACAGTAACCAAGACAATGTGGTACTGGCTACGGACAGACATACAGATCAGTGGAAAACAACTGAATTTATCCAGAAATAAACCATACATCTATGGCCAACTGATTTTTGACAAGGTTGCCAGGACCAATCAATTGGGGAAGAATAGTCTTTGACCTTGGACTAGGCAACTGCTCCTTAGATATGACACCAAAAGCACAAGCAACAAAAGAAAAAAATAAAGTGGACTTCAAAATTAAAACTGTGAGATAAAGAAAATGCAAGGACAACCCACAGAACAGGAGAAAATATTTGTAAATCATGTTATCTGATAGCGGTCTACTATGCAGAATACATAATGAATTCTTTCTCCTCAGCAAAAAGAAGGACAAATAACCCAATTAAAAATGGGCAAAGGATATGAATAGACATTTCTCCAAAGAAGATAATACAAATGGCCAATAGGTATATGATAAGATACTCAACATCATTACTCATTAGGGAAATGCAAATCAAAACCACTATGAGATACCACTTCATACCCATTAGAATGGCTATAATCAAAAAAATGGATAATAACAAATGTTGGTGAGGATGTGGAGAAACAAACCCTCATATGCTGCTGGTGAGAATATGATCTGGTGCAGCCACTGTGGAACAGTTTGACAGTTCCTCAAAAAGTTAAATATAGAGTTATCATGACTCAGGAATTCCACACCTAGGTCTATACCAAGAGAACTGAAAATAGGTTCATACAAAAATTTATACGTCAACATTCACAGCAGTATTATTCATAATAACCAAAAGGTAGAAAAAACCTAAATGTCCATCAGCTGATGAACAGATAATGTGGTCCATCTTTAACTGGAATATATTTCAGCCATAAAAGACAATGAAATACAGATACTTGCTACAACATGGATAAACCTTGAGAACATTACGCTAAGTGAAAGAAGGCAGACACAAAAAGCTACATATTATTCTATTTACATGAAATGTCCCCCAAGTAGGCAAATCCACGGAGGGACCAGGGAGAAAGGGATAAAGGGTAGTTACTGCTAACAGGTATTAGGTTTCTTTTTGGGGTGACAGAAAGGTTCTAGAATTGGATAGTGGTGGTGGTTGTACAATCTTGTGAAATACCACTGAATTGTATACTTTAAAATGGTGAATTTTATGTTATGTGAAATATATCTCAATAAAAAATAAGACTGAAAGCAAGAACAACATTAAAATTAAGTGAAAATTTAAGCTTAATAAAAGCTTAGCTGGACAGAGGGTTAAGAATGGGTTAAATGAGAGAAAAGCATGTCACGTGTATGTGTGTGCACATGGTGTATTGTTACACTGAGTTTAAAAATTAAGTTTTTTTTAACATGTATTAAAATCCTGGAATAAGAGCACATTCATATTCATAAGGCAAATATCTATTTCAGATCGGAGACCCCCTATCCTCTCCCACACCTTCCCTACACTGTCCACAGAACAGCAGCGTGAGATACCATTTTGATCTGCGTGCTGTCGGTGAGCTGCTGCACGGCGTAGGCGTCCTCCGTGTTGTACTGCAGCAAGATCGCCATCTGGAAGGTCGAGGCCTTTGAGGTCCCCCATATAAAAGAAAGAGAAGCGAAATTTAAATGCATGGAAAACAACTCCAAAAATACATAGCCTGAGTTTGAAGAACTTATTTATGAAATGAATTCTTTGAACAGATGCAAAAAATAAAGCAGATCTACTTAAAAGGGAATACAAAGTGTCGAAATTCCACAATGCAACATTTTCCTGAAAGACGTCATTTCCCACCTTCTCAAACATTAGAATGATTTTGAATTTTTTTCTAAATGCTTTGTCTATGTAAATACAAATTATATATGCATCCACACTCACTTTTATATAGATAAATATATACCCATCTGGTATATACAGAAACCTTAAGCATCAATCTTCAAATTTGTTTTCTGCACAAACGCTAAAGAAAATTGTCTCGTGGTACATTACTGACATAAAGTGACCTGCGTATTGAATTATATTTGATTTTTTTTTTATCCTAAGTACTTTACTATGTAAAGTATGAAATGGCTTAAAGCAAATCACAGCTGCTCTAAGGCAGCCTTTAGTAAACAGCATGCCAGGTAGTGCCCACTGGTTCTTAAGTGTGTGCAGGGAATGGACACCCACTGAGGGCTCGCTCCTCTTGTGGGGGAGCCTGGCTCCTTTCCCACATTTCCCATGGGAATCCCTTCTCCCTTCTCTTCCATAATCCACAGCAACAAGAACCACGAGCAGCAAACCTTGGTCAATGAAAGAGACAAGCAATGACCTGTAGGCCTGGGTTAGTGCTTCTGAGTGCCAACAGTGCTTCTGGAGACTTAGGATGCCAATCAGAAAAATGACCATGGGAGGGAGAAGGGGTAGAATCTAAGAGGCTGAGAGACCTCTCCCAAGAGGGTGGGGAGGACGCCTCCAATCTCTAAGGGCAGAGACCAACACCAAACTGATCTCAAAGAAACACTCCGCAGCTTGGTGTGGTTCCACAGGGGTACACATCTGCCATAACTCACACTGTATACTTAAAATGGTGTCTTTTATTGTATATAAATTATCTCAATAAAGTTGATATAAAAATTATTTAAAGAATCAAAGAAAAAACACAGAAAAGCACCTATTTGTTTGTACCTTAAATAAAAACACAAGGGCTGGGAAAGGGCAGGTCACTGACATATGACATTGTGCCTGCCCTGGGCCACCTTAACTCAGTAAACATACCCCTTGCTAAGCGCCCACCTGGTCAAAAAAGGGGTGCTGACAGTTTAGGGACTAAAGGATAAACTCATGGATTCTTCTATGTATATGTGGGGATAAAGAAAACAAAACTTCAATTGTATAGTAATCTACATTCAAGTTGATAAAGACCTCTGGACCTGGTCTAACAGAATACTATACATTTTGACTATTTTATCAGAGTAGAATTATTGCAAGTTTAAATTAATGAGCAGATGCGAGTCTGAAGAATCCAGTAAGAAGTTTCTTAACACTTAAAAATAGAGTTACAATTATTTTTATAAGCTCACCAGTGAAACCTTCTTGGAAATTAAAACAAAGCAATTACTTGTGAAGCCCATCCTGCACAAAAGTTCAAGTAGAAAGAACCTGGACTCTTTAAGGGAAAAGACCTTAGCCGAAATTCTGGCTCTGCCACGTATAAGCTAGAATCCAGAGAAAGTCACTTAAATTAACCTGAGCCTCAGTTTCTCATCTATAAAATGGAAACATTAGTCACACAGTTATTATTATTTAGTATTCAGTACTATTGTAAGCAGTGAAGGTTATTATTAATATGAAACTTTGTCAAAGGAAAAGAGCTATTATCATAATTAAATATATGAAACCAGCTTTTCAAGCTACCACCTGAACACTTAATGTGTGTCAGGTGGGAGCTGAGCCACACAGTTATTAAATGCAGTATTTCATTGAATTCTCACACCACTTCCAGTGTATAAGCAGTAACATCCCCATGTTATGGAAAAGAAAACTGAGGCTTAGCATCATTAAGTAACTTGTCCCTTCGCCAGAAAGAATGAGAATTCAGCTCATGTGACTCTTTGGATTCTGCGGCATGAATCACTGGATTCTGATTTCTACATTGCCTTAACTTCATTTAGACTTAAAAAAAATTCCAAAATAAAAAGGTGATCTTACCTGCAAAGTATATCTGTTTTTGAAGCAGTTTGTTACCAGTTCTCCTTTAGACAGTTGATATAACCATGTCAATTTCCTGCCACTGTGACGGCTGGCATAAAAAGCTGTGAACCGCTGATAACTACGTTCCAGCTGGATAAAAGGAGAACATTATGTGAAATATATATCTCACTATATTCTATATTCAGCATTTCTAAATAAAGTACACTGCTCCAAATTTACAGTACAAAATGCTTAATAAAATACTTCTACTTTTAGATGTTTGACTCTCTTGCAAAGCACATTAAGCATTTGAAGGTACCATCAAAAAAGGTTAAGTAGGTATCCTCATATGTTCATCACAGAACTAATTAGGTTCTATCTTCTAAGGGGAAATAAACATGAAATGGACATGCTCTGTTGAGCTGCGACAGAAGTAGCCAACCTTTAGATGTCCTATCGTGCCCCACTGCACATGACCCTGCCACAGCACTGCCAGTTGAATGTCACATGGCCGACCAGCAGGAAGGCCGTCTGCAGACACCATCTGGGTTAGTGGTGAAGGCTGTCCCTTCTCATCTCTACTCAACACTCACGGAGCAGAAGACAAACTGCCCTTACCTCTGACGGCAAAGCAAACGTGCAGGACTGCTGGAACGGCCACGATCCGGAGCTCAGGACTTGAATACTAAAATCCACTGCGGGAGCGGAGGAATGAGAATCCAGGAATACATTTAATTAGTCTTATAAACTGAAAAATGCCACCATTTCAGATAAATGTGGATTGCTTTTTATTAAGAGAAAACATATTAAATGAAAAATGTTGCTTCAATATAAAACTAAGGATTGAACATATTTAATTTCAATTAAATTATTTTATTCAATTAAAATTAGTAAAGGGTAAAAGAGCCAGAAATTGTTTTCCTCCAAAGAATGCCAGTTTTTCACTCCACTTCTAACTCAGAATTATGACATCAGATGCCTGTTCTGCTTCCTTTACTTTAGTTTTCTGCCATGAATAACTTGTCCCCCGAGGCACCTGAGCTCACCAGGCACAACAGCATTAGAGCCCCAAGCCAAGAAGACGAACATGCCCAGAGTAAACGGCTTCAGGATGCTTTGTGTAGCAGTTACTACTATGAGCAGACACACACACTATACACATACACGTGGTATACATATAACCTACACATTCTAACAACAACTTCGTCATCATAGATAGATGATTGTAAGTCCACTGGCACAAGTGTCAAGTTTGACTACAGAACAGTTCTTTCAATTTGGGAAAAATGAAATTTCCATCTTTCATATAAAAAGACCATATTACCATATGATGCTATCAGCAGAATCTGCCATCCCACTACTGCAGCAAGACCTTACAACAGGAGCCCAGCTGCCCTCCTGCAAATGAGTCCCAGCCCCCAGCCTGTGCCAATCCCCAACACCAATCTGAAGCCAGGAGGCCTTTAGTTAGTTTCACTCTGTTATCTACACAGCCAAGTCAGTTTCTTATCATTACAAAAACTGCTAGAATGGCTCCAAACTAAGGTTAAAAAAATTAAAAACTACACTGTGTGTGGAGCCCCGAGTTGGCAGATGCCCAGGGTGGGGCGGCCACTCAGCAAGCAGAAAAAGTCAGGGTTCAGAACCTGGATGCAAGCCACCGGCTCGGCCCCTCCAACTCCTACCCGGCTGTGCTCAGCAGCGGGTCCCCCGGCAAAGGCTGACATGCTTCTGCGGCTGCCACCTCCAACCGGGGTTCAGGAGGAGCTTCTGTTTGTCCGTCCTTGAACTCCTGATAGAGCATGCACCACCCTTAATATTTCTCACTTGCTACCCAGCGCTGACTTCTCCAAGAATGTGCCTGTAAAAATGACTTGTCAACAGGTGGGTACTCACGGTCCAGTGGCTCTGAATTTGTCAGGTGCTTTTTGAACTGTTCATTCAAATCTTTGCTCACACCAATGTCTTGAAACATCCGCTGAAGTTTAGAGGTATACTCAAAACCACAAGCTTGCTGAAATGAACCCAGAAAACTGTCTTAGGAATTTCTACGGAAATATAAATGTATATAAGAGAATCTGATAGAAATCACAGTACATGACACATGCTTAATTAATTGTATGAAACACCTACTAAAGGTAGTAACATTTAACTGGATCTCATGGTTTAACTGTGCAAGGATTAAAATTATCAAAAATAATACAGCTATAAACTAAATAGTTAAGTCTTTATACCCACAATAACTATCATTCAAACATCTAAGAACAAGGATTTCTGACACCATGGTAGAATACAAAAGTGATATAATTTTTTTGTCTCTTATCCACTACTATAGACTGAACTACGTCCCCCAAACTCATATGTTGATGCTCTAACCCCCAACGTGATGTTGCGTGGAGGTGGGGCCTCAGGGAGATGAAGTCATGAGGGTGGGGCCCTCCTGGGATTAGTGCTGTCGTAAGAAGAGACCAGAGAGTTTGCTCTCTTTCCCCACCACGTGAGGACACAGCAAAAAGGCAGCCATGGGTGAGTGGAGAAGAGAGCGCACCAGAGACTGAACTGGCCGGCACCTTGAACTTGGCCTGCCCGCCTCCAGAACTGTGAGAATAAAGTTCTGCTGTTTAAGCTGCCCAGTCTATGGTGTCTTGTTATGGCAGCCTGAGCAGAATAAAACACCCACATAACTATAGTTTCAGGTCAAACTGAAATGCTCTAAGACATATAACAGCACTCGAAGGGCCAGCAAGCACTGAAACGAATGCAGGCTAAGTGCAGAGGTGGCTGAATAGAGAAAGAACGACTCAGCAGCAAAGCAACCCGGATGCTTCCTGCCCTCCTGTAGATACAGGGCTATAGACAGCTAACCAAACCCAGAGCAAAACAACACACCCAACCAACTCTAGGCCAACAAAATGTGAGTACGGGCCGAGCCACTCTGAGCAATTCTGATGGGTGAAGACAGAGCTGAGGCCAAAGGTGTGGGAGCCAGGAGAGGATGCTCGGATGGTGAGCACAGCACAGCCAGGCCTAGATGGAACAGGAGGGCCCCAGAGAGTGGTGCGGAGGCGTGGGGAAAGCACTTGAGGCCGGAGGAGAGAAGACCTGGACTGTCACAACACCTGTGGCAGGTTCTCAGTGGCGGAGCAGCAGAGCCCACACCATACAAACTCCTTGTTATCTACTGACGAACAGCTTTGTCCAACTGATGACCTGGAGAAGCTAAGAACTTTAATCACGACTTAAAAATTGAATTTTCCAGGAAAAGATTAAATTTACCTTTAATTTAGAGATCATGCTTGCTTCTGCATCGTCACTGGCACTGTTCTGATGTACGAGTCTTTTGGCCAGCATCTTGGCGTAGAACTTCTGAAACACGTCTTTATCCTCTATGTACTTGAAGACAACCATCTAGCAAAGGCACCAAGAGAGCACACATAAAGCACTTACAAGCCGACTGTCACTGAACACACACCAGAAACCAACATGTGTGCTTTGTTTCACTGGCCCTGTATGCCAACATATATAATGGCAAGAAACACCACCCCACAGTCTTTAAAGTAAATATTTTCATTAATCCTTTAAATCACATTAAGTTAGTGCAGACTTAGAACTAATGAGGCAGGTACAAATGCTAAAATTAGTGACTCAATTTAGGGAGTAAAATCATAGATTCGAAATAAAATAAATGATCCTACTACTTCTCATTTTTCGGATGCCTTATATAAATAACCTTAAAACAACTTGTCAGATACAAGGCTACGGAAAACTGATGTGATTACTAAGCACCTTACCACTTGATTGAGCGTATCTTCTAGTTCTGCTTCTTCTGGGTTCTTGGAACTGAAATTTTTAAAAAAGAAATAGTGTTTTAAAACAAATCAGCAAAAATTTAACCAACAAGCACCGTTTAGCCAAACTATCATATCAGAACGTGGTTCTGAACATTCAAATGATCAGTTCTCTTTAGATTAATAAGTATGTGGGAAGAGGGAAGGTTAACTTTTCTTACTACGGCAGTTTGGCAATCTTATACTACGACTACCACGGAAGAAGAGACCATGAAATAATCACGTAGACTATCCAAGATGAAACGCAACAGCAGATATTTATTAAAAGTTCCCCAAAACATTCCAAATCAAGTTTTCCTTTAAGAGAATCTATTTAAATATATGTAAATGAGCTTCACTTTTCTAATAGCTTTCTACAATATGCTTTAACTTTGAAAAAATAAAAAAGCATATAGTTTCCTTTTAATGGCTTAATAATTAAGGATAATAAGAGGGTTTACACTACTACTACAGTGTTGCCTTCTGTGTAGCTATGTCTACAAATCAGATGGCTGTCCTTCAACAACAGACTCATTCATTCTGTTCTGTGAACAAACATTAATTGAAAGGTGATTTCAGGGTAAACGAATTTCTTAAGGAATATTTACTACAAGAGTCCTTCACAAGTAAGACCCCTATAAATTCCTATCAAATGATCCAGCCACCAAACAAGCTCTGAAGACGTGCTTCTACTCAAGAATAGTTGGCTCGCGAAACCCAATCCTACTCTCCACACCGATAGGTCAGGGTAGTTTCTCTTTCCTGACCCAGTTTAACTTGGTGCCTGCTCGACTCCAGCCACTAACACGTGCTCATGAAGCAATGCTTTAGAGCTGTCCGCCATTCAGTCTGCTTCAGCAGCCTTACTTGAGCAATGATATATCAAGAGACTTGATGAGGGCCATTTATGAAAAGCCAATGGATAAAAAAGACACTATGTGTTCTGCCAAACAAACTGAAGCCCTACTAGAGTACCTCCATATTTAAAATACTGAAAATTTTCATATTACACAGCGTAAAAAACTGAAAACAGGCCAGAAGAGGTATTCCAATTGAAAGTCCATTTTCATTCCTGGAACGAATACATTAGAGGATCTGAGTGGCATCGCTAAATTACACGTTAGACCAGCATTGCAATGAATAGAAAAAAACACTCAACTCCCATTGGCCTTGGGCAAATGGCTTTCTGGCAAAGTTAAGAGAGATGGCTATCGACCTCTGATCAAATGTTTTCCCATGTCCATCAAGAAGACCACATCGTGTTCATATAGTTCTCTGTTAATACAATAAATTACAAGCCATCCTTACATTCCTAGAAAGGTAAACTCTGTTCTGGAGAATTATTCTTTAGTTCACTGATAAATTTAGTTTCCTAACATTCTACTTAAGATTTCCACAACTCTATTCTAATTCAAGGATTTCTTTTTTTTTTTTTTTTCGGTGAGGAAGATTAGCCTTGAGCTAACATCTGTTGCCAATCCTCCTCTTTTTGCTAAGGAAGATTGACCCTGGGCTAACATCCATGCCCATCTTCCTCTATTTTATATGTGGGATGCCTGCCACAGCGTGGCTTGATAAGTGGTGAGTAGGTCCGTGCCTGGGATCCGAACCCGTGAACCCCAGGCTGCCAAAGCAGAGCATGTGAACTTAACCATTATACCACCGGGCCAGCCCCCACAGCTCTATTCTAAGTGAGACTTGTCTGTAGTCTTTTTCTTGGTATGTGTAGGTCTTCTTGGTCGTTTTCATAATGGGGTTATGCAAGCCTTAGAGAACTGTGTAAAATATAATTTATTATTATTAAAGCCAGTGTAATTTGGGGGCGTAGAAACCACTGCAATGTTTGCTGATGTGACATCTGGAATAGTACAGTAAGCCCTGAGCATTTCTCAACTGAGAGAAGCTGTTCAAGGAGAGAAGGCGAGGAAAACCACAACAAACACACAAACAAAAAAAACTACAACTTCAAAAAACACGACCCAGAGGAGAGAACCATATCAGATGATGCTGCCTCTAGCTCTTAACACACACATGTTTATTAGGAAAAATTTGTTGAGAAATAAGATGTTTAAAGATATAAAGAACAGGGGCCGGCCCCGTGGCTTAGCGGTTAAGTGTGCGCGCTCTGCTGCTGGCGGCCCGGGTTCGGATCCCGGCGCGCACCGACGCACTGCTTGTCCGGCCATGCTGAGGCCGTGTCTCACATACAGCAACTAGAAGGATGTGCAGCTATGACATACAACTATCTACTGGGGCTTTGGGGCAAAAAAAAGAGGAGGAGGATTGGCAATAGATGTTAGCTCAGAGCCGGTCTTCCTCAGCAAAAAGAGGAGGATTAGCACGGATGTTAGCTCAGGGCTGATCTTCCTCACAAAAAAAAAAAAAAAAGATATAAAGAATATGAAATAGCAATAAAACAAACTCATCAAATGAAGATAAAGGTCAAAAGTACACAGAGTAATGAAAGTACTGCAGTACATGGAGAGTCAGTGAAAGACACAGCCAGTGGGAGCTACTGCAGCAGATTTTCAGCTGGAAAAAAAATTAGGGTAGGCCAGTAGACAAGGGCAACCAGAGCAGAAGAGAAAAGATCACTTTCTGCTGGCGTCTCCACCTCGTGACAAGCAGTCTGACCCATCCAACGGAACTTTTTTTAGCTAACTAAAAGAGTCACGCTGCCTGCAGTTCTTAAAGACATTAGTAACGTAAGAAAACAATGAACTGGGCATATAACATGAAGTATCTTTTAGGAAGAAAAAGAAGGTATATTATATTTAAAGCATTTTCTCAAAAGGCACAAAAATTACAATTTAATGTATGTAACATGCAATTAATTTCTCATATAACAACTGAGATTTTAAACAGGTTTACTATGAAAAAACACAAAGTCACTAATACCTCTTCTTCAACAAGGAGTCACAGTATCGAGCCAGCAACTCAGGGGATTTACTGGACGACTGAGCCATTTTGGTAACTGCATTGTTGTTTATGAAGCGACCACAAGCCTGTGGATCACATAAAATACAGTCAGAGGACAACGAGCTCTCCAAGGATCCCACAGGAAAGCCACAGTGCTAACACACCCACCTTGTCAAGCGCAGCCACGAAGCCAGCATCATTGTTGAATGCTGACATTACCAGCGCATTGTATTTCTTATGAACATCCAACACTGTCTGTACATACATTTTGGGGTCCTTAAGTAGGGGAAGAACAGAAATAAAAGATGGTTACTGTGGATTAAATTGTATATTAATGTTACTATAAAATATTCCAGAAGGTTTAGATACTTCTTCAAAGAAGTTAATGAATGAGATCAAGAAATAGTTTTGGTTTCATCATCAAAACACAAAGGACATTTTGTTTATAGATATAATAAAATACATTGTCCGCACTCAAAATTAAATAATGATTTCAAGGTTGTATGAAAAAAAGTGATTTTTCAAATTATTTGAAAACTCAAAGGGCTCATAGAAAACAATTTTCAAAGTGACAGCTTTGCTTAGCCAACTTTTGTTACTGTTAAAAATTCAAATTCTAGATTTTGTTTTGTCTGGGAAAACCAATCAGCTGGTAAGATCAGTAATCAGCCAGTTATCTAGAACTTAACTGGGCAGGCAATGCAAGAAAAACCTAGGGTTTAGGCCTGAGGAGACTCGGGCAAGGGGCAGGGGTGGGTCACACACGGCTGTGAGGGTCTGATCAGCCCACCTGAGCAAGTAAGAAGACTCGTGTGGACAACAAAGGGAGCTAACACGGGAAAGGCCAGGGTCTGGGCCACAGCAGAGCACTGGGGCAGGCAACTGGGAGCTGCTGGATAAAGGAACAACATAACGGAGTGAGACATAAACATCAGCCACAGGAGAGGCTTCCAGAGCGATGCAGAGGAAGACAGTAAGGACGGCGGACAAAGGAGACAGACCTGAGGACTAATAAGAAAAGAATGGCTGCTGCAGAGGACTCACTGCACCCCAGACGGTGCTGAGCCCTGCACGAGGGCTGTCACCATCACACTGTGAGGTCGGTGCTGCTGCCATTCCCACTGTACAGGTGAAGAAACTAAGTCAGAGGCCAAGGGCTGAAGTGGTGGCAGAGTCAGGCCTGAACCCAGGCAGCCCGAGTCCCAGTTCAGTGTCTCCTCTACAGCTTTGAAAAGGGAAAAGCCTCAGGTGACAGCTCAGGAAGACACACGTGAGGCAAGCTGACCCACTGAGCCCGTGAGCGCTGGCTCTATGACAGACACAGCACCAGCGGGAGGGTGTCACTTCACAAATGGCAGCCTGAGTGCAGGGAGCTGAAATGGTTTGCCCAATGTTTCCAAATTCTTGATGGATATTAAGCCCCAGGATTCCGGAATGAGAAACCAGAATTCTCCAAATTCTAATTATTCTGCATTTTGGTAACACTTTATTTACTTGTTTTTAAATAATAACGAGTAACCATTAAGAGTGAACCATTTTTCTATGATAGAGTTATACTAAGAGTTTCAGAGGTTTTCTGTAAAAAAAAAAAAAAAATATATATATATATAAAAAAATGCAAGATTTATTATTATTAAGAACAAATATATTGTGACAAGGTTACAATTTAGTAACATGTGAAGTGGCCTCTACCTGACACAGACACTTGATAACAGCAACATTAACAGGAAACCTAACACAAAATAAATGCCAAATAAAAATCACTTAAAACATTGAAAGCTAATACCACATATATTTAATATTTAAAAATTATCTATCTTAAAATGTTACACACAGCATGAACTGCCCCATCAGATAATTTTGCTCTGTTTCACGATAACTATTCCAGATGAAGAAAAATGCCTTCCATCTTGCATTGAAATGGTCTCGTTCCTCAGAGCACATCCAAAAGCATCTTCCAGTCGGCATACATCTACTTCATAGAAACTCGTTTTTTTTTTAATAATGAAAACATTGTCTGCTTGGCTTAATTTTGGTTTTGCCATTGAAATCAACAGTGCTTTTGCCAACTGAGATTTCAGATCGCTTTCTGATATCATGTCAAATTATTTCACAATATATTTTTCTCTTTGCATTTCTATTGTTAAAGTATTTACAAAGAACTTTAGCCTACAGCGAGAATCCAAACACTGGAAAATGACAGCAAACATTATTGGGTAGTATTTGAATAAGGTAACTTTCAACATTAACTGCATTACAAAGAATCACATGTCAAAATTGCCAATTTAAGGACTGGCTTTGCTTCCAAAACTTGCTATTTTTTGGAACACCACTATTCACAGGATTTATATAAAGTATATTATCTATATAAACATATCAGTATTTATTTTATCTGCAAGAATGACTCACCCCGAGCAGCAGAGAGTTAACTTGGCATCACCTACAAAGGGACTGATAAGATTGCACTTTCTCTACCACCTGCTCTGGTCCTGGTTCCAGAGACAACGACCTTAACCTTGGACTCCCAGCGTCAGCACCTCCTGCCCTTGCTTTGGACTGTCATCAATGGATTCCTTTGAATCAAGAATGTTGGTGTTGACTATTAGGCTTGCTTATAATGCTTTTCCCTGTTTTTTTTTGATTTCTTGACCGATTTTTCTCAGATTCAGAATTTGGAAAAACATAAAAGTCCCAAGAAATGCCAGGAAGGAATTCCCCACAGAAAGACAAATCTTCCCTAAGGCCACAGAAGTCCTCAGATTCCAATTCCAAAATTCTTTCTACTACAGGAAAAGACCCAACCAGGAGTCCGGCTGGTAAGAAGTGAGGGTCTGAATGAAACCCACTAAAGGAAGAGTGTGCTAAAGCACTAAGCCTTGGAAATCTGAATTTAGCATTTCACATCCAGAGAGAAACCACTTAGGAACCTGGCAAGGGCAGATGGAGACAGGCACACACCGGAATAATACAGAGGAGAGAATTTTAAGGAAGGAGTAGCCAGCAGTGCCAAATAGAAAAAAGATGTTCAAAAGATGAGAAGCAATCAAAAGGTAAATGATGATCTTGAGGAGGTATTTCAGAGGGCACCAGACTGCAGGGTTATAAACGCAACAGAGGTAAGGAGACAGAAAAGATCAGCTGGATAAAATGCATGTTTTTTAAGAAAACGAAGATCTGTGAATCTTTGACATTTAAAAAAAACGAAGAGTAGTAATTGGTTTGATTCATGACCATCTGTTTTATTCAACAGTACAGGAGAGCTCTTTGCATGTAAGAAACCCGACACCTCTCAGGGCTTGTCCCTGAGGGATCTCATCCAACTCCTACATGACTTCGGTCGTCGTTATGATGTCAATGACTGTCACATTTATCTCTGGACCAGACCAGACTTCTCCTAACTTAGCTCACACAACCTGCCCTTGGATGCTCATGGGATCCCTAAACTCTGTATGTCAGGGCTGACCTGTTCTCCTCCAGGACCCTGCTTCTCTTCTGATCACTCTTTCTCCTTTTCTTTCCATGTTTTATTGTAAAAAAAAGAAATTCAACTATTACAAAGAACAGTAAAATCCAGCCCATGAAGTCATCATCCAGCTTCAACAATTATCAAATACAAAACCTGTCCGTTACCGAGTCTAACTCTCTAATGCTTTTTTTTTCCTCCATCCCAGCCACAATCAAGCCCACGACATTTCCCATCTGAACCACTATAACAAACCCAACTGGAATACTCACAACAACTCTTCTTCTTTTCAATACAATTTCCACACCGTAGCGATTTCTTAAAAAATAAAAACCTGATCTTGTCAGTTTCATGCTCATTGTAACCTTGCCTGGTTTCCTCTTGCCCTCAGGACTAAGGCAATATCATTATCATGGCTCCCAAGGTCTCCCATGGTCTGGCCAGCCCAGTCCTACCCTTTCAGTTTGACCTTGTGCCACTTCCCCTCTTCTCAAGTCACACCAGACTTCTTGTTTCTTAGAATGGGTCGTGTTGACACCCCAAGGGTCTTTGCTCTGTCTAGGATCCCCCTTTGCCTAGTTAGCTCTAACTCTTCTATCGGTCTCAAATATCTTCTCAGGGAACGTCCCTGAACTTCCAGGACAGGCTAGGCCTCCCTGCCTCTACAACGCCCAAACCTCACTGGAGTGCTATCACACTGCCAGTTAGCCTTTCTTCTGGACCTAAGCTCAAAGAAGCCTGCTGGGGCTGTGTCTACCTTGCTCACTACTGCTGTACTTCTTAGCACCCAGTGTAGCAGCATTCATCAACTATTTCTTAAATGGCTAAATCAGAAACGTAATCATAATCATAACTGAATTATTCCCTTTTATTCCATACATTTCCACTAAAAGGATAATTCTAAAGACCAATTTCACAAAGAGAAACTACCCGTTAGGAGCCTCACCTAACTCCCACTTTATGTCATCCTAACTTAAAACAGTAAAGCACATACAGCAGATGAAAGGTCTGAGGATACTAACTCATGGAGAGCTAGTATATACTAGATACAATTTCTCAGGATCACTTGTGGCCTGAAGTGGTATTGTAACATTGTCAAAAGAGGCTCGAGGGAGCACCTTCACTATTTCATGAATATAAGTTAGTGACTCTCCAAGCCAGTAACAGATCCGACCAGTCCTTGGAACCCTGCTCTCATCTAGAAAAACCTCTGAGGCACATTCAGCACCCATATCTTTCGTCCAGCCGGGACGAAAGAAAGCAGCTCCATTACAGGAGCTTTAACAGAGTTCTTTGAGGACAGCCAGTCACCATCACAGGGCACACAGGCCCTTGCTTGATACTGTCGATGTCCTTAACCTGAGATAATTTTTCTTTGAGAAGAAGGAAAGGGAAAGATACGAAGTCTCATTAATTAACAAAAACACACCATGCAATTATTTGGGGGCAGTATATAATTCTTCTTCCCCATAAACATTAGCACTTGGTCTTTGGTGTAACATTATCTATAACCACAGAAGACACGGAGAAGCAAAAGTTTCAGAAAAAGAACAATCACAAACCACTAACTACAGAGAGAATCACGTAACACTTGGTCAGCATACAGACTACCCCCTTGACAATTACCTGGGGAAATCTGGACCCTAGACTGGCTCCCCAGCACTCAGCTCGTTTCTGAAGGCCTCCCTCCACTGCCTGAATGTGTGTGCTCAGGGAGTAAAATTAATCTTGATAATAACTAATGGGCAAAAAAAAAAAGGAGAGGACCCAAAAGCTGAGGGACGAATGGGAGGCCTCAAAAATCTTTTAGTAAAATAGTCTCGCATTTTCTTAATGGGCTTTTTCTACTCCATCATCTAACCTCTTTAGAGGTTCTCAGTTCTTCTGAGAGTGGTTTCAAGCTTAAAATACCAAGACAAAAACGCCTAGCCGTTTAACCAGTGCTCTCTACTCTCATCACTGTAACCTCTGTCCACCTGCCACTTTTTGCTTCATTTATATTTATCTGTGATCCTGACTCTGAGTCCAGATCATAATCAATAAATCTCTAATCTCACCATTACCTTTGGATTCTAAAAATTCTACAAATTCCTGGTCTCAGTTATGTAACTGGGGGCTTTCACCTTTGACCCTGGCCCTCATCACCCTTGGCTTTCCCTTGTTCTGGCTCACACCTACATTTTCCTTCAGTCCAAGGTGGGGCTGGAGTCCCTGTATCAGCCCCTTGGTATCACTCTGTCACTGCTGAGGCTCTAAGTTGACTAGATTCAGGCGCAGAGTGATCAGAGGTGAAAATATTAAATTTTGGAAGTGGAACTAAGACTTGTCAGGAAAAAATGTGTCTCTAAGAGGAAGAATGATGTTTCAGAAAGTAACAATTACATGAGTTCAGAAACAGGAGCAGTGTAGAGAGAAGATAAGAGCTGGGTGGGACTGCGTATCAAGAAGGGATGCGGGGCGAGAGGGAAGTTCAGGGGCAGTCTCTAACTGGTCTGGAACCAAGCAGGGGCCACCTCAGGACTTATAAATATATGGCAAACATTAACCCAAAATTTAGTTTGATGTGGGGTATCAAGTCAGATTTGGGTAGAGAGAGGCTTCTATAACTGGTCTGCTTGTGACAAGACAAGTCTTCCCCACAGCTGAAGAAAGAAGGCACTATCCAGGACACAGAAATGAAACAATGAGTCTTTTCACAGCCTGGTTACCCTAGACTAAAAACGGACAACTGGGTATTTCTTCTTTTAGAGAAAATGTTTATTCTCTTCATCCTATGGCAAGACAGAAAATAAATTCACGAATTTAGCTATACGCTTTTAGATATAAATTTAAAATGTAAAACCAATTTACATTGTATATATCAGTTCTTTATGTAGTTAAATTTGTTAGTTAGATTTACTGTATAAAACTGCTTCCTTTTGTCCTAAAAGACCTTCTGGATCCCTCCTCTTTCCTTCCCACATCAACTGCATCAAAACAGGTATATTTTTTTCCTTTTGTTTTTTAAAAACATGTTTTATTATGAAAAATTTTTGAACATATTCTAAATAAGAATAGTAAAATCAACCCCCATAATCAACCACCCAGTTTCAAGGGCTAGCCTATAGCCATAATAGTCTCTGATTTTCTTATCCTACCCTCCTGGTATTTAAGATTTTATGGATGTGTGTTCTATCTCCTTTGACCAAACAAAGCCAGGTTAGACTCCAAATGAAAGGTCCCTAGCTGATTTTATCACTGCGTGGATAATTTTCCTCTATCACCATCAACCACAGAATGGTGGAGTTAGGAGTAAGTTATCTAAGCATTTCACTCCAGAAGAAAAAGGGAATCTGAGATGTATATAAACTAAACCTAAATCTGGCAGAAGCACCCAGCACTGCGTTACACTGTTCATTCTGGTGTAAGTTCATATAAAATTGAGTTCTTATAATTATTACTAACTCCACTTCTCAATCCAAACCATAGAACTTTTTCATAATTCTGAGAAGGTCCTAGATTCAACCTTTAGTCTTATACCAAATAATATGCTTGTCAGTTACTTGATTTTATTTCTGCCTATAAAATCCTCCATTTTAAGTGCTCCCTTTTATAAGCACTATCATCCCCAATCCTGAGCCAGCAGCCCCTGAAAATGCCTCCTCCCGTTTGAGTCCACGATTTCCCTCAAAGCCGCAATGCACTTGCACAACTTTGTTCCCCAGTCCATCTCCACAGCCCAACACCCCCGTTAGACCAACAGCACTGCTGGACATCAAAGTACCCAGAAGCCCACTCCTGTTGGATTACATTTCAGCTCCAGTCAGACTGCGGTTACTAAATCCAGATATGGTTTCAAAGAGGACTCTGTGTTTATCTGTTGCCATGTCTGCCCTGAAGACAGAGAGTAATAGGACATTCTCTTATAACCTGATTTATGTTCATTTATGAAGCCCTCTCTGTAGAGAAGCACAATAGCACCCAGATTGTTGTGGAATCACGTGTTAATTAGAAATTCAACATGGAACGAACTGTATCGTCAAGCATTCATTAGCAAGTACTTACAAGTCTGCAGTGACTCTTTTCCTCAACGTTGACATTTTGCTATAAGCTGGTGTCAAGGGAAACGATAAAGCCACCCAATGACTTGATATTGTATTTACTTGTAAGTGGAGCATTGATGACTATCCACATTACTGATGTTCTCTTTAGAATGGGTCACCAGGGAAAGTAGTTCCAGTTCCGAATGCCAATAAAGGTATTCTTCTGAGTTACAGGCTTACTCTTTGTGATCACTATGAATCAAGGAGCTGACTGTCTTTACTGGCAAGCTCTCTGCGCTGACTGAGAAAAATTGGAGGCAAATTTGTGACTCACTTCTAACAAGAGCACTAAGCTTCACTGCCGGCACTTGGAGCACTATCTTACACTTGGCTTCGTTTGTGTCTCCTGCCCTTATTTTGCTACTCTCTGTTTTATTTCATTCATCCTATTGTCTTTTACATATTGTGTAAGCAGCTCCAAATCCTGCTGGGAACAATGAGGAGTATATTAAAACATAGGCATACTGAGACCCTATTCTATACAGGGCATTGTGCTAAGCTCTGAGGAAACAAAGATGGATCAAGCCATCCTTGCAGAAGACATTTATTTCAAAGGGGTGATTAGAAAGGCTTCACGGAAGAAATGGCATTTGAACTGGGTTTTGAAAGATAAACAGGTGTTTATTATGTAGGAAAAAAAAGGAACGTATCTGAGCAGAGAGAAGAACTAGGAAGGTACAGCAAGACATATTTAAGGAACAGTGAGCATCCCAGTTTAGATGATGGATAAAATGAGGACAAAGAGGAATGGAAGACACAACTGGAAAGGAGATGGTGGCCACTGAGCAGATGGCTCTTCCTCTTCACCATCATAATTACCGTCACCATCATCAATGAATAATTGTAGTTGCCTAAGATGCTAGCACTAAAACTATAAAGAATATAAAGCTATAATGAGGTGTTAGCTTTACTCTCAAGGGATTTACAATCAACAGTGGAGTGACAGGACACACAGAAGTTATACACAAATATAAAGTGGCATATGAAAGATTTTTATAAATGCCATAGGGTTTAGGACGGGAGTACAATCACTGAGGGCTGGAATAGTTAGTGGAGAGCTCTCTTGAGAAAAGAGGATTTGAGCTGGCCTTAAAAACAGGTCAAAGCAGCAGAAAGCAGGGAGGACTGCATCACAGGCAGAGATGAGGCATGAATATAAGCAAGGATGTGTATTTGGGACGAAGGAGGATAGAACAATTTCACTAGAAGACGAGGCTCATGAAAATGGGGACAAATCAGAAGAGGATTTTGATACAATATTGGAGATTTATTATTGTAGGGAAGAGGTTTTATTTTGCTTTCTTTAAAACAGAGAATAAAGAATGTGGAGTAAAATTGTTAATGCATTAAGTAGTATTTTTGAAAGACTAAACTGCTAAGCATTATGAAGGATGAACAGGAATGGGAGAGTCAGAAGACTGGGAAACAAAGTTATGGGGCGCGGATTAAGATGGCAGCACTGGGACTGGACAGAAAAGGCTTGGAGAACCAAGGAAAGCGGCATGTCCACAGTCTACTCATCAGAGGGGACACAGTGGAGGCAACACGCTGCTGAGGCGGGGCTCACAGGCGGGCTGCCTGCTGGTCCGAGAGGACTCGGGCTGCATCCAGACTCAGCAGATTACACCACATTAGATTACTAATGTTGCCATGGGCAAGGGATGAAGGCAGGGTGGCACATACTACACAGCTGCCAACTCTGTGCTAAGGAACGGAGGAGGGAAGATGTGAGTTTTAAAATGGACCTGCAATACAGTCACTAAACTAGGCAGACGAGGTCATGGAGATGTGATGAGAAGACAAAGGTGAGGCATTTCAATTCGGAATGCTTGACATCAAGTCGATCACAGGAATGCCATAAACGCTTGCTGACTGAATGAAAACGATGATTCCAATTTCATCTGCAACATTTGTTGGCCCTTTGAGTTATAACACCAGCCAGCATCCTGCGGCTAGTTGCTTTGGTAGGTTAAAACATACTGAGAACCTAGCACAAGGCCAGCCACACCATGGGCTTCAATCTTTTTAAACGAACACCTGAAGGTAAGGGCTCTGCTTTCAAGATGCTGCTCCCTAAGACCTAAGTGGATGGGGCCCATCCTCCTCCTATATTTTAATACTGATTATTTTTCTACAAAACAGTTACTATATTGCCAATGACTGAACACATTTATAGTGCTTTGTCCCATCTATGTAAGCACAAAAGATCTTTCAAATTTTTGACTTCCAAAAGAATTTTAATGCCATGTAGAACGTGACAATTTACCACGCTGCCCCCACTCTCTCTTTTCAGTCCAGAAGCCGTGTATGAGGTAACTTGCCTATGAAACAAACTTGCCTATTAAAAACTATTTATCTGATCCTTCCCTCAGCTCTAAACCAGTTTTAAATCCATCCTTGAGTATTTCTTTGTGTACAAGGTTCCCGAAGTTCTTCTGGTGCCCCAGCGCAATCGTGCAGCACATCAGTTAAGCATGAATGTCCTAAAGGCTGGGGAGATCTCTTCCGAACACGCTGGAATCCTGCACCACGGTGGGGAGGATGGACCCACACTGAGCCGCTTCAGCGCATTCAGCCTGACACCTTCCAGGATTCTGAGAGGAGCCCTGATCCCGACTCCATCCCTGGGGTGTTCACTGGCCTGGGTGTCGGGGCAGGTACAAGAAACAGCACACCTGAAAACAGCACGTGTGTGAAGGGCTCTCTTTCAGTTACACCTCACGGAGGAGGACTGCCAATTCTTATTCAGGGAAAGAGAAGGAGACACCATGAGGGCGATTCCCCTTGCTCCAGCTATAGAAGCCTTTAATTCCTCCAGGAATAGCCTTTAATTTTAAAATCTGTTTTAATTACAAAAAA
Source organism: Diceros bicornis minor (assembly GCF_020826845.1). Taxonomy (NCBI): domain Eukaryota; kingdom Metazoa; phylum Chordata; class Mammalia; order Perissodactyla; family Rhinocerotidae; genus Diceros; species Diceros bicornis. Next base: position 95,059,146 of record NC_080742.1, on the reverse strand, counting down.
AAGTCTTAAGAAAATTCTTAAATAGATTTTGAAGTTTCTAACACAAAAAATATTACTAGAATCACATTATAGGCCTGGCCCTGTGCCTTGGCGGTTAAGCGCGCGTGCTCTGCTACTGGCGGCCCGGGTTCGGATCCCGGGCACGCACCGACGCACCACTTCTCCGGCCATGCTGAGGCTGCGTCCCACGTACAGCAACTAGAAGGAGGTGCAGTTACGACGTACAACTATCTACTGGGGCTTTGGGGAAAAAAAAGGAGGAGGATTGGCAATAGATCTTAGCTTAGGGCCAGTCTTCCTCAGCAAAAAGAGGAGGATTGGCATGGATGTTAGCTCAGGGCTGATCTTCCTCTCACACACACACAAAAAAATCACATTATAAATTTGAAACGTAATAATTTCAGTCTAGGCCAGAGTAATTAGCAATAAAACTGGTTTTCTAACCAAACTGATGGTATAAAATGGAATCATAGGACTAGATAACTTAAGAAATTTTCAGTCCTTAAAAAATCAGTTAAGCAGTGCCTTCCGTGGCATTTAATATGCTAATTATAAATGATTCTAATACACTATGATTCAACTCAATTAGGCAAAAATTTTCAAACTTTAAAAATTGTGTTCTCAAAATAATTCCACTTACAATTATGTGTAATAATTGTAATTTTTTTACTAATTCAAGCAATCTCTTTTCTCTGCTTTTTTCCCAATATTAGTGGGTTATGGAAAACCATCATGGTTTGCGTTACAATTTATCTTTTACATTTACCACATATGTGATAAAAGTTAATACCTATTTAAAATTATTTATGTTTTAGCAGCTGTATGTATTCTTTCTTACAACAGGTATTTAAGCACCTACTGTGTGCCAGGCTAAGAACTGGGGACACATGCTCTTGAGCTTCTTCAAGTTTCGTGTGCTTTCCCATCATTGGTGAACAGAGGTAGCAGGTAAAACCAGATCGGGGAAGGTTGTGCAAGACACCCACGAGTCAGATGGCACTGCAAACTTGTGAGTCAATTGAAACTTCAGAAATAAGAGAATAAACTGGAAATTCAGGAAAAAACTCCTTTTGCAGAAAATAGAAAAAGTATTTGCTTTCCTAAATAAACACTTTCCTCACAAGAACAATGATTTAAAAAACCACAGTTTCCCGAGTTCAATATAAAGTTTTTATCGAAAAAGTAATTATAAATAATAATGTATTAAAAAAGAAACTTCTGACTTTTGAAAGTTAAGGCAGATACAACACAAGTTTACTAAGCTATATATAATATTCATGGGGGAAAAACCTTGTTTTGATTTTTAAATTCATGTTTATCAGTTACATTTAAGTAATAAAAGTACTCTTTAACAGCTTAATTTCCAGTAAAATATAACTGCTGGTAAATACAGTTTATTTGTGCTATTACTGACAGATGAAGTTCCCACAAACAGAGAAATGATTTCACTTAGAAGGTAGACTTTTGCTTTAACTGGCTGTGGAAAGGTAAACGTCACATTTGAGACTCACTGACAAGTCAATCAGGCAGCTGACTGTATCCAAAAGAAAGAGAAAACAAGGTAACTGAAAATGCAATTTATAGTATTTATTTTTAATCTAACTATATTTACCTAGAACACAAGTCCCTTAAGGCCAATCTCATATCTAATATATAACGGTTTACATGAAAAAGCAAAACCTGTTCCAAAAATCTACTACTCTAATCCACGTCTGATGAAATAACAGACTCACCCACTTAACTCATTTCAAGGAAAGTGAAGTCATTTACTTGGCTCTGCTGCCCATACGGCTAAAGAGAGTTCTGAACTAACAACTGTTAAAACACCCAACATTACTGAAAAGATATCTTCATCAAGTTGGCCCCTTCTGAACAACATGTGCACATGCGTGTACATGTGTGTGCGTATCAGGCCCTTTAAAAAGGAACATTTAGTTTGGAAATAAGAAAAGTCATCAAGATGTAAGGACAATTTTAAAATCAGTTTTAAAAATTAAAATCGTGCACACTCGGACAAGCTGCAGTCATCAATGACGAGCACTTACATAACCAGATTTAATAAGCACTTTACAAGTATTATTTATTTATTTTTTTAATTTTATTTATTTATTTATTTTTCCCCCAGAGCCCCAGTAGATAGTTGTATGTCATAGTTGCACATCCTTCTAGTTGCTGTATGTGGGACGCGGCCTCAGCCTGGCCGGAGAAGCGGTGCGTCGGTGCGTGCCCGGGATCCGAACCCGGGCCGCCAGCAGCGGAGTGCGCGCACTTAACCGCTAAGCCACCGGGCCGGCCCACAAGTATTATTTATTCACAAAACCCCTATGAGGCGTCACTATCGTTATTCCATTTTTTAACAACTGACATAGTTAGGAAAAGCAAGTCAGCAACAGCATCATGCAGTGATCTGAGCCCAGACTGATGTCTGGGGTCTGCTCTCAGCCACTCCACTGTCACGGCACCGAGTGTCAGTGCTTAAGCTTACACTGAGTCCCCAGAATCCACTACTCAGCCAGCTCCCTTCCATCTGTAAGTGCAAGATTAATTATTTTATAAACCTTAAGGAGGGGGTGCACACTCCCTCTAAAAACTCATGGATATGGCAACGAGTGAGGCAGCAACCCCTACAACTAAAAGTGGAAAAGGCATCTTCCAGAGATAACTGGGAAATAAAAAATTTTAAAAACATATTAAAGATACTATTGTCAAAAATAATTAATATTAAACAATCAAATCAGAGAGATAAACAGTTTTCTGATTCAGACATAAGAACAAACTTGTGTTTAGAAACTTTTCTTCTCCATTAGTTCTCCAGACACTATCAAAATTAAAGTTCACAATAGGGACAAACTGAGAGAACTTACCTATCTCTTAGAAACACATGATACTTTCTATGTAAAATTGTTACCTGAATTATAGATAACCTAGCAGGAATATTCTACGCACCTCCTGGGGTGGGGTGGGGGTGTAGGAGAAATGTGATCCATTTCAGGGCCTTTCCAGGGCCAAGAGCCCTGTTACCTTCAGTTGGAGGGAAGGACTCAGACCAGGGCTCCTGAAAAGTGTGGGTGCCAGAGCCACATTTCTAGGAGGCTTTACCCTGTTCTCTCTATGGAAGAATCTTCTCTCTCCTAGTGCAAGGAATGTAATTGTGAGAAGAAATAAAAATAAAGAAATGACATCCTTAATGCCTAAAAAGTGCCAGAGAAAAGTCTGTGGATGTATTTACTTAACAAAAGTTTGTGAACCTTCTACCTTAAAAAGCCAAAACAAGGTTCTCTGAAAGTTCTAGTAAAAATCTTACCACTTGGATTGGTAAATGAAATGCACAACACATGTCTATAGTTCATGAGTGGTGATGGTTAGGCCCAACCAATTTTCAATTAAACAGTACTTACATTTAAAGCAGCTTCTCCACACTTTTCAATTGCTGCAAGACCCTGATTATGAATATGTGTCTCCAGAAGTTTTTTCAATTCTCCTAGGCCATCCTGGATTCTAGATACAAGATTATACATGCGACCCAAATCTGAAAGAAGAAGGTGCCACCTTTACGCACTGAAACAAACTCTGCATATCCATTCCACTAAGTATGTATCTATATTGAGATGAAAGATACCCTGAAATAAAATAACAGTGTTTTCAGACCTTAATAATCAAAAGCACTTAATTATAACCAAATATTTTGTATTTAGTATATTTAGCTGAAAGTAAAAATGAAGTTACGCTATTGTAAACATTTATTTTTCCCCTTACTATGAGAAACCATTAACAGAATAGAGAAAAAACATCTTTGTATCAGGAACTACATTTGATGTTTCCTAAAATTCTCAAGATTGAGATATTATTTATGCCTGACACATAACAGGCAAATATCTATTAAAAAAATGAATAAATTTAAGGAGTATTTATGAATCTCCATCTCAACTATACAAATGAGTCACAAAAAGCCCCAAATTCTTCATTTAATATATGTATGGCATATGGTTAATTTACAAGGACCAAAGAAGAAAAATCCTGAATCCAAACATCAATCCTGTATTGAGCTCCTAACACATCTCAGTAAAACATGAGAGGGTGGTAAGGGAAATACTTTTACCAAATACTAGCCTTCTCATCTTAAAGAATTTTCAAAAGGAAAATACTCAAGAAAAAAATCAGGCATAGAATCATTTAATGCTAAAAGTGTATGGAAGAAGTTATATTCCAAATTAAACTGAAAAGATGCTCTTCCCCCAAAGTCATACCCAAAACACTACAGAGGCCTTAAATCAATATACAGCGACGTACATACATGCTAAAGCAATTTTGAGAAGAAAATGAAAGAAAGAATTAAAGAAATGAAAGAAAGAACAACAAAGCTGGAGGTATCACACTCCCTGATTTCAAACTATACTGTAATTAATTAAAACTGTACAAAAACAGACACACAGATCAATGGAACAGAAGACAGAGCCCAGAAATAAACCCACACTTATAAGGTCAATTAATCTACGACAAAGGAGGCAAGAACATACCATGGGGAAAAGACAGTCTCTTCAATAAACGGTGTTGGGAAAACTGGACAGCCACATGCAAAAGAATGGAACTGCACCACTTTCTTATACCATACACAAAAATAAACTCAAAATGGATTAATGACTTAAATGTAAGACCTGAAACCATAAAACTCCTAGAAGAAAACACAGGCAGTAAGCTCTTTGACGTTGGTCTTAGCAATATTTTTTTTGATCTGTCTCTTTAGACAGAGGCAACAAAAGCAAAAATAAATAAATGGAACTACATCCAACTAGAAAGCTTTTGCACAGCGAAGGAAATCATCAACAGAACGAAAAGGCAACCTACCGAATGGAAGAAGATATTTGCAAATCATATATCTGATAAGGGGTTAATATCCAAGATATATAAAGAACTCATACAACTCAACATCAAAAAAATAAGCAATCCAATTAAAAAATGGGCAGAGGATTTGAACAGACATTTTTCCAAAGGAGACATACAGATGGCAAACAGACTCATGAAAAGACGCTCAACATCACTAATCCTCAGGGAAATGCAAATGAAAACTACAATGAGACATCACCTCATGCCTGTCAGAATGGCTGTTATTAAAAAGACAACAAATAACAAGTGTTGGTGAGGATGTGGAGAAAAGGGAACCCTTGTACACTGTTGGTGGGAATGTAAATTGGTGCAGCCACTATGGAAAACAGTATGGAGGTTCCATCAAAAAATTAAAAACAGAACTACCATATGATCCAGCAATTCTACTTCTGGGTATTTATCGGAAGAAAACAAAAACTTTAATTCAAAAAGATATATGTACCCCCAGGTTCACTGCAGCACTATTTACAGTAGCTAAGATATGGAAGCAACCTAAGTGTCCATCCATAGATGAATGGATAAAGAACATGTGGTATTATACATACACATAAACACACAGCCACTAAAAAGAGAGAAATCTTGCCATTTGTGACAACATGGATGGACCTAGAGGGTATTACATGAAGTGAAATACGTCAGAGAAAGACAAATATCATATTTTGCTCTTACGTGGAATCTAAAAAAACAAAACAAATGAACAAAACAAAATAGAAACAAACTCACAGGTACAAAGAACAAACTGGTGGTTCCTGGAGGGGAGGGGAGTGGTAGAACAGGCGAAAGAGGTGAAGGGGATTAAGAGGTACAAACTTCCAGTTATAAAGTAAATAAGTCATGAGGATGTAATGTACAGCATGGGGAATACAGTCAATAATACTGCGATAACTGTGTGTGGTGACAGTTACTAGACTTGTCATGGTGATCATTTTGTAATGTATATAAATGTCGAATCACTATGTTGTACACCTGAAACTAATATAATATTGAATATTAACTACACTTCAATTTAAAAAAAAGGAAACACACATGCACACTCATACATTAATCTTTTTACAAATGACTGATGTTGGTAATGCTGTCAACTCTGAGTCTAGAATTTCATGCAATTTTAAAACCGCAGATTGTAATAAATATCTACATGTTCTGAGTCTTAGTGGCTCACCTTCATTTTTGTCAGCATCCAATAAATTCTGAAATTCTGTGTGGAAAATCTCCAAGTGTTTCTCAATGAGCACTTGTTCACATTTCCTTGCTAATTCGTCTTGTGTGCTCTCATGAAGATAGACCTGAACTCTTCGTTGTTCCTCGAGCAGACGAGCCTCTGCCTATAGGAATTAATAGAAGTGAATGATTTGCATTTGTCTTTAAAGAATTGTTACATGAATAAGGGCAAATTAAACTCACAAACCTGCTCTAATAAAATATGATTAAGAAAAAAGGGAAGGGGTTCTTTGATTTTAGGGTGAATGCCAACCATATTTTAAGCAGTCACTGATGTGCTCCATTTTCTTTGCAATATATATTTCCATTTCCAAGTCCTCTTTAAGTGACTTAGCAAGGTCATCATTATTAACAGTTCAAATGTCGCAACATTTTCTTCCTTTGGATATGTGGTATTTCCCCTTTTGGAAGTAATATCCCTCTTTGACACTCTGAGAAACCTATGGATCTTCTCCTACACATGGATACCAAGAACCACTATTTTTGATTGAAAGCTACTTGAAGTCAAGAGTCACATAAATATATTCCCTGAGATGATCACATGAAAATAATTGGGGTAATTAGACTTTTCTTTAAAAAATTTTAAAGAAAAACATCATGGCCTTCTCTTGCCAATCACTGAATATGCACCTCTGAAACCTACTGGATTATTTATGCCTCTCAGTTTCTTACATTTCCCTTCAAGGAAGAGAGGAAAACAAAGATGCAATTTAACAGAGCAGCAAAATTAATAAAAGTCAGTATATTTTACAATATATCACCCGAAATATGTGTGGTATAAAGTATCACCAAGGAACCAAAGAAATTTCAATGGTAATTCCAAATTATTCAGGTGATCTGAATAAAGAGATAAAAACTGCATTTTGTATTGTAAAAATGTCAATACTCTCCAAAATGATTTTAAAATTTGATATAATTTTGGAGAAATCTAGAAGAATTCAACTGGAAGAATAAACATCCAAGAGCCAAGCAAACATAAAATGAAAAAATGACCAGGCAGGACCTGTGCTGTCATGAATTACTATCAATGGGACAACAGTTTAAACAACAGAAGTTAGAACCTTATTATACATTCTAAATAGAGTTAAATGTGGACAACAAAATAAACTTGGAAAATGTCTGCAGAATGTATCAAAAGGCCAATATCCTTAACATATAATGATCTCTGAAAAACCAGAAGTAATTAAATTATAGCATATTTTGTTAATGGAATACTATTATCCAATAAAATAAATAAGTGTAAAATATGTTAATATAGAAAATTAGTGAAAAAAAACAGGTTACAAAAAAAGCTATAGTGGGGCTGGCCCTGTGGCCCAGTGGTTAAGTTCAGCACTTGGGTTCGGTTCCTAGGCATGGATCTACACTACTTGTCAGCTGCCATGCTGTGGCGGCGACCCACATACAAAATAGAAGACGACTGGCAGAGATGTTAGCTCAGGGCGAATCTTCCTCAAGCAAAAAAAAAAAGAGGAATATTGCCAACGGATGTTAGCTCAGGGCGAATCTTCTCAGCAAAAAAAAACCCCCAAAAAACAAAAAAACCCAACAGCTTTATTCTAATTTGGTTTTACATACATCAACAGTGTCCCAAGCTTATAGGTTTATGGTATTTGTATTTTCCAAAAAGTCGACAATTAATGTGAATTTTTTTCCAGATTACAAAGTTACTTTAAAAAACAATAAGAGACCTTTACATGCTTTAACTCAGCAGTTCTAAGTTAAGAAACCGCTGCTTCATATTTAATGTTTCATTAAGCCTGACGACACCTCAAGAACAAAAGCTGATGAAATACAGGACATGCAAACCAAAAAGCATCACTTTTTCTGTTTTGTTTAAGTGACCTCTGTTTCCTGGAAGAACATAATCACCTTGGGCCACATAAGCTCATCCCTTAGAAACTCTGCTTTCTCCTACAACAAACTTTTACCCCTTCCCAGATGAAAGATAAGGCTTTGCTGTCACTGCTGAGTCATTCTCTGGGGGGCACTGTTTCCAGCTCTTGTTCTACAAACAGGAGTAGCATTCTACAGACCAGGCCTGCAGGGCCAAGAGGGGAAGGAAAAGCAAACTGGTACCTCAGTGAGTACAAAACACTCAAGGTCAGAGGGGCTTTAGTGATAGCTTATTTTATACACAGGAAAAGAAACCAAGGTCCTAGGTGCTGTGGCATTTGGTTTACGAAGGACAGCCATTTACATCTGTGTTGAAGTCAAATGAGCTCTTGATCGTCGCTATACGTGGCTCATAAACTGTATCAGAACACCAATATCAAATTTCAAATGACTAAATAAAATTAAGCAATTAAAGATTATCTCTATTAATTCTATTAGGATCAGTTCGCAGTAAAAACAAAATGAAAAGACAGACAAAAGAAGCAAATTACTGAAGTAAGGCATATTTTCAAAAGTTTTTTTTATGACATTAGAAACCTCAAACAGTCATACATATTTTTTGTAGCTCAGATTAGTCTCAATCACACGAGACAGATACGTTAAAAATACTAATGTGGCTAGGGCTGTTCACTCATGGAAGCCATCTGTAGAAAGAGAAGCCAACGATTCTCGAGTGTTTCCACTAAAACATTCCTAACAACACAGAAAAGGGAACATAGACAACCAGAGAATTCGCAAATCTAGCCCAAACTGGCTTCTAAAAGCAGAATATTTCTTGAAGGCTAATGTTTTATCTCAATATGGTTCATAAGTTTTGTATTCTATTTCCTGATAGAATATTTTAATATAAACATAATTTCTCCTTAAGTTATTGAATAAAATGTGCCACTTTTTATCCTGTGGTTTTACATATTCTCAGGCATATACTGAAGGTTCTGAACCATGTATGTCTGTAATACCAAACACATCATGCTTGCTCTCTGCCAAGTACCAAATATAATATATTTCACATCTAATAATAAAAAAATTATCCCCAAGTTACAGATGAGAAAACTGAGGAACAGAAAAGTTAAGGTCAATACCCTAGCAAATGGTAGAGTGAGGATTTAAAACTAGACTCATAGCCCCGTTTGAGATGTAAGGCAATAGTTAAGAGTAGAACTGTTTACATGGTTAAATCCCAACTTTACGTTTATAGATTCTCTGCATTATGGACTTCCAGAATGTGACTGAAGTCATGTTTCTAAGATTAAACTGGATTTGGGCCAAACTTCTAACCCCTCTAGAAAGCAATCCCCTCTAAGAGAACCAAAATGAAGGAAGCAGGCTGCTCCCTTGAAGACAGGCTCATGCTGGGCTGAAAACATCCAGGCCGTTGGAAATCTTTGCTTCTCAAGTTGCCTTTAGTTCCAGGCCTTTTTTTAAAGACAGATTTCCCTGCTTTGGGAGTGCTCATGTAGCTCTGGCCTAAAAAGTTGATTTCGTTGCACGAGAGTACCACCGCCCTCCTCAGCGCAGATAACCGAGATGACCGCAATTCATTAAGAAGTCCGTAAAAAGAAGAGGCTTGCACCACTCTTGTCAATGTGTACCCTGACAAAAGGCCCCACTTTTAAAACAAAGAATCACCAAATATAATAGAGTTCAATAAAAGATGTGTTTATGAAAACTACACTGCCAAACTAAAAAAATGAAATAACAGGCAATGCTAAGGCTCAAAACAGATTATGTTTCAAAAGTTCATTTGTGAGGCAGCTGTTTGAAACTCTGAATGAGCTGGTTAGGTTCTAGGTCGGCAATCAAAAGCTAATTTAACCGATAAATATACACGAAGAAGTATTACTATTCCAAGTGTAATACTTCTGAAGAGTTCTGTTTTCATTAGGTTTTGAGATATCTGAAATTGATTTGTCAAGGACTTTCAACTTCAAGCTTCTGAGGCCCACCTATAATCACCAGCTCCTCTGGGAAAATGCCCCCGGAACACCACAAACGAATCGTGCAGAACTTGCTCTACGTGGCTAGAGAGGGGAGCTGTTGCTCTTATTGAGCTGACTCACTGACTTTCCATTTCAGCATATGGAGAAGTGACTCTGCAGTCCACTCGCTCTCCAAGCAAATAGAGAACAAAGGGCAAAGCAGGCATCAACACAGTCAGCTCCAGATCCCCTGGAATCTCCCTGCACACCTTGGTCAGGGGTCAGCAAACGACAGCTGTGGGCCAAATCCTGCCTGCAGGTAAAACTGTACTGGAACACGGCCAGCCTCAGGTGTTTAGATGTTGCCATGGCTGCTTCTGCACGACAACGGCCAGGTGAACAGTTGTAGTAGAGACCACAGGGCGCACAAAGTCTAACATATTTACTACCTGGCCCCTCATAGAAAAAGTTTGCTGACTTCTGACCTAGGCCATTCCTCAGAGCATAAGTTCAGGATATCTATATTCCCAAGAAAGAGAACAAAAAATAATGACACTAGAACTTCACTATAACATCACTTAGTACAGAAAAAGACTTACGATACAGAGACCACTCATGGATCTTCCCCTATACTAGGATTTAGACCCGGTAGTTTCAGAAGGACCTCTCCTCTGATACAAACTTGAAGGCTGTGTTCTAGATTGTATGGGGATATTTCAGAAGCAAAAAAACAAAAGCTTGAAGTCTATAAATCTGATAACATTTGTTTCTTAAAAACTTATTTCCTCACTGACATCAAGACTGTGGTTCCCGTTAGATATAGATATACACTCTAGGACAGACAGTTCACAAAACATGCAAGTCATAGAGCTGTTACAGTTACATCCTTAGAACAGGTAAGGACACTGAGCCATGGTTATCAAATTAATTCACAAAAGCTTCTTGGTGAATTGGGAGAAGCATTTGCACCTGCTACCGACACTACAGGATGACACTGCCCGAGAACTGACTTGTGAAGAAAGTTGCATATACTAAAAAGAATCAATTCATTTGAGTAGCAGTAACTATTTTAACTTGTCTACTTATAAGCACTATATTTAAGCTTACCTTTTTCATATATTCAGTAACTGGGTTCTGCTGTAAGAATTCAGTACTCTCTCTGGTATAAAATCTCTCTGTGTCAGCCAAAAACTGAGATTCAAAGGATTCTTTATACACTGTTAACGTGGGGCCCTTTGCAAATGCATCATCTTCATTCAGCCCCAATTCCACTAGAAATAAATATGAGCTATATGTTAATTATCCTATTTTCTGTTATATTTTACAGAATAGACTTAGATGTAGTATTCAGTTTAAGTTATGCTTAAAAGGTAAATGTGAAACGGCAGGGCATAAGGTAAATCTGTTATTCACTAGTATTAAAGTACACTGTTTCAATAAAAGAAAAAAGAAAACAAATCTAAGACATATAAAAGCAAGTAATTCTGACCCATGGCCAGGCATACTTCAAAGTTATCGTGAAGTTCATTTAAAGAATCTTCATATTTCTAAAAACTTAAAAGTAATAAAAATGGCTAATTTTAAACTTTCAAAGAAATACAACACTACCTAAGTTTTTAAAACATTATATTACTCAATCTCAAATTTTTAAGCTGATAATAGATTTCTGGTTATCATTCAGCTCCATTAATGACATGCTATCATATTATATATCCAGTAATTCAGTATGAGAGCAAAAAATAAAATAATTCAGGGGCCGGACTGGTGATGCAAGTGGTTAAGTGCACACGCTCTGCTGCGAAGGCCCAGGGTTCGCCGGTTCAGATCCCAGGCACGCACCAACGCACTGCTTGTCAGACCATGCTGTGGCGGCATCCCATATAAAGTGGAGGAAGATGGGCACGGATGTTAGCCCAGGGCCAGTCTTCCTCAGCAAGGAAAAAAAAAAAAAGAGGAGGATTGGCAGATGTTAGCTCAGGGCTGATATTCCTCATACAAAAAAATAAATAAAATAAACTAATTCAAATGTCTAGTCCATCAAAATCTCCTTAAGGCACAAAGATCAAACAATTCAAAGACAAACAAACTGACTTAAAGAGAATTATGTGGACCTTTGTAAATGCTACCAATATTCTCGAAAATATTAAAATATCTGAAATTGAATCTGCTAGAGCATTGTTATAATTGCCATTTGATATGAAAACTCTGACTAAATTAAAGGGAAATGTATTTACCGTAAGACTGTACAACTCCACTTATCAGTCTTGTATTGATGGTTTCACCATTTCTTTCCTTTTCAATCAGTTTTAAAACAGCATTTGTTACCTTTAGAAAAGATACAGGAAAAAGATATGTACATTCCAGACCACAGCATGTATTACATTACTACATATCTCTTAAACATTTAAATCCATTAAATAATGCAAGATGAGAGATACTCTTAGGACAGTCCAAAGAAGTGAGGGAGACAATGGCTAAGAAATGAATTCTGGAAGGGGTTTTAGAAGGAAAACATATACACATTCACACAGGTAGGTACCTGTTTATTCAACGGCCTGAACAGACAATCTCTCCATGTCACCAACGCAAGCTGGATGAAAAGAAAAAGGAAAAACATAAAATGTCTATACTTTTACCATCTTTTTCTAAGACTGAAGTCATAGGAAATAGCCTGAATTCCAGATTATATTTATCAATATTACTAGATTATAACTTGGTCAAAATCTATCACTATGATGAAATCAAAAAGCCACTCTCTTGAGTTATCAACTTCAAGAGGCATCAAAGTACAATGTTTATAAGCTCACATTTTAATAGTTAAGATAAAGAGAAAATTTGGATTTTAGGAGAACATACATAGCTTAAAGGGTAACAGGGGATTCAATCTATAAAGTTGTTCCCTGGCCCAGTTTTTGATCTAACACACTTAATGAAGATAATTCCACTTATCATCATGGTTTCCTAATACTCAGTAAAATAAATAATAGACTATAAAAATCTAACAAGTTCTGTATCTTGATTATGGTGATTTATGTTTCATACACATATTCAAATGTAAATGCATTAAACTGTACACTTTAAATGATGCAGTTTATTATACACTTTAAATGATGCAGTTTATTAGACATAAATTATTCAAATTTCCCATTTTACTTGTACTCATGTGTTGGTGTGTGCATATGATGCATTTTTTAAAGTTTTTTAAAATTCCCACAGAGGGGGGCCGGCCCGGTGGCGCAAGCGGTTAAGTGCGCGCGCTCCGCTGCGGCGGCCCGGGGTTCGCTGGTTCGGATCCCGGGCGCGCACCGATGCACTGCTTGGTAAGCCATGCTGTGGCGGCGTCCCATATAAAGTGGAGGAAGATGGGCACCGATGTTAGCCCAGGGCCGTCTTCCTCAGCAAAAAAAAAAAAAAAAAAAAAGAGGAGGATTGGCGGATGTTAGCTCAGGGCTGATCTCCTCACCAAAAAAAAAAAAAAAAAAAAAAAAAAAAAAATTCCCACAGAGGTTACATCAGAAACTTACTACAGAAATGCTCCCCAAAAGAGACATGTTATAATTCATACACGTTTTTTACACTGTTTGTGGACAGAGGTATTATTCAGTTAATGTAAAGTTCAAATTTATAACAATTTAACACTCAAATACAACTGTTGAGAAACTCATTTAAACACAAATGCTATCACTTATTATTTCCAAATTTACCATAGATAAATCTAGGTTTATGTAAGATATATATTTCTGAAAAGATTATATGTAAACTTAATTTACATAATGAACTTTCACTGAGTGGTATTTCTACCAAAAAAAAAAAGACAGCATCAAAGCAATATCTAGGAGAAAAATATTTTTAGTAAAGCATGAACAAAATATACTCAAGTCTAATATCAGAATAAAAATAAGATTTCAGAATAAGAAACCATGATATCCAAAAAGATGCTGGAAAGGAAAGGCTTCATTTTTCAGGAGAAATGTAACCCTGGGGGGACTGTTTTGAAAATAACTTCTCCCTGTGCAAATTCTCTGTTGCTATTCTTCTCTGACTCTTCAGACCTCTTTAATGCAGGAGTGAGGCAGTGGGAAAAACGCAACGTCATGGCCATGAACTTATAGTCAACACACACTACACCTTTAAAAATAACTTTTTTCCAAATATTTTTCTAAATTAAGACAGCCACAGACAGCTCTAATTTGAGTCTGGATAATTTGTCACTTTGAAGGAAGAAGAGCTGGGCAAGATAAGACAGAAGGACGAAAGGTAAACCAGAAAGTTCAGAGGAACCGAGTCAGGGAAAAAATCTTGCTGAATCACTTCAGTACATCAATAATGAAATTAATTTATGTCCTCTGGTTGACTTGAAAGGAAATCAACAATTTTCTATAATTAAAAAGGAAGAAAGAATTATTAGGAAAAAAGTAAAACTTTATATTTTGTAACAAAGCAACCCCATCTTCTGGAGATTCTGGAAAATATAGTGAGAGATCATTGTGCAAGAACTATTCCATCGTGTCGACTGATATTTGAACTTGAAACAAATTCAACAGGCTCACTGGAAGAGCACATAGAAGACATACTGTTTCTAGATAGGAGTACTAATTGGCCTTTGCTAAATTTACGCTGCATGTTTTATTTCCAAATAGTAACTACAGCATTTAAGGATGTAGAAAGTATGAATTTTGAAAGTAAATAAAAAAATAAAAGTTGAATCTTGAAAAACATACTCTGTAAAGTATACTTGCACTTCTTTATATTTTCTTTAACTATTATTGAATGTAGTACACAAAATGTTAAAAAATTCTAACGATTTTTAGGAGTCTGTGATGTTATTATTGGGTATATGCGGTGCTTTAGGTTGAGTGGGCTTCCAAAAGGAAATCAACCAAAATTATGCTGATTCCTAAACTGACAACTTTCAGTCTCAATAAAGCATTTATAAGTGGAAAAGGGGAAGTACAAAAGGCTCAGGTCAAAACACTAAATCTAGAAAGTTTTGTTAAAACTATATAACAAGTACCATTATGAAGCAATAACAGTTTGGTACAGAAATTGAGCTATAAAATGTCATGCATCTATGATACATTATGTTTTTCTTTTAATTAAATTTTTCAAAAGTAAAGCAACAAAGTATTGCTATTAGAGCAACATTCTTGGACATGGAGATAATCTCATTATGTAGAACTTGACATTTTAATATCACTGGTTCAAAAAAGGTCTGTGTATCTGATAGCCCATTACGGACAGACAGACAGTTCCACTGTTTGAAGTCCTCCCTTAATTGCTTTACAACACTGGTTCTCAAACTTGACCCGTGCATCAGAATCACCTGGAGGGCTAAACCACAGACTGCTGGGCCCCGTCTCCAGAATTTCTAACCAAGTAAGCCTAGGCTGAGGCTCAATAACTTGCATTTCTAACAAGTTCCCAGGTGACAACAATGCTGCAGGTTTGGGGACCACACTTTGAAAACCAAGGGGTGAGAAAAAGCTTCCTTGCCTGAAGAAACATATTAATGAAGATGATTTAACACTTCAAATTTTGCCTTTTCAAAATCTATTTTCAAACAGTCTAAAAAAACCCCTCAAAATTTTAAACCCTGTAAATATCATTGCTCATAATGTAACTTTGTAAAGTGAGAGGGCAGAATGGAATTTCACAACACAGTCCTCTGCCTGAAGCAGTCTCCCAGACCACAAAAGACCACGAGGGCTTATCACTGCGGCCTGAGTCTCAGGTAAGGGACCCGGTTTGCCTGACACCCCCAGGACACAGGACTTTCGGTGCTAAAATTGGGACAGTTCCAGGAGAAACCCCATAGCTGGTCAAATAATTTAAGAAACCTAATAGTAAATGCAGAAGTGTACAAGTCGCATTTTAGAACTCAAGTCTACTGATTCTTCTCCTTTATTGCCACAAAGTATTTAAGGTCATTTATTGATAAATTAAATCAAAGGAAATTAGCCTACTATTCTGAAAATAGCTTTGTATTTGCCTAGATCCCCTTACTGAAAGGATGATGTATCACTAAGAAAATACACATTTGAAAAGTGTTTAAAAAAAATCTTACAGAATAGATTTCATATATTCCTTTTCGTCCTTCATCACATTCACGGCGCACCCAATGTCTATTGAGGTAGGCACAAATTCCATTCAGCACTTTGCTTGAAAATCGATAGTCTTCCCACTGTTGAGTGTAGAACTTCAGTACACTCTCATCCATCAAATCTTCTCCATCCTAAAAACAAGTTAACTAAAGCTGTAAGATGACTAATTTGTCACATGATAAATTAAACATAAACGTTAACAAAAACAAATCTATTGCATTAAAATATATTGATGTGTATGGTTTAGATGAATTCTTTAAATTACTTTGTATACAAAAACATGCTCATTAATACAAATTCTCACAAGAATATAGCTTGTGAGGACTAAAGAAAGAATTTTTATTAAAATTCTCTTATCTCAAACTGGAACTTTTTTCATGGTATTAAATATGCATATACGCTCATAAAAAGAATCTGAACTTTTAGAATTTGAGGGTAATTCCTTTTTATCAACAAATAAGAAATTTAGCTCAAAATCATCCTTATTTTTGATATTTTCTCTCTGTTAAAAAATTAATTGAAATGTCCTATTAACAATTTAGACCGTGGGGCCAATACTATTAGTTTTTTTAATGCATCTTTGTCCTTCATTAAATTTACTTAAAATTATAAAACTTTATAGTTTTTTGTGGTAATCTGCTGCATTTTTGTAAACATAAAATAAGCATAACGGTACAATATTTCTTAACAAGACCTCATGAGGAAAAAGTACATTTACCAACATTATTTTTACTGAGATTTCCACAACTTAAACCACAAACTTTCATTTGAAGGAAACTAATTTGAAATTTTTTCTTACATAGTAATGACATTTACAAAGTAAGCACCCTTCAAACACCGAGCATTAAATTGCAGGATCATTGGAATGTGCTGTAGCAGAAAAGCACTGACGGCGAAGCCAGGAGGGCGGCAGCTCCTCCAGGAACACAGTGCCTGGGCAAGCCCGGCATCGCTGCTCAGCCTCGGTGTCTTCAAGTGCAGACTAAGAAGGCCTAACAGAACTGAAGCTCCATCAATATACGGCACACAAGCGACCCAACAAGCCACAGGAAAACCTGATCATATCTTGACACAACCAAATTTTTGTTCATTTAAATTTAAATAAGTGAACTACGAAACGTAAAGCTAAGCTATTCCTTTTTTAAAATGCAAAAATATCATTGATAGCACAGCTATCAATACTTTTACACAACACAATGTACTGTTCTTCACTACAATACTAAAGAATAATTACAGTGTTCACTTTACAAAGTATTGTGAATAAAAATATGAAGGACACAGTGGCTTCAGTAAGACATTAATGCAAGACATACTGTTTAGGGGATGTGAAAATACTATCTTAGTCACAATTTGTGGTTAATTGACTGTGGTCTGTTAGAATGATGTTAAGCTTCCAATTATCCTGTAAAATATATTAAGAAAAACAATTTTGGAGCATGCTGAAATTTTTGCCTGTTATCTGTGTAAATCAAAAATCTCTGAAATATGTACACAGAGAGCACAAATTTCCCAGGGTAGAGAGTATAGATGTCTTCACTCACTCTATATAATATGTGTTGCACCAGGTGAAGGAGCCCTTGCCCATCCTGTGGCTGAATGGAAGGCATCACACTGCCTTTGCTACAGAGGATGGAGACTGAGGAAGAAAAAGGCAGAAGATGAAGGGGAAAAACTCCATCGCTGCCCAAGAGAAAGGCTCGGAGCAGGAGGAACCCACATTCGAAGGCAATGGATGTTCGTAGTGAAACCCATCCTAGCCAAGGGCACAATTTCATCATAGTTCTGAAATACACTACATGACCATGTGTAAAAGGCAAGATTATATTAGAAAAATGTGATTACCAAAGGCTGGATAACCTTACGATCATTTACACATTTTGATACCGAACAGCACACTAGGTTCAAAATACAATATAGGTAATTTGCGTTCATAATACGCTTTAAACTAAAAGGTTCATCAATTTCTAACAACCAAATACAAAATGGTTAGTAATTTAAGGAAAGTACCATTATGATGTAAGGCTATCAAAAACTTCTAATTTAACAAATTGAAAACCAGAAAATGGCTTATGGAGGTTTCATCTTCAAAACAGGTAAAAGACTAAGCAAGAGCAAAACCTCTTCATGCACATGGCAATGCCAAAATGAACAAATGACAGTGAAAGATTGAGCATTTCAGCTAGAATTCATTTCACTACTACTTTTTTACCTTCTATTACAAATGCTCAGGCTATGTGTAAAACGTCTTACCTTAAGAAGATTTGTCAAGTAATTCTTCAAAAATTCTTTAAGTCGTTTGTATAATTCCAAGCCAACAAACTGAGCTCCCCCAGGTGTCTGTCCCTTCTTTGATTTAGAAGGAGGGACGCCAGCCCCTCGCGCTTGGTTTGACTGGTGAACACTTGTGCAGTAGTTATAAACGTGACTTGGAGAAAAGTTAAGGAAATCAGTGTACATTATCATCAATGTCAACAATGATTAATACAAATATACTTTTTCTCATAAAATATTTCAGTATCACTGTTTCCAATGTATTAGCAAAAACCTGTTAAAACTATAGCGGAAAAAAGATCCCATTCACATACCAATAAAGCTAAACATCAACCAGCCTCATTCACAAGCTCGTCCGCAGGCCTAGAAAGCAGCCAGCCCACGAGGAGGATGGAACATTCTGCAAGAAGGTCGTCAAGAAAACACTAGACCTTCTAGATCATCTAATGCGTTTACCTTGTGGAAAATTATCCTGAGTGTATTAGAAGGCATGAAAAGAACTGGCAATTGGTACAAAGGAAAGGTTGCAAATGAAAAGAAAAAAGCAATTATCTATTTCAGGAAAAACAAAAAGCTATAACCACAGTCTATTACAATGCTTAGCTATGCATATTTCCAGAAGCACACATTATAAATATCAAAATAACCAAATTTTATTTTAAAATTATTTATAAATGGATTTAAACAAAGCTGTACTTTGAGGATGAAGGAAGAAAAGCAGAAGAAATGGCAGTGCAAGAGACCAAGTCCTCTTGCTACAAGAGAAAGTCACAGATGTCTAAAACTGATCAATCCCAAAGGGCAGAACACACACACTACTGAGGACAGACAGGTGTAACGAACAAAGAAACAGCTGAAGTCTAAGACAGCTGCCTCTGGGGAGAGAGCAGCATAGAGAAAGGGGCATCGGGTGATAAGGCGGAGAACCACTCTATTTTGTTATAACCTTTAATACTATTTCAGTTTATTTGTATTTTATTTTGATAAAATTAATAGAAAGACACTGATTCAGACAGAAAGAAAAATCAACAAAACAGGATATTCTGGTGTATTTAAGAACTTACTATATAAAGATATTTCAAGTTAGCGGGCAAAGATAGATTATTCAATAAATGGCATTATGGCAAGAGGTGATTTCAAAAAATATTCTATATTCTAAAATACATTACAAATGGATTGAGAATTAAATATACAAACAAACCATAAAACAAAGAAAATACACATGAACATTTTCCTGATCTCAGGTTAGAGAAGGCCTTTCTAAGTGAAGTCATATAAATACTTAATCTGAAATTCTGAAAATATTTTAGTAAAAAGTATCTTTAACAAAGTTACTATCTTTAATAAACTAAGGTAATTTAAAACAATATGAAAAGATTAATCTCTACAGAAAAATGGGCAAAGTATTCCAACAGAAAATCCAAAAGCTAAAGGAAATATGTATGAGTAGCCAAGAACCTAAAAAAACCTCAACCTCAGTAGTAACAAAAGAACTATGCCTTAAAACAATGAATCATTTTATTAAACGTTTCAAACAAATGTAGAGAGAATCACAGATTACAATATACAACAAACTCGTAAACTCAGGATCCAGTTTGGACAAATCTTACTGTATTTCCATGCTTGTCTCATTCCATCCAAATCCTCCCCTCAACTTTTTACGAAACGAAACAGTATATTTTATAATTGACACACTGTGTACTTCTCCTTAATACCACTCCTCTTTCCTTTTTCCCTAGAGGCTAAAATCCCAATGATTTGGTGTATATCATCCCTGTGAACGTTTTTACATTTTACTATGTAACTACACGTGAAATTATTTTGCATGTTATCAGATTTTAGAGTACACAAATTGTAATTACAATTGTTAACTGTAACTGTAGTATGTTGTACATTTGCTTCTGCCATTTGTTTCTAACATTTGAGATAGCTACAGCTGTATGTAAGATACTGTACAATGTAGATTTACAATAATTTATCTATTCTCTTGTTGATAGGCCCTGCTAATGATCATTTTGGCAGGTCCCAATTTTTGACATGATTCTACTGTATTTTCTTTTAAATCTGATCTTCACATTGAGGTTTCTAATCCACCTTGAGTAAAACTGTATATAGTATGAAGAAGAAAAGTAATTTCATATTCCTCTGCATAGATAAGCAATGGTTCAAAAACTACATAGTAAATGGTCTATCCTTTCCCCACTATATGTATTGCTACTTCTAGAAAACCGTCCACTTCAGTGAACTTTTTTTTTTTATTTTTTTTTTTTGTGAGGAGATCAGCCCTGAGCTAACATCCGCCAATCCTCCTCTTTTTTTTTTGCTGAGGAAGACAACCCTGGGCTAACATCGGTGCCCATCTTCCTCCACTTTATATGGGACGCCGCCACAGCATGGCTTACCAAGCAGTGCGTCGGTGCGCGCCCGGGATCCGAACCAGCGGACCCCGGGCCGCCACAGCGGAGCGCGCGCACTTAACCGCTTGCGCCACCGGGCCGGCCCCTTCAGTGAACTTTTCAAGTCTACTGTCCAGTTGTTGTCTCTTCAAAAAAACAAAAACAAAACAAAACCAGCTTATTTTATTGTCCCCTTATTTTAAATACTTTTTATGATTAATTTTGCCAGAGGCTTGTCTATTAGTCTTTTTAAAGAACCAGTTTGGGCCTTACTAATTTTCCTCACTGTATCTTTATTTCTGTTCTTTTTAATTTACTTCTTTCTTTACATTTCCTCTCTTTCTATAAATCCCTGTTTTGGTGGATTAGTTTGTAATTTCCTCTCTTTGTTCTTTTTATTTTTTTTTTTATTTTTTTTATTTATTTTTTTTTTTTGTGAGGAGATCAGCCCTGAGCTAACATCCGCCAATCCTCCTCTTTTTTTTTTTGCTGAGGAAGACGGCCCTGGGCTAACATCGGTACCTATCTTCCTCCACTTTATATGGGACGCCGCCACAGCATGGCCTACCAAGCAGTACTTCGGTGCGCGCCCGGGATCCGAACCAGCGAACCCCGGGCCGCCGCAGCGCAGCGCGCGCACTTAACCGCTTGCGCCACCGGGCCAGCCCCCTCTCTTTGTTCTTTTTAACGTAAGTATTTAAAACTACAGATTTTCTACTCCACACCACTTTGGCTGCATCACCTAAGCCTGGTATGTATTTTCCTTATTCAGTTATATTTTCTTTTTTCCATTATTAGTTCTCTTAAGACTTATTTAGAATTTTTTTACATTTCCAAAGTTTATTTTTTTACCTTTAAAAAAACCCTTTAATTTCATTTTAAAATTAATGAGAATGTTATCTTTTTGATACAGTTTCTTTAAAATGTGATGAGGATTTGTAGCTGAATATGTGATTTTCTTTATAAGTGCTTGAAAAGAATGTTCACACTCTAATTGTTAGATACAGGGACCTGTCAGAGCAAGCTGGTCAATTCCGTTTTTTGAATCTTCTATATTGTTAGTGATCTGTCTGTTTATTAATTACTGAGAAATTTTTATTGAAATCGCCATTATAGCTTTGTCAATTTCTCTTAAATTCTCTAAAATATCTGTCATATATTTTGAGGCCCTGTTAACAATTATACCAATTTGGAACTATATTCCTGGTGAATTGTTCTTTTTATCATTAGGAAGTAACCATGTTTATTCCTAACAATAGCGCCTTAGAAATCTACCATATATGATGTTAATATGGTTATTCCTATCTTTTGGTTAGAATTTACCTCAAATACCTACATTCTTCCTCTTTATAAACTTCCAACTTTTATGTCTCTATATTTTGGTGCATCTCTTGTAAATCACCACAGCAAAATTCACTTAAAAAAAAATGGAGTTTGGGCAGGCCCCGTGGCTTAGCGGTTAAGTGAGTGCGCTCCACTGTTGGCGACCCGGGTTCGGATCCCGGGCTCGCACCGACGCGCTGCTTCTCTGGCCATGCTGAGGCCGCATCCCACATACAGCAACTAGGAGGATGTGCAGCTATGACACGCAACTATCTACTGGGGCTTTGGGGGGAAAAAAAAAATCTTTAAAAAAAAAAAAATGGAGTCTGATAGTCTCTTACAGGCAAGTTTGGTTTTAAGATTATACTGCTTTATATTGCTATTTGAATTAACTTTTACCATCTTATTTAGCATTTTCTATTTTAATTCTTTTTCTCCATGCTTCTTGTTTTCTCCCCTTTTCCCTTCTTTTAGATCGATAACTTCCTTATTCCACTGTAGTTCTTTGATTACGTTGGAGTTATAAATTTTATTTCTATTCTTGCAATAATTACCTTGAAATTTGACATGAATATTTTGCCTTTCACCAATTATGGTAAATTCCCGAGTTATCTCCTCTTCGAATATTTCTGATTTCCTTTCTATTTTCTTCCAGCTTTTCTACTACACGTATATTGAACATTTTCATGTCACTTTCCATACCTCACTTGAGATCTTCAGTTATTTTCCATCCCTTTACCTCTGTTAAACTTTCTCATTTTTCTTGATCTACCATCTAGTTAGGTGATTCTCTTCGAGCTGTGTCAAATTTGCTGTTTAATGCTTTTATTTTACATTTATAGAATTTCCCTATTTCTTTTTAAAATGTGTCTTATCTTCCATAGTGTTTTGTTCTTTTATATCACTGATTGTTTTTAACATACTTAAGAGACATTCTCTAAAGAATCTTTTTCTTTTTAAACCTTTGAGGCTGAATATTTTTTTTTTGCAGGGAAAGAGTTGCCCTGAGCTAACATCTGTTGCCAATCTTCCTCCTTTTTTTCTCCCCTCCCCAAAGCCCCAGCTCACAGTTGTATATCCTAGCTGTAAGTTGTTCTGCTGCTTCTATGTGAGCCACCGCCACAGCACAGCAACTGACAGATGGGTGGTGTGGTTCCGTGACCGGGAGGCAAACCTGGCCTCCTAAGCAGTGAGCGCCAAACTTTAACCACTAGGCCATCAGGGCTGGCTCTCTGAAGAACCTTTTGTTTGAAGTTCTTGAGGCTCTAATTCTGCTGTCTGTTCTATGTGCTGACTTGTTCTAGTGGACACTCCTCTGCTTTCTAACTATATTTTTATAACTCATTTTCAGTGGGGCTTTCACACTAATTTCCCAGCTTGGGGAAATCTCCCAACAAGCTGGTAATACAAATTAAAACCCCAAACACACCCAAGGTGACAAATTCTCAAGACAGTCTTTTCCCACTCCCCTCACATCCAGAACTCAGCTCAAACCACTGTCCTAGTTGCCCCCCTGGGAGACTGTGTGGATTGTTTCCCAGTTCGCCTTTTCACTAAAGATTTCTGTGGACACGGCAGCTCCACCCTCTCCTTGCCCAAGCACACAGCTGTCTCCTTTTCTGTGTGGCCTGTCTTCCAGCTCACCCCTGTACCCAAATCCACAAGCTGCCATACGGAGGTTCATAATTTCTACCTAGCACCCAGTTCTAGCTGTTTGGTTCCAGAGAATTTTTTAGGTTATCTAGTTCAGCCTGACCTGTTTCTGGGCAATATATTAATCTCCAGCTATTAAATTAACAAAGATCTTAAAAAAAAAAAAATTAAACCCAATAATAGCCAAAATGCAGGAAAATGGGAGCTTCTATCCATTGGGGGCCAGAGTGTACACTGTTACAATTTTTCTGGAATAAAATATGGAAATATTAAAAAAGCCTTAAAGTGCATTCTTTTTGATACAGCAATTATACTCATAAGCATTTATCATAGAGAAATTATCATGGAAATATACAAATACTGAGCAAACTCAGCACTGCTCACAATGGCAAAGAAGTTATAACAATCTATTTGTCAAACATAGGGAATTATTAAACACATTGCTTGATCCCTCTGAGGATACAGTATGCAGCTTTTAACAATGTCATCGAATACAGAGTGGTTATAAAAGCTGAAATTTACCAAATTTCATCTTACACCAATATGCATCATTATATTAAGTACCACTAAGAAAAGAAAATGCTGCCAATGATAATATGACACAACGTATTCTTAGATGGCATTTTTATATTTACTTACTAAATGACTAGCAGTTTAGACTTAAAAAGATTTATCATAACATTCTTGTAAGTAGATAAAGAAAAGTTAAATAAATTGGTTAAGACATTCCTAAAAGGTTTTACATAAGCTTCACTTCTCTGAATCTTTACGACCCGTGTTCTGTCCTCTAGACCACTAAGTGTGTGAGCACTGCCTAAGAGCAGTCCACAGCGGATCACAGGACTTCCTTCCAATCTCCTCCCAACCATTTTGTAAGTTTTGATGATGAGCTTGCTTGATATCCAAAGGTTTTTTCTTTCAGGGCAGATTCTTCAAATGGTCCTTAAATAAAGGTTTGCTGACAGAAAGAATAAGGGGACAGTCAAGTTTGCACAGGTGCAGTAATGACAACCGTGCCCTGATGGACACCTGACCAAGTACTGTCCTACGCCACCCACCTGAGGATGCACTTAGCCCTAGAATCAACGAACGGGGGTACATTCATAGATTGATATGGAGAGATGCTAAAAAGACACCAGTAAAAAGAGCAACTTAAAAAACAGCATTTTAGCGTGCTTCCTTTGCACATGTAGGTGAAAGTTTATGTATCTGTCCAGACATTAACAGCCATCACTTCTAGAGAGCAGGGCTGGGGGGCAGTTTAAAAACTTTTTACCCACAGAATTCCTCCTTCTTCTCCAAGTATTCTTTGTAGAGGAAAGGCCAGTGCACAGAACATGCTCTCTTCCCGCCATTACTCCCTCCCTCCCAGCCTCACCTCCTCAAACAGGACCCCGACAGAATGCAAGCAACCCGGGCCTCACAGAACAGACCACAAAGTACAATTTCAATGGAAAAGAAACCTCTTAAAATCTGTTTTAAAGTGTCTACCCAGAGTTTAACTCCACATTCATTCTCAAATTAGCATCACCCTCACCATTACGCAATCAGGCACGGAAAGCACTAGACAGCAGTGGCTCGAGATAGTAGAGGTAAGATTTCCTGCTTTCTTCTATTAACTTATATCTAAGTTAGATGAAATAATGCAGAAGAACTTATAATAAAAAGTAGGAGTGCTATGCTCCACCCCTCCCCACCCACAGCAACAACCACTTTTAACTGTTTCCTGACTTAGTTCTTCATTTTTCAGGTGGATATGCATGTATCTTCAAATCATATGCCTGCATTCTTCTTTGACTGGTCAACCTTTGCATAAGTTATTGAATCCTGCTAACAGAAAATATACCTCATTTCCACCCTCTACCTCCACTCTGTCCTCATCCCAATCTTCATGTCACTGTGGAGCCTGTGTTAATTGCTGCTGAAACTTCAAGTTATACTTAAACTTTGCTTCTGCTGCTAGTACCAAAGTAACCACACTTCTCGCAGATAACAACTATAAACTGGAAAAAAATATTAAAAAACTGTCTGAAGGCACCAAAGAAAGCTTATACTGAAGGGTATCTTCATCTTGGAAGAAAGGAACAGCACAATCCAATATTGTTGATGTAAAAAAAAAACAGGAAAATGAGACCCAGTCTCAAGAGATGAGAGAATCAAGAGACCAACCTGGAGATAACCCAAACGTCAGAATTAGGAGACAAAGAGTTCAAAGCAATTACTACAGCTGTACTCAAAGATATAAGGGAAAATATGCTAATAAATGAAAATTGCAGTAAAAAAAGACACTATGAAGAAACTCAAATGAAAAGTCTGGAACGAAAATACGTATTATCTTGAATAAATTATTTATTGGATGGGCTTGACAGCAAAATGGAGATAAGAGTCATGAAGACAGACCAACAAAAATGATCAATTCTGAACAAAAGGGAGAGAAAAAAAGAAAACACCTGCTGAAAACCAAAAGGGAGAAAAAAATCTTGCAAGAAGACAGGGAAAAGTTACTACTAACATACAGGGAAAGAATTCAAATAACTACTAACTTTTCACCAAAAACTACAAAGGCCAGAAGATAGTGGAATAACATCTTCAGGTGCTGAAAAAGAAAAACAACTTATCAATCCAAAATTCCCTCTTTTTTTTTTTTTTTTTTTTGGTGAGGAAGATTAGCCCTGAGCTAATATCTATTGCCAATCCTCCTCTTTTTGTTGAGGAAGACTGGCCCTGGGCTAACATCTGTCCCCATCTTCCTCTACTTTACACATGGGACGCTTGCCACAGCATAGCCTGATAAGCAGTGTGTAGGTCTGCACCTGGGATCCAAACCTGTGAACCCTAGACCACCAAAGCAGAAAGCATGAACTTAACCACTATGCCACCGGGCCAGCCCCCCAAAATTCTTTATCCAGTGAAAATATTCTTCAGAAATGAAGGTGAAGTAAAGGTATTTTCAGATAAACTAAAACTAAGGGACTTTACATAGTACAGACTTGCATTTTAGGCAGAAGGGAACTGACACTAGGTGGAATCTTAGATCTTCAGAAAGGAATGAAGAGTATTAGAAATAGTAAATATCTGGGTAAACAGAAAATAATATTTTTCTTAATTCTTTAAAAGACAAAGGATGGTTCAAAATCAAAACTTATAATATTGTCTTGTGGATTTCAAAACATATGCAGATGTAGCATAAAAGAGGGGACGGGATAGTAAATGGAGCGCACAGCTACAAGGTCTCTACCTTTTCTGTGACGTCATACAATATTTAAGTAGCATGTTAAAATAGAAAAAAAGATGTATATTGTAATCCCTAGAGCAATAAACACACACACAAAGCAGAAATATAGCTTAAGAAGCCAACACATATATTAAAAAGCAATTCTGAAAATTTTCAAATAATCCAAAAGAAGGGAGGAAAGCAGGAACAAAGAGATGTTTTAAAGGGCAGAAAAGAAAAGAAAATGGTAGGCCTAGAATCAACCTATTAATACTTATAATAAATGTTAACAGACTAGGGGCCGGCCCTGTGGCTTAGAGGTTAAGTGCGTGCGCTCCGATGCTGGCGGCCCAGGTTCGGATCCTGGGCATGCACCGACGCACCGCTTCTCCGGCCATGCTGAGGCCACGTCCCACATACAGCAACTAGAAGGATGTGCAGCTATGACATACAACTATCTACTGGGGCTTTGGGGGGAAAAAAAAAAAAAAAAAAAACCACCATTTAAAAAATAAATAAATAAATAAATGTTAACAGACTAAAACCTGCAATTAAAAGGCAGAGAGGATCAGAAGAGACACAACAGCAAGACCATGCTATATGCTGTTATAAGAGACAATTTAAATATGAAGACAGGTTGAAAGTAAATGGATAGAAAAAGATCATCATGCAAACACTAAGCATAAGAAGGCTGAAGGGGACATAACAATATCAGATAAAACAGACTTCAAGAAAACAAAATATTACCAAAGAGGGACACTTCATAATAATAAAAGGGTCAATTTACTAAAAAGACATAATCATAAATGTAACAGAGCTTCAATATACAGGAAGCAAAATCTGACAGAATTAGAGGGAGAAGATAATTCCACAATCATAGGATGAGATTTTAAGATTTTCAGAGTTCCAACAACATTTTTCACAGAAATAGAACAAAGAATCCTAAAATTTATATGGAACAACAAAAGACCCCGCATAGCTAAAGGAATCCTGAGAAAAAAGAACAAAGCTGGAGGTATCACACTCCCTGATTTCAAAATATACTACAAAGCTGTAGTAACCAAAACAGCATGGTACTGGCACAAAAACAGACACACAGATCAATGGAATAGAATCGAAAACCCAGAAATAAACCCACACATCTATGGACAGCTAATCTTTGACAAAGGAGCCAAGAACATACAATGGGGAAAAGAAAGTCTCTTCAACAAATGGTGTTGGGAAAACTGGATAGCCATATGCAAAAAAATGAAAGTAGACCCTTACCTTACACCATACACAAAAATTAACTCCAAATGGATTAAAGACTTGAATGTATGACCTGAAACTGTGAAACTTCTAGAAGAAAACATAGGCAGTACGCTCTTCGACATCAGTCGTAGCAACATCTTCTCAAACACCACGTCTGACTGGGCAAGAGAAACAATAGAAAAAATAAACAAATGGGACTACATCAAACTAAAAAGTTTCTGCACAGCAAAGGAAACCATCAACAAAACGAAAAGACAACCTAACAATTGGGAGAAGATATTTGCAAACCATACTTCTGATAAGCGCTTAATCTCCAAAATATATAAAGAACTCATGCATCTTACCAAAAAAAAAAACTACCAACCCAATTAAAAAATGGGCAAAGGACCTGAACAGACATTTCTCCAAAGAAGATATACAGATGGCCAACAGACACATGAAAAGATGTTCAAAATCATTAACTATCACGGAAATGCAAATCAAAACTACAATGAGATATCACCTGACGCCCGTCAGAATGGCTATAATTAACAAGACAGGAAACAACATGTGTTGGAGAGGATGTGGAGAGAAGGGAACTCTCATACACTGCTGGTGGGAGTGCAAACTGGTGCAGCCACTATGGAAAACAGTATGGAGATTCCTCAAAAAATCAAGGATAGAACTACCATATGATCCAGCCATCCCACTGCTGGGTATTTACCCAAAGAACTTGAAAACACCAATTTGCAAAGGTACATGCACCCCTGTGTTCATTGCAGCGTTATTCACAATAGCCAAGACTTGGAAGCAACCTAAGTGCCCATCAAGGGACGAATGGATAAAGAAGATGTGGTATATATACACAATGGAATACTACTCAGCCATAAGAAACGATGAAATCCAGCCATTTGTGACATCGTGGACGGACATTGAGGGTATAATGCAAAGTGAAATAAGTCAGAGGGAGAAGGTCAAATACCGCATGATTTCCTTCATTAAGTAGTAGATAATAACAACAATAAACAAACACATAGGGACAGAGATTGGATTGGTGGTTACCAGAGGGGAAGGGGGGAGGGAGGAGGGTGAAAGGGATAATTCGGTACATGTGTGTGGTGATGGGTTGTAATTAGTATTTTGGTGGTGAACATGATGTAATCTATGCAGAAATAGAAGTACAATGATGTACACCTGAAATTTTTACAATGTTATAAACCAATGTTACTGCAATAAACAAAAAATTAAAAAAAAAAAAAAAAAAAGATTTTTCTCTCAGCAACTAGACCAAAGAGGAGGAAAAAAAAAAAATAACCTGATAACACTAATTACACAATCACCTTCATCTAATTCTAGATGTTGGTACACTGTCTCTCTGAAAGAAAAAAAGAAAGCCTTTGCAGATACCCATATACCCATGACTCCCACTGCAGCAGATCTGAAGCTACCAACACGACATTACTGAACAGGGGGTTGGGGAGAGATGTGCAAAATCATCTCCCACAAGCTGATACAATCCTGCTCCAGCCCACCACTGTCTACATCCAACAAATCCACATTCTTTTCAATAGGTACACTCATCAAATAGGCTATTAAAATGGCCCTCAATACATTTTAAAGGACTGAAATCATACAGACTTTGTTCTCTGACCAAAACGGAATTAAATTAGAAATCAGTAACAATGAGCTACTCTGGAAAACCCAAATATTTCTAACTAAACAACACATTTCTGTAAAATCCAAGAGTCAAAGAAGAAATAACAGGCCATGAGACCGCCACTACAAGAAATACTCAAGAAGGCCCTCAGGCCTGAAAACAAGAAGAGAAAGGGAACACAAAGCTTGGAGTAAGGAGAAAAGTAGGTAGACAAAATCAGAGAAATAGTAGATCTTTACCGGAATAGGTTAGCAACCACTTAAATACTAAACTCAAAGATCAAAGGAAGAAATTCACCAAAAATAAATTTAACCTCATCACTGTAAACACACAGCCACAACACAAGATAGAATAAGGTATAACAAGAGCAACTTAGAAGGGGAAGAGGAAAGTGACTGAATTGACTTAGTATAAGGAAAAAGGAGGCTATCAGATAATGGACTATCTCATACAGAAGATTTTTCGCCCAAACCTCAAGGTAACCACTAAACAAATAATCAAATTAAAACCACATATGATAAACAAAGAGAAAACTAGAAGAATCATAAGACAGAACAACCAAACTGAATTGGCAGTCCAAAACAAATGGGACAAGAAACAAAGGAAATGCAAAAGAACCAGAAAATAAGTGACAAAACAGCAACATTCAACCCTCATATTTCAATAATTACCCTAAATGTAAATGGATTGAACTCTCTAATCAAAAGATACAGAGTGGCGGGATGGATTAAAAAGCAAGACCCAACAATATGCTGCCTTCAGGAAACACATCTTAGCACTAAAGACAAACACAGGCTCAGAGTGAAAGGATGGAAGACAATACTCCAAGCTAATGGCAAACAAAAGAAAGCAGGTGTTGCCATACTCATATCAGACAAAGTAGACTTCAAGATAAAACAGGTTAAGAAAGACAAAGAAGGGAAATATATAATGATAAAAGGGACACTCCATCAAGAAGACATATCACTTATAAATATATATGCACCCAACATAGGAGCACCAATGTACATAAAACAACTATTAACAAACCTAAAAGGAGAAATCAACAACAACACAATAATAGTAGGGGATCTTAACACCCCACTTACAGCAATGGATAGATCATCCAGACAAAAAGTTAATAAAGAAATATTAGACTTAAATGAAAAACTGGACGAGATGGACCTAGTAGACATATACAGAGCACTCCACCCAAAAACAGCTGACTACACATTCTTCTCAAGCGCGCATGGAACATTCTCTAGGATAGACCATATGTTGGGAAACAAAGCAAGCCTCAATAAATTTAAGAAGATTGAAATCATAACAAGCATCTTTTCAGACCATAAGGCTATGAAACTGGAAATGAACCAGGAAAAAAAAACTGGGAAAGTGACAAAAATGTGGAGATTAAACAACATGCTACTGAACAACCAATGGATCATTGATGAAATTAAAGGAGAAATCAAAAACTATCTGGAAACAAACGAAAATGATAACATGCCATATCAAACCATATGGGACGCAGCAAAAGCGGTCCTGAGAGGGAAACTCATAGCGATACAAGCCCACCTTAACAAACAAGAAAAAGCCCTAATAGGCAGCCTTAAATTACACCTAACAGAACTAGAAAAAGAAGAACAAACAAAGCCCAAAGCCAGCAGAAGGAGAGAAATAATAAAAATCAGAGCAGAAATAAATGATATTGAGACCAAAAAAACAGTAGAAAGGATTAATGAAACAAAGAGTTGGTTCTTCGAGAAGATAAACAAAATAGACAAACCCTTAGCCAGGCTAACTAAGAAAAAAAGAGAAAAGGCTCAAGTAAATAAAATTAGAAATGAAAGAGGAGAAATTACAACGGATACCATGGAAATACAGAGGATTATAAGAGAATACTGTGAGAAATTATATGCCAACAAATTGGACAATCTAGAAGAAATGGATAAATTCTTAGACTTATACAACCTCCCAAAATTGAACCAAGAAGAAATGGAGAATCTGAATAGACCAATCACAAGTAAAGAGATTGAAATAGTAATCAAAAACCTCCCAAAAAATAAAAGTCCAGGACCAGATGGCTTCTCCAGTGAATTTTACCAAACATTCAAAGAAGATTTAATACCCATCCTCCTCAAACTATTCCAAAAAATAGAGGAAGATGGAACACTTCCTGAATCATTCTATGAGGCCAACATCACCCTGATACCAAAACCAGACAAAGACAATACAAAGAAAGAAAATTACAGGCCAATATCGCTGATGAACATTGATGCAAAAATCCTCAACAAAATATTGGCAAACCGAATACAACAATATATTAAAAAGATCATACACCATGATCAAGTGGGATTTATACCAGAGACGCAGGGATGGTTCAACATCCGCAAATCAATCAACGTGATACATCACATCAACAAAACAAAGAATAAAAACCACATGATCGTCTCAATAGACGCAGAGAAGGCATTTGACAAGATACAACATCCATTTATGATAAAAACTCTCAATAAAATGGGAATAGAAGGAAAGTACCTCAACATAATAAAGGCCATATATGACAAACCCACAGCTAACATCATACTCAACGGGGAAAGACTGAAAGCCATTCCTCTGAGAACAGGAACGAGGCAGGGCTGCCCACTCTCACCACTCCTGTTCAACATAGTACTGGAGGTTTTGGCCAGAGCAATTAGGCAAGAAAAAGGAATAAAAGGAATCCAAATAGGTAACGAAGAAGTGAAACTCTCACTATTTGCAGATGACATGATTGTATATATAGAAAACCCTAAAGAATCTGTTGGAAAACTGTTAGAAACAATCAACAACTACAGCAAAGTTGCAGGGTACAAAATCAATCTACAAAAATCAGTTGCATTTCTATATGCTAATAATGAACTAACAGAAAGAGAGCTCAAAAAGATAATACCATTTACAATTGCATCAAAAAGAATAAAATACCTAGGAATAAATCTTACCAAGGAGGTGAAGGACCTATACAATGAGAACTACAAGACATTATTGAGGGAAATCTACGATGACATAAAGAAATGGAAAGATATCCCATGCACGTGGATTGGAAGAATAAACATAGTTAAAATGTCTATATTACCTAAAGCAATCTACAGATTCAATGCAATCCCAATCAGAATCCCAATGACATTCTTCACAGAAATAGAAAAAAGAATACTAAAATTTATATGGGGCAACAAAAGACCCCGAATAGCTAAAGAAATCCTAAAGAAAAAGAACAAAAGCAGGAGGCATCACAATTCCTGACTTCAAAACATACTACAAAGCAATAGTAATCAAAACAGCATGGTACTGGTACAAAAACAGACACACAGATCAATGGAACAGAATTGAAAGCCCAGAAATAAAACCACACATATACAGACAGCTAATTTTCGACAAAGGTGCTAAGGACATGCAATGGAGAAAGGAAAGTCTCTTCAATAAATGGTGTTGGGAAAACTGGACATCCACATGCAAAAGAATGAAAGTGGACCATGTGCTATCGCCATTCACAAAAATTAACTCAAAATGGATCAAAGACCTGAAGGTGAGACCTGAAACTATAAAACTCATAGAAGAAAATATAGGCAACACACTATTTGACATTGGGTTTAAAGGAATCTTTTCGGATGACATGCCTACCCAGACTAGGGAAACTAAAGAAAAAATAAACAAGTGGGACTTTATCAGACTAAAGAGCTTTTATAAGACAAATGAAATCAGAATCAAGATGAACAAACAACCAACCAGCTGGGAGAGAATATTTGCAAAACATACATCTGACAAGGGGTTGATCTCCATAATATATAAAGAACTCACACAATTGAACAACAAAAAAACAAACAACCCGATCAAAAAATGGGCAGAGGAAATGAACAGACACTTCTCCAAGGAAGATATACAGATGGCCAATAGGCACATGAAAAGATGCTCAACATCACTAATCATCAGGGAAATGCAAATCAAAACAACACTAAGATACCACCTCACGCCCGTTAGAATGGCTATAATCACCAAGACAAAAAACAACAAATGTTGGAGAGGATGTGGAGAAACAGGAACCCTCATACACAGCTGGTGGGAATGCAAATTGGTGCAGCCTCTATGGAAAACGGTATGGAGATTCCTCAAAGAATTAAAAATAGAGATGCCCTATGATCCAGCCATCCCACTACTGGGAATCTATCCAACGCACCTGAAATTAACAATCCAAAGAGGCTTATGCACCCCTATGTTCATTGCAGCATTATTCACCATAGCCAAGAAGTGGAAGCAACCTAAGTGTCCCTCGACTGACGATTGGATTAAGAAAATGTGGTATATATATACAATGGAATACTACTCAGCCATAAAAAAAGACAAAATCGTCCCATTTGCAACAACATGGATGGGCCTGGAGTGTATTATGTTAAGTGAAATAAGCCAGAAAGAGAAAGACAAACACTGTATGATCTCACTCATATGTGGAATATAAACCAACACATGGACAGAGAAAACTGGACTGTGGTTACCCGGGAAGTGGGGGTGGGGGGTGGGGGGTGGGCACAAGGGGTGAAGGGAGTCATATACGGGGTGATGGACAAACAAAAATGTACAACCCAAAATTTCACAATGTTAGAAACCATTAAAATATCAATAAAAAAAAAAAAAAAAGAAGAAATAACAAGGAAAATTATGTTTTGAACTAAATGATAACGAAAACACAACATCTTACAATTTGTGGAATAAAGCTAAAAATCCTTACGAAGAAATTTATACCTTCAAATGCTTACAGTAGAAAAGGTAGGAGGACAATGTTATTAGGATGGCAGTACTCCCCAAACTGATCTACAGGTTCAATGCAATCCTTATCAGAATCCCAGGTGGCTTCTTTGTAGGAACTGACAAGCTGATTCCAAAATTCATATGGAATTGCAAGGGACTCAAAACAATCTCGAAAAAGAATAAACTTGGAGAACTCATACTTCATGATTTCAAAACTTACAAAACTATAGTAATCAAGACAGTGAGGCACCAGCATAGGATAGACATATAGTTCCATGGAACAGAACTGAGAATCCAGAAATAAACCCATGTGTCTGTAGACAACTGATTTTTGACCAAGGCACCAAGACCATTCAATAGGGAAAAAATAGTCTTTCAACAAACGGTGCTGGGACAACTAGATAGCCACATGCAAAGGAATGAAGTTGGACTCCTACCTCACACCATATATAAAAATTAACTCAAAATGGATCAAAGACCTAAATGTAAAAGACAAACTATAAAACTCTTATAAGAAAATATTAGAGTAAATCTCAAGACCTTGGATTTGGCAATGGATTCTTATATATTCACCAAAAGCATAAGCAACCAAAGAAAAAATAAATTAGACTTCATCAATATTTAGAACTTTTGTGTGTCAAGGAATACAATTAAGAAAATGAAAAGACCACCCACAGACTGGTAGAAAATGTTTGTTAATTATGTATCTCATAAAGTATTATAAAGTATCTCATAAAGTAGAATATACGAAAAACTCTTACAACTCAATAATAAAAAGACAACCCAATTAAAAAACGGGCAAAGGATCTGAATAGACATTTCTCTAAAGAAGGTATAAAAATCACCAATAGATATATCATTAGTCAAAAGGGAAATACAAACCAAAGCCACAATGAGATACCACTTCGTACTCAACAGGATGGCTAGAATAAAAAATCAGATAACAACAAGTACTGGTCAGGGTGTGGAGAAGTTAGAACCCTCATACACTGCTGGTGGGAAAGCGAAATGGTATAGCCACTTCGGAAAACAGTCTGGCAGTTCTGCAAATGGTTAAACATAGAGCTATCATCTTACCCAGAAATTCCACTCCTAGGTATCTACCCAAGAGAAAAGAAAACATATATTCATACAAAAACAAAAACTTACAACACACAGATGTTTATAGCAGCACTATTCACAATAGCCAAAAGGTGGAAACACCACAAATGTCCATCAGTTGACAAATGGATAAACAAAATATGGTGTATCCATACAGTGGAATATCATTTGGCCATAAAAATGAATGAAACAGTGATATACGCTACAAGATGGATGAAGCCTGAAAACATTTAAGTGGAAGATGCCACTTACAAAAGACCACATGTATTAGTCTACTCAAGCTGCTATAACAAAATACCACAGACTGAGTGGCTTAAACAACAGAAATTTATTTTCCCACAGTTCTGGAGGTTAGAAGTCCAAGATCAAAGTGCCACCAGGGTTGGTTTCTGATGAGAACTCTCTTCCTAGTATCTCTTCCTCTTCTTATAAGGACACCAATCCTATAGGATTAGGGACCCATCTTATGACTTCATTTCATCTTAATTATTCCCCCAAAGGCCCCATCTCCAAATACTCTAAAATTGGGGTTAGGGCTTCAACATATGAATTTTGGGTGCACACAGTTCAGTCCATAACACCACATATTATATGACTGCATTTATACAAAATGTTCAGAATAGACAAATCTATGGAGATAGAAAGTAGATTAGCAGGGGATGGGGGAATAAAGGGGTGACAGCTAAAGGGTACAGGGTTTCTTTTTGAGATGATGAAAATCTTCTAAAATTGAATGTAGTGCAAGTTGAACATATCTGTGAATATACTAAAAACCACTGAAATGTACAATTTAAATGGATGAATTGTATAGCATGTGAGTTATATCCCAATAAAACTGTTATTAAAAAAAAATTCAATGCAATCTCAATTGTCATCCCAGCAGTTTTTAGGGTAGAAACTGACAAGATGAAAATAAAATTGAGAGAGAAAGGCAGAGGACCTAGAATAGTCAAAATAATCTTGGGGAAGAGGGGAGAGGAGAACACAGTTGGAAGACTTACACTACCTGACTTCAAGAGTTTTCATAATGCTACAGTAATTAAGAAATCACAAAAAATGAAAACACCAACCAAAATACCACAGGAACATAGATACAAAAATACTTCACAAAACATAAACAAATCAAATTAGTAATAAATCATTCCTTTAGGATGGATATAGATCAATGCTACAATTCTAGAAATAGAACCATACTTATATCGTCATTTCATTTTAACAAAGGCACCAAAGCAACACATTGGGGAAAAGTCTTTTCAACAAAGGACGCTGGAATAATTGGATAGCCACATGGGGGAAAAATTAACCTTAAGCTCTACCTCACACCATACACAAAAGTTAATTCCAGATGGATCATAGACCTCAATGTGAAAGCCCAAACCATAAAGCTTCAAGAGGCAAACACAATTATTTTTGTGATCTATGCAAAGGTTTCTTAAAAGCCACAGAAGACAACTATAGAAGAAAAATATAACAAATAAACTAGGTTTCCTCAAAATGAAAAATATCTGCTCACCCAAAGACACCATTAAAAAAAGAATATCAAGAAGCTGGCCCAGTGGCATAGTGGTTAACTTCACGTGCTCTGCTTTGGCGGCCCGGGGTTAATAGGTTCGGGTCCTGGGCGCGGACCTACGCACCAGTCACCAAGCCATGCTGTGGCGGCATCCACATACAAAACAGAGGAAGATGGGCAGAGATGTTAGCTCAGGGCCAATCTTCCTCAGCAAAAAAAAAAAAAAAGAAAGAAAGAAAGAAAGAAAAGAATAGCAAGCCTCAGACTGGCAGAAAATATTAGGAAAACATATTTGACAGAAGACTGGTATCCTAAATGCATAAAGAACTCCTACAACACAATAATAAAAAGCACATTAATCCAAAAATGGAAAAAAAAAAAGCAAAAGACTCAGATATTTTAAAAAGAAGGCATACAAATGGTCAACTAGCATATGAAAAGGGACTCAGCATCATTGATCATTAGGGAAATGCAAATAAAACCATGAGATATCACCACACACCCACAAGAATGGCTAAAATTAGAAAGACTGACATACTTCAGAGTGTTGGCAAAATTGTGGAACAACTAGAACTTTTCCCAAACATTGCTCATATGAGTTCAAAAAGGTACAGCCACTTTGGAAAAAGAGTTTGTCAATTTCTTATACAGTTAAACATACTATTACTATACAATCCAGCAATCCCATTGCTATGTACTTACCCAAGAGATATGGAAATATTATGCCCACAAGAAAATCCGCACTTGGATATTCACAGTAGCTCTACTCATTATAGCCCAAAACTGGAAACAGTCTAGGTATCTATCATTAGAAGAAGGAATAAAGAAACTGTGGTATTCATACAACGGAATACTACTCAGCAATAAAAAGGGACAAACTATTGATACTTGCAATAAGATGGATAAATCTCAAAAACACCCTGAGTTAAAGCAGCCTTACAAGAAGGGGTACATAACTCTGTACTTTCCTTTAGATGAAGTTCTAGGACAGGCCAAACTAACCTATGGTGGTTGCCTTGGGGGAGGCAAAGTTTAATGGGGAAGCATAAAGGAACTTTCTGTGGGGATGATGTTCCACATCTTGGTAGGGCTTTGGGTTACAGGCAAATGTGCTAGTCAAAATTTATCTAATGGAAACTATAAACAAATATCAAACTCTAATGATGTACATGCCTAAGTATTTAGGGAGAAGTGCATTGATATCTACAACTTACTCTGAAATGTATCAAATAAGATGGATGGATGGATAGAGGGATTCAGGACAGACAGATATGTGATTAAGCAAGTACAGTAAAATGTTAATTGTAGAATATGGGTCTTTACTATAAAATTTTTTAAACTTTTCTGTATGTTTGAGATTTTTCATAATAAAAAATAAATATTTTTCATAATAAAAGGTTGAAAACTCTAAGATGACAAATAAAATACAACCTTCAGAACAAAACATAAAAACATTTGAACCTCTGGTATCATCAGCCAAAGACAATTATAAAAGCTTTATTACCTAAAATCAAAAGCAAAGATACAAAACTAGTCATTTATGAAACCACCGAACAATGCCTAACTTTAGTCCTTTCATTAAGACTTACTATAATGATGCTCTTGGCTAATGATGTATGATAGGCTAACCGTGTATGATCAGACTCTAGCTATTTTAATATTTGAAGCTGCTAAATTATATTGATCTTCCTGAACTGTGCCTCTTCATAAAGACAGCTTAGGGCTGTTGAAATGCCCTATATGCCACTGTTGGTAATTTAAGGCTAGGTTTCACTCTTCACACCCATGGTCTTAATTTTGGCAGCAATCACAATAGCTCTCCAGTCTTCTAGGTCCTAGACCTGCTCTCTTGACCTACTGGGCAATACCAATCCAGGAAATTTATCCTGCTCTCTTAAGTTCAATCCACAAATTCTTGGATATCTCTTAGTTCTTTGTGCACAGAAATTTCATGATTTTTTTCCTGGTATTGGTCTTTCTTTTCATTATTTTGGGCAGTAGAGAGTTAGCATATTCAGTTCTGGGAAATTATTTTATATTCTCTCTCTATATTATAAATTTTAAAAATCTCTTCCCCTCTTTTTCTCTAGGATTCCTAACAATCAGATATTAGGCCTCCTGGGTTACTTCTCAGTCTCCAAAGCTTCTCGCCCTTTTATTTTACTTTCAACTGTTCTTCTAGCTCTTCTATTACTTTTGTTTTTAAAATCTGAGTTACCATTTCAAATGTGAGTTCTTTTCTCATAGCATCCTGTTCCTAATTTACTGTTGTAATAAGAAGCTTCTCATATCTGACAATGTTAATTTTTAAAACACTTTCTTCTGTTCCGTGTATTATCAGTTTCTTCCTGTTCCCTTTTATTCTGTTTTATTCTGTTCTTTCATACAACTGTTAATCCTTAGTACTCATAATGATAAGGTACTAAAACAACTGGAAAAACCATTGGCCTGAGTGGGACTGGTGGGCCACAGTTTTGGGTGACTCACTGGGGAGCTGGCCATTTCACTGCCATATCCTCTCATGTCAATAAATGAATTTATTTTTCAGGGCTGTTCAGTTTTTCCAGAGAAGAACTGTTCTGTCTCCAGCATCACCACCAGTATTTTGATAGGGAATTGGGGACCCATCACTCTAAATGCTAACTTTCTATCATAGCCACTGTTGATAGTTCCTATTTATGCCAACCTCTGCTAGGCCTCCCATTCTTGAACTTCTGAGATGGTCCCATGCAATGTGTTCTAAATACAATCAACAAATCTCCTGCCTGGGACGTAGACTCTTGGCAGCCAAGTGTTCTGTACTTGGAAGTAGAAGGAGATGATGGACTTTTGATTTTACAGGTTTTGAGTCTAGCCGTCATCTCCCAAGTGCTACACAGTCTTCCACCTCCACCTTTTACCAAACTGGAGTCTTCAGATCCCAAGCTTCTGCGGTCCTGCGGGGCTAGGGGCTCTCCTGCCAGCATCCTCTTCTGGGTACCCTCTAAATTGAGGCTTCCTATACCCTGGCAATCAGAACCCTGCCTCCATCTGCTTTTCATCTCTTCCAAAAAAAAAATTGCTGAATTCTCATCTATGATGTCTGTTCTCTTCCATTCTTTATCTTCATTGATTTAAAAATTATTTTACTATCATTTTAGTGATGTCACAACAGGAAAGTCAAAACATAAAATTTCATCTTTTAAGCAGAAGCCCAGTTATTTGGTCCTTTTGTTTTCTATTTCTATCAGCACCACCCTAGTTTAGAACTTACACAACAACACACTTGGATTACTACTACTAAGACCAAGTTGGTCTCTCCATGCCTTTCATCTTTTTCTTGTTTTAATCCCATTTGGTTTCCAGATTAATCCTCCTAAAACTCGTTTACATCAAGTCATTAATTCTCAAGTCATATATCCATCTCTGTGGACCTACAACACCTTTTTTATTTAAACAAACTCACCTGGTTTAAACTAACCAGCTTGTCTAGTCATTCTTACATTATTTACTCAAGCTAGCCAATGCCACATCCTCCAGAAGTGCTACTTCCCACCTTCACTTTCATCTTTCTCCCTCCAGCAAAACTCTGCAAGATCTTCCTCCCTTTTTCCTCCTTATCTGTACTCATCCTTTGAGGTCCACATTAACTCCACCACCTCATGAAAATTTCCCACCTTAGCAGCGTAAAATCTTTCTCCCTCTGCTGAGCATCTCCTCTGTAATATTAGCTGTCTGTCTACCCATCATATACTTCCTAGTTAATGAAATGAGACAGGCAGAATCTCCCATCATAAATATCCCATCACACACACACCCTTCACTTCATTTATTAGGCATTTGAGATAGCTTATAAGAATACCTAAAACATAATATAAAAATAAAAAATATAAGCTAGAATAAATATCTACAGAACAGGAAAATAAAATAAGATACAGAATTACAACATCCAAGGCAGAATCCTAAAATTTACCTAAGCAAATTGATCTAACCATGAATTATTAGAAATAAACATATTACACATTTGGAGGGCTATCTGCCAAAAGTAATTTTGGTTTCAGAGTATTTATCTTCAGCATTTCTAACAGCATTTAGGTAACAGAACCAACTATCAAGGCAGTTCCTATTTCTGACTAAAGTACAAATATTATCAAAGTAATCAAAGAAAAACGAATTTTCCCATTGTCTCTAACAAAGACGCTTATTTCCAGATCACACAAGAACAATTACAAGTGGTTAGACAGAAGCTAAAAATGATATGATGCCAGGAGACCATTTCTGTCACAGGGATGTCTCAGAGCAAGTTCTCTATAAGGATCAATTACCAGGGAACCACGTGCATAGAAGACAGAAGCCCTACAGATACATGTTTACTTACAATCAGGAAACAGTGAGTGTTAAAGGTTATTTTTAAGTTACATACAAACATTCATTTCCTGTCTGTATGTGTAGATAAACACACAGACAGACGTTCCCAAGGCAGCAGCTACAGGGGCTGCCCGGTGGCTGGGAGACACGAACGACACGTGGATGGAAGGACGTGTACTGCGCTGTGTGTCTCTCTGGACTTCTAAAATTTTACAACAGGATTACTTATCTAAAAAGCAAAAATTACATTTTAAAAAGCCCTCAAATGGATCTACTCTTGAGTTCGTGTAGTTTTTCCTACAAATAGACTCAATCCACAAAATGAGTAGCTGTGGCCAACTGTGGAAAAGCTCAGCCTAAAGCCCGACTATTCTTCACGTGAAGTGTTGGCCTGGGGAACCCATACTTGCTGTTTTCTTAAGAGGAAGCAGACAGAGTTTATATGGAAGATACTACCAGGCGTACACTTCTGAGGGAGTAGTGAGCCAGCTTTTACAAGAGAATGGCACCCACTGTGCTCTGAACACAGGCGAGTCAGCAGAAAGGCAAGAACCACAGCTACGTGGCCTATCCAGACAGACCTCACCGGGCTTTGACCACACACGATCTTCACTTCGTACTTCTTAAGCTTAGCTTTAAATCAACTATACCACATGGGGAAACATCATCAGAAAAGGAAAAAGCAGATTCTTACTGTATATCAGAAGCTGCCGAAGGGAAGTCATCTAAGCAGGGGACCCAGGCCTTGCTCACACCTCGAGGGTGCACGACCTGAGGAAAAGGCACCACTGGAGTGTTTCCAGGGCCTCATCAGGAAGGGGAGAGCAGGCCACATCTACGAAGGACTCTGAAGGAGCTGCTCGCCCTGTGCGATGTGGGGCTCCTCCTGTGGCTCCCCCAGCCCCGACCACACTGACCACCCGCCATTCCAACACAACTATGTGTTCAGAAATCAATTACTTTAGATGATAAGCATAAAAACTGAATAAATATGACTAATATTTAGAAGAAAAATGATCACATCTAAAATTATTTTTAAAGCAAAAACAATTAGGATATGAGGAAAAGTTAAATATAGGAATTAAGAGGAAATAAGGAAAAGAAAAAAATCATCAAAAGGTAAAAATAAACTAAAAATCTAAAAGGAAATAAAATAAAAGCTTCATTCAGCAGTCAATGGGTTAGTTTTATACTAAGGCAGCCAGAATCTAACAAATCCACATATTTGACTTTTAAAACTTTGAGGTTCTTTTCAAAAGGATCCCTGTAAGAGTTCTTCTGGCAACACAGGCAAAGCCAGAGGGCAGATGAGAATCTAGGCAGACATCTGGGGTCTCCGAGGTCCCTCCAGGCTGTGTCAAAAAGCCAAGCCTGGGTCTGCCCCAAGAGAGGCCATACAACTCTGTGTCACCCCAGAACTGTTTAATCACTTGCCGGGGCTTACTGTTGGCATGAGTGGTAGGGATGAGTCACCGTTAAAGGGGTCAAAGCAGATGCAAAGAGGTAGAAGGCAAAGCCACACAAGAGCATCTTTCCCCGGACACCTTTCCCCGCCTCAGGTGCTGTGAAAAGAGGGTTCATCACCTCCTGCGGGCGTGGCCCGCACACCTACCTGCAATGTAGAGGGATTACTGTAAATACTTTAGGGAAAGGCAGACGTTTACGTCTCTATTACCCCACAGCCCTGTGCCTTATATCTAAAGTAAACACATCCGGGAAATCAACTTGCAACTGTTAGTTACTACCAAACTCAAACCATTTTCATTTTCTAAAAGAAAAATAAATTCAATTTAGGAAGCAGAAGTAAACAGAAACAGAACCATTTGCCACTACTACTTCTTACACAACTGGAACTTACAGTGAAAATTTAAACAACTTGTACTAAAATCATTTGGAAAGACTCTGCCCTAAAAGTTGCATTAAAAATACTTCCTATCTTCACATGTCAACAAATGTACCACCTATACGAACTGGCAAGAGCAGCAGGCCCAACCTACTATTCTCTATAGTTGGTCCGTAAAGTTATAAAAGAATCAAGTTCTCTCTATACTGTGGTTAGATACAATGCTGAAAAGGAATATTCCACATAAAGTAAATAAATTCATATCTAACAGCATATTTCAAAACCAAAGGTTGCTTGCAACTGATTGTAATTAACTACAAAATTTGTTTAAAATGCTCAAAGTGCTCTGTGTATACAAATGAATCAAATTTAGAAGAAAAAATCTGAATATACCATATTTATACCAATAAAAACAAAATAATCACTTCTAGAGGTAACTATGCAATATAATTATAATTTCTATGGGTTCTCTCTCAAAGATACATACAATTTTTCAATCTTAAAAACTATTTTAATAGTACCAGGTTAGTAGTGAAAGGCAGAGAGAATTTTGCAAGTGAATATAACTAGGATTTATATTTGCATAAGGAAAACTAATAAAAAGCTAATAAACTATTTTAAAACATAGGCTATACTGAAAATCTAGAAAGTATAGAAGATCATTTTTTAAAAATCATCTATAAGTCCAATACTTACAGACAGCCACGTTCAACACAGTGGTATACAAATTTTTTCAAAAGTAGAGAGGGTGCACTGAGGGCTTACAGTTACAGACCAGTTTATATTCAGCTTTTTTCCCTTATCATGAACATTATTACATGTCAATGAATATTCTTCAATGTATTCTGAATGGCTGTTTATGGCCATTAAATACCAAATCCTTGCTGCTGAAGATTAAGGTTGTTGTCCGTTGTTTCCTATTAATAAAATATTCTGAATAGCCTTGCATTTGAATACAACTATTTCCTTAGAATAGAATTAAAAGTTAAAAAAAAAAAAAAAAATCACTGGACCAAAATACATTTTTATGTCTTTATATTTCTGAATTTCTCTCCAGAAAGATCATAGCAAACTAATATTTCTACCTGACTGCAGGAGCCCTGTCACCCTCTACTCTTGCCAACACTGGCTATAATCATTTCTTTAAAATTGTTTCAACCTGTTAGGTTAAAAAAAATGTTTAATTCTCCATTTCTTCAATAATTATGAGGTTGAACATTTTCCCATATGCCTACTGACCATTTACATTGCTCTTTTCTGTGAACTAGTTATGTCCTTCAGAGCCTAATTCTAAAAGTATGGATAAATATACATATGAGAACGGTAGTTTACATTTGGAAAAAACATAAAATACTTTTACATCTTTAGGTTTATTTGATGTAAACCATGCCCATCAGATACTCTTAATGTATCTTCTCAGGCAAAACTGGAAGCAAAATCAGATTAATGTAAGACTCCTAAATAAAAAGTATAAGATGAAAAATGTCCAA
This sequence comes from Diceros bicornis minor, assembly GCF_020826845.1. Lineage (NCBI taxonomy): Eukaryota > Metazoa > Chordata > Mammalia > Perissodactyla > Rhinocerotidae > Diceros > Diceros bicornis. The sequence goes on along the minus strand of NC_080742.1, from coordinate 95,014,329 downwards.
TTGGGCTAGATGATTATTTCAAAATGGACGTGGATCATCACTAATCTATTGTGAAAACAATTTGTTACTCTTTCTGTTTGATCTGCTTTTCTATGCGATTTTGAGTTTCCATAAAGGAAAGAGAATTCTGCAGCAGGCAGGCCACGCAGAAAGACTGCCTCCTGGAGTACTCCCCTCGCACCCACAGCTCCTACGGAAGAGCCAGGGAGGGGCAAAGCATGTCCTGAAGAGTGACAGCAGCAGCGGCAACATGACCGCACAGCTGGCTGGTGCTGAGCAGCAGCAGGACCAGCATGTCCCAGCATGTTATCTCCGCAAAGCATATGCTGCAGGCTGCCGAGGGCTCAGCAGATTCACCCTGGGTGAAGAAGGGCCTCCACCCCTGTGCTGTGAATCTCGTCACAGAACATCAGGGCAGAGATTAAATATGAATTCTGAATGTACTTATGTTATAGTTTACTGACAGGTAAGCAGCCAAGAGTGGGAATGTGATCCTTAGTATACTGACTGGGGAAAAGACGACTTTGCAAAAACAAGCTAAGAAAACAGAATAAACTAATTCAGCTCACAGCACTATAGGGAGAAACAGCAACTTCCAAGTTCATGAGAACTTACGCAGGCAGATAGAAAAAAAGAGAAAGTCATCAACATGAAAGTTTAAACTGATTCCCAGGGAAGCTAAAATTATAATTTGAGGTGTATAATGACCACAAAAAAAAAGAATTTTGACCTGGAAGTGAGGGGCAGGTAGATCTGGGGCCAGGCAAAACCAGACAGACACTTCAACCAGATGGCCTGAGGTCCAGACTAGATCGGATGGTCACTCTCAGTGAAGCCACAGAGATCCTCACATTACACTACCTTCCCTTCATCAAGTCTGCTCCCTTCGGCAGGACCACTCCTGTTCTCTGAGCCAGGCAAGACACCTGAAATATAATGGTGTCAATACACTGAATAAGAAATTTCATTACTTATTTGAGGTTCAAAAGAAAGAAAATCTACTATTATTTACCCACCTGCATAAAAAGTGTTGTTGCATTGTAACTATACGTATACAGGACATCATAGAAAATCAATACCGAACAGAAGTGCTAAAGAGACAGACCGACAGTGGGGAGCAAGGGCTTAAGGCTAAAACTTCAGAAGAAAAATGAAGCCTTTGTAAAGTGGCTGGAAACAAAGTTAATTGAACTAGATCTTTCCGATTGAAGATGCTCTGGGACTTTTTTCTTCTTCCCCCAAATTCCCTTCTCTTTCTTTTGCCTTTTTGAGTTGAAAATCAAGAAAAATGTCTATGCTGTATAATAATCTACCCTTTTGTTATAGCAACCATAAATGCCTGAGGTTTCTAAAGGGTCTAAGAGTATTTGGTCCACATCTAGAAGTCGGTTACTTTCTCTAGAAAACGTCACATTTCTCCAGAATGAACCAAGGGTAAAAATCTAGCTGTGAGCTATGAGCTAGAATCATGGGAAGAAACAGGACCCCTCCTCTCCCTCTCAACCAGTTTCCCCTCTCCCTTTCTAACCCATTTTCCTTCCCTGACTACTGAGAAGATGTATCTCCCTGTGAAGAGCGATGGCAGAACAGTGAGATGCACGGGCTGCTCCTTTTTCTAAGATCAAGAGCACCTCCTAACCTGAAATCACCTCACAATTGCAAGTGTAGATGTCACTGTAAACCAGCCTATAGGAGATTATTTTAAAGGGCAATACACTTAATTGGTTACCTGTAAGACTGAATATACATACACCCATTAGAGAAAACTTTTTAAAAAATTGTTATGCAAACTAAGGCTAGGATAAAACTGCAGTAATGGCAACATACAGTTTCAAAAAGTAATATATCCTAAATGAATTAAATAAAAGTAAAGATGTGCTCTAGAAAAATGTCAGATGACTCAAAGTTCTCCTACTTTTGACAATAACACTGATATTGAAAATGCAGGTGAAGGGGGGAATATAACTTTGATTTTCAATAATTAAATTAATAAATACAAGTAGACATTCTACTGTTTCATCTGTATCCTAAAAGTTAATGTATTAAGAGTTGATCAAAACACTTTTCTTTGGAATTTCATGAGGAAAATACAGAAGATGTTTGAAAAATGTGATTCATTCAAATACAAAATCTGAAGGCAAAATAGTCGATAATGGCAGTTTCTATATTGAGACTACTATACTAAGAATTTTAGTACCAGCATCATTATTTATCAATGGTTGCTATAACAATTAGGCCAATTAATTGAGCTTTTGGAGATCAGGCTTCTAACACCAACAGAGGAGGGTTACTACCACCAACTCTCGGGTGATGCAAGCCTTAAATAAGACAGAGGTGGTTCCCAGCACAACGCCTGACACACAGACTCAAACCGTAGCTATGATTTCATAAATAATATCTAAAGGATTAAAGTCAGATATTTTAGTTCAGATTCTCCACTCTTCATGTATCTTCTCAGGCAAAACTGGAAGGAAAAGAATAATACTCAATTTAAGAGTGGCATCCCTAAAAAAAATTAACATTGCAGGTATCAGAATAACTACAAATTATAATTATTTGTAGCAAAAGAATTCAGTAATTACTGCAAGCAGACAAAGGCTCTACTTTCTCAGAGTTCTAAGAGCAAAACATTCTATTGGGCAAAGGACAAATCTGATTTAGTCAAAAATTACATATTAAGAAACTGTAATTTTCAATTTTTGCTGAGACAGATCAACTCGATTTCCTTGGCGTCCACACCAGCTCCCTTGTTTTTCTGCACACCAGAAATCCAACCAAGTGCCTTGCCTGACCAATGGAATCATCATTTTCAGCTCTACTACTTACAAGAGTTAAAAAAAAAAAAAAATTGTCACACCTAGCAAGCCACAACCCTCTTGAATGGAATATCATCTCATTTGCAAAGATTCTATGCTCCTTAAAAGTGTTCTAAGTATCATATGACCCAGCAATTCCTCATCTACATATCTACCCAAGAGAACTGAAAACACAGATCCATGCAAAAACTTGTACACAATATTCATAAAAGCATTGTTCATAATAGCCAAAAAGTGGAAACAACCCAGATATCCATCACTGATGAATGGATAAACAAAATGTGGTATATCCATACAATTCAGTCATAAAAAGGAATGATGTACTGACACATATCAAAACAAGGATGAAGCCTCGAAACATTACGCTAAGTGAAAGAAGCCAGTCACAGAAGGCCACATACTGTACGATTCCATTTATATAATATGTCCAGAATATGCAAATTCATCAAGACAGAAAGTAGATGAGTGGTTGCCAGGGACTAAGGTAGGAGAGAATGGAGAGTGACTGCTAATGGACACAGGGTTTCTTTTGGGGGGTGATGAAAATATTCTAAAATTAGAATAGTGGTTATGGTTGCACAACTTTGAATATACTAAAAACTGCTGCATTGTACACTTTAAAAAAGGATAAATTTTATGGTATGTGAATTATATCTCAATGAAGCTGTTATTCTTTTTAACTATTCTACAGTGTAAACATATATACATATATGAATATGAGTATACACCTACAACAAATTTTAAATTAATTTAGAGATAGTTTCATATCTATTTAGATCCATGTTAATTTTTTTAAGATTGTAAAATATTAGAATAGTTGAAGGCATACTGGAATATCACATAACCAAGTTTGACATCACTGATACATATTAAAGGTTTAAACTTAAAACTCCATTGAACTAGCAACTTTAAACTCCTAGAACCAGCAAATCAGTGGCAATCTGCTCTCTAGTGAGTTAGCTTAAATTTCAATTTCTTATATTTGAATGAAAACAAGAAATTCCACAAGTTAAATTCTATCTCTGCAAGTATATAATAGAGAACAGGAGCAACATCTTTTACACCCTCGTAACCTTCACGGCATACAGCACAGGCCCTTGCACACATCACGGACCACATAATGAATGCATGAAATACTTTTTTAATACCATATTTGTAAAACAGGGTCATTATAGTAGAACTTTTGCTCTATGTGGTAACCCTTTACATGGGGGTCAGCAAACTTTTCCCATAAAGGGCCAGATAGCAAATATATCGGCTTTGTGGACCAGACCATTTCCGATGCAACAACTCCACTCTGCCCGGAAGCATGAAGGGAGCCACAGACAATCCAGAAACCAATGCTCCCTGCTTTAACCAGTGCTGCCCAACAGAACTTTCTGCAATGGCAGAAGCAGCCTATTATCTACTGACCACTTGAAATACAGCTGCCCCAACTTAGGAACTGAATTTTTAATTACTTAATTTTAATGACTGCGAATGTAAATAGCCACGTGGTTAGTGGCTACTGTGTTGAACAGTAGTTGCTTCAGACTACCAACCAGCCAGTTTTACCTCTATTCAAAAAACTTAAAAAAAGTAAATGAGTTAATTTTTAAAGCTAAAAATGAAACCTGTCTGTGATTATAGTACAGGATGAACTGGAAGGTGAAAACATAATGTAAATTTTCTACAATTCACAGACCATACTAGTAAATAATCAAAATTCTAAGCAAATCAATCTCAGCTCGAGCAGTAGGATACGTGTAGAGTTCCATGTATCTGGATTTCGCCATACTTTGTCTGGTATACACTTGCTGGATTCCAGCTCTGAGGTCGTCCCAGATCTGGTCAAGGCCGATCTGCTTCAGTCCATGGGGGTTCTGACTCCTGTTTGATGACATCGTGAGTAATATTATGAAGTCGTCCAGTGCAGCAATCCTTATTCAAGGTACAGCTAATTCTCCATTAGATGAAAATATACAGTATCATCCCAAATTTATTCACAGCAGCTCAGAAAGGATGTCCTTTAAATGTAGAGAATGAAATCTCATTGCAGGCAAACCTGAAGAAGAAATAAAGGGAATTAATTCTTTCTCAACATCCTGGCGTGGGTCACAGGGTGCCTGCCACATTAACAGAAATACTCAGGCTGCAGGCAGTAGCAGGCACCACTCTATTCCAAAGATTATTTCTCTTTCTATGGGGAAACACACTCATATTATATGGTATGTGTATAGAAATAAGCTTATACTTAGACATTACGTTCAAATCATGACTATCAGTGTTCACAAGAAAAGCTGGGTAAAACTCGCAGAAGCACAGCTAGCAATGCTGCCTTTCTTTGCCTTCTAAAGGCATCAAAACTTCAGCTGATTACTTGACCTATGTAACAGACAAACTCAAAGGAAAAAAGGCAAACAGAATTCTCAGAAACAGAAACACAAATAGCTAATAAATAGGAAAAACCATTCAATCTCACTATTTATCTGTGAATTTTACTAATTTTTCACTTCGCACTTACCAAAATGCAATGTCAGCGAGGCTAAAGGTGAAGGGAAATGGTCACTCCCTTTTTAGAAGCAAATTTGGCAAGAACTGTCAAAATTTAAAATGTGCCCTGAATTTCAGGAGACCCGGGTTTGAAGCTCAGCTCCATACCTACTAGGTACGTGGTTTTGGGTAAGTTACTTAACTTCTCCCTTCCCGAACCCTCAATTTTCTAGTCTGCAAAATGGGGGCAAATCATTTTCCTCAAATAGTTGTGTGAAGTTTAATTAAGATAATGTATGTAAAATATTTAACACATAGTAAATGCTTAAAAAATGGTAATGGCTATTATTTCTAAGTGTTTGAAGTTACTGCAAAACACAATTTATAATACTTCAGGATTGAGGGTCCACAGATCAAGGACCTCAGCTATTCAATATTGTATTAAATCAGTACTTCTCAATATGCAATATTACAGACATACTTTAAGGATCGTCTATGTACATCACATCAAAACGTGGAGGTTTTTAAACAAGTATTTCTAGTGCAAAATTAAGAAACAGTGAGTTATTTTAATGGCTTCATAAAATAAATGTTGTTGGGAGGTAAACGGTATCTGGAACAATAAGAATGGGTTGTGAAGACCTGCCAACTCAAGTCTGAGTCACCTCAGCAAGTAATCCAGTGTGTCTCACACCCTCAATGGCAAAGGCACATTTAAGGACAATGTAGGGCACGCTTGAGGATTAAGTCTGAACTACTGACACCTAAATCACCTCTAATACTTATAATCTGAGCTATGGGACTGAATATTTTATGAAACCACAACACCATTTCTGATCCTGAAAGTATTTTATGTTATATAGTTACATAGGTATGTTCAAATGTGGAATACAAAAATATCTAACAGAAGAATTCCCTCGTGTTTTAAGGAAACTAACAATTCAGTAACCACTCTGCCAATGTTTCTGACATATAATTTCACCCCGCCTTTCCTTTCATCAGCCCGGGGAGATCATACCAACAGCTCACCTGATGGTAATCAGGGGGTCTCGGATTGGCAGCACCACCTGACGGCATCACCTGTTTAAACCTACATGCCCTCACCCCCACACTTACTTCATTTTCCCCTAAGGGGAAGTTATCACTTAAATTCCCCAGACTTACACCTAATTCCATCTTAGATAAGCTTTCTCATACCCATCTAGATACTCTTTTACTCCTTTTTCTTTTTCTTCTAATTTCTACCGGCAACTGAGAAAAATGTTCCACTTTTCCCATTTCTATCTTTTCCTCACCATAGCATTTCAACTGGGCACCATAAAAGCCACTTCATTTAGGATGGATAAGCATAGTAGGGGGACTCAGCAAACCTCCATGTGCCAGTGACTCACAAACATTTCTCTCCAGCCCAGATTTCTTCTCTCAACTCCAGGCCTGTCTCTGTATCCAAGTGCTAGTTCACCTCTTCTGATGTCTCAAACCCAACAGGTCTACAACTGAACTCCAGATCTGCCCCCAAACTCCATTCTCCACCAGTGTTGCCCATCTTAGGAAGTGGCAATTCTATGTATCCAAAAATCAGGAAGCTGGGAATCATTCTAAACCACTCACTCGTCTCCATTTCCTCTCCCAGTAATCAATCATCACCATCGTCGTCTCTTACCTGGACCACTATTTTAGTAGTCTAAACTAGATTCCCATACTTCTCAGTATTTACATCACCCCCCATCTATTCTTCACATGGCAGTTGAGTATAAAATTGTAAATCTGATTAGCTTGTCATCCTGAGAGCAGTGGGGAGCAGCCAAGACAGTGTGAAGCACAGAAATCCTACCATGGCATAATCAGATCTTTTCTGTCTCTTCATTTGCCTCTTACAAAACTCTCCCTTCATCCCTTGGGCACAGAGCCACAGACTTCCCCTCCTTCCTTGGACATGCCTATCTCCTTTCTGCTCCTGAGGATCTTTGCATCTGCTGCTGCTTCTGCCTGGAAAGCTCCTCTCCTTCTTCATCAGGTTGTTTTCCAGCCATACTGCCACCCAGGTAAGACTTACTAGGGAACTCCCAGACGAGGTTCAGGTCACCCATTTCCTGGGACTTTCCCTTCTTAGCTCTTACTCAAGGTCTTAACTCCATGCCTGTCTTTACCATAGCTCTCCCACTTCACCGGGGAGAAGGATCCCTACGATCCCCAGGCACAGAGATCATCTCTTCTGCTCACCACAATATCTTCAGAACCTAGTTCAGAGCCTGGTACACAGCTCAATCAATATTTTGCATGAATAAAAGAAGAAATTAAGGAACTAAAAAGCTATACGTTTTTAAAGGATTTGGAAATAAGGAAATAAGAGTATCATAGAGCATCTGAACTTGCCCCAAATCCCCCTGTAGAATCTCCACAAAATTCTATCCTGTTTCTTCTCAACACTAGATTTTAGGCTATAATTTATTTCTTGCTGTTTTCTTTAGTCATGTTTTATATCATCCTGGTCACTGCAAATGTATATGTATTTTAATATAGTGTTTAAGCAAGACTTGAGAGTTACAGAAATTTAGTGACCATTAATATTTATTTAACAAATATTTAGTAAGAAACTACAATGTGCTAGGCACTGTCCTCTGCCCTGGTTATGTACTATCAATTGTAAATCAAAACAGACATCATCTATTTTCATAACACTTCTACCACGGAATAAAGCATTTTTCTAAGAAGCTAACCCATAAATTTCTGGTATATAACCTGTTTGTAAACTAGAAACTTTATGTACTGTGCATTTGAGTACCAAAAGTATTTGCTTATAAGAGCCGATTACAGTCACAGACAATTAGAGGTTAACCTTAAAGATCGTTCTGGCTCTTTCTTTTACAGATGAAGAAACTGATTCAAAGAAGCAATCAAACCTGATCAGGATCACAATGCTAAAAAGCGGCAGGACCACAGGCCAGAGCTTCGGATTCTCAAGTCAGTATTCCCCAATACTATAGCCTGCATTTTAGGTTCTTTCATTTTTAAGGCGACAATACACAAGGACACCAATAAAGAGCCATGAGAAAAAAAATAGATTCACCAATTATCTATTTATTAATCTTAGAAACCGAAAAAGCTCCAAATAAGAGCTGACAGTTTGAAAGAACAAATCAGTCCTAATTGTATCAATATTAAATCTATTCAAATATTTTGAAATTTAAGAAAGCTGAATTTTTTAAAAGTCCGACATTTTTTAAACGAAGAAAAACACTGCAAATATCAGAAGAGCATGAAAGATAAAGTCAAGATACCAATTATCATACCAACACAACCCCCCACAAAGTTAAAATACACCAAATAAAACCGTTACTGTGGATCTTCCTCTACCTCCACTATCCTAGTTCAACATCATGACCCACGCATTCTTTACATGTTCTTACTCCCTCGTATTACACTTCCGATTCCAGTTATCAGTCTTACTCTATCAAGACTCACTGATACTCTAAGAGATCAAATACAACCTTTTTATGTCAAGTTTACTTTATCACACATACTTGTGTCTAGTTTTGATGCATCGAAATTTGGTGCCATAGCAAATCTCAACTTATATACAGAATATGCTGAAAAATCAGCAAAATATTCTACCCTTGCTTTTATGTGCTTTGTTTTCTCTTTAGGGCTGGCCCAGTGGCTTAGCGATTAAGTGCGTGCGCTCTGCTACTGGCGGCCCAGGTTCGGATCCCGGGCGCGCACCAATGCACCGCTTCTCCAGCCATGCTGAGGTCGCGTCCCACATACAGCAACTAGAAGGATGTGCAACTATGACATGCAACTATCTACTGGGGCTTTGGGGAAGAAAAAAAGGAGGAGGACTGGCAATAGATGTTAGCTCAGAGCCGGTCTTCCTCAGCAAAAAGAGGAGGATTAGCACGGATGTTAGCTCAGGGCTGACCTTCCTCACAAAAAAACAGAGCACTTAAAACAGTCATCAACTAAACACTAACTGGAACATCAACTGAATGGAAGATCACGGGAATCTGGGAAATGCTAGCTTTAGTGAAGCTAAATACTTTGTTTTGTTTGCTACAAGACTTCAGAGGCCTTAATAAGTGAACATATCTTAGGAATTTCCATCAGAAAAACACTATAAAGCATCCCGTACTCACACTGTCTTGGCCGTAGAGCATTTTTTCCTGAATATATTTCAGGACTGGTTTTTCAAGAAACTGTTTCAAGGAACAATATAGCTTTAAAAAAAAAAAAAAAAAGATAAATCTGTTGATCCCTACTGATTCTTAACTCTCTTGGGATCAACCACACACTGTTCTGCAACTTTTTTCACTTAATGAGATATACCTCACTTTACTTAATGAAATACACCTCACTGTTTTTGTGAGCTATATAATATTCTATTGTTTATCAAACTAGTACCCTGCTAAAGACTTTCTAGGTGTTTACTTTTTATCAGTTATAAGTATTACTGCAACGAGCAGCCTTCTGCAGATTTCTCTTTCGCTGACTTGAGTGTGTATGATAAATACCTCCATGTACCTATATAATAAATGGCCTATGGGATCATCTACTAGGACAGAACACACCAGAGGAGGAGCAGATTGGTGGGAGGTACTTTCCTCTTGGACATGGTGAACCTGAGGTGCTTGTGAATCATCCCAGGAAGCTGGACTGAGGAGAGAGAATCTCTGACAGGCACCACCTGAGTCTGAGAGCCAGCGTCAATCAGAGAAATGACAGAAAGAGATGGGACAAACTCAGTCCTGAGGATCATTTGGAAACTAACGAGACGATGGGGAACCCATCGAGTTTGTATTCACAAAGTTACATACAGCCAAAAACAACGAGGACCCCTCTCCTGGAGGCCAAGGGAAGAAAAAGCTGTGGTCAGCTGGGCCTCATTATGGTCACTGCCATTTATTTCTTGTATGATCTTGGCTACATCACTTAATATCTGTGGGGGTCAGGATTAAATAAGGCAACATAGTGTAACAAATGTTAGCCATTATTTTCATCATCATGATGATATCTGAAATGCAGCTTCTGGCTTTAGTTTTATGTAAGTCACTGGTGACCTTAGCAAGGAAAGTTTCACTGTGGTTTTGAGGGTAGAAATCAAACTGAAACAGGCTGAGAAGAACAGAAATGCAAACAATCTTGAACATTTTGGCCATGAAGAAGTGAAGAAAGCTAGAAGGGGATACGGTGCCCAAGCAAGGCTCACACGCCCTCATTCTCTCTCTAGGGAAAGTGGGGGACAGAAGGCTGCAACTGGAAGTGGGATGTCAGCTCAGCGACTCTGGAAGTGGTGCAGGCTGGGTGGTAAGGCCAACGGTGGGCCAGGCCTAAGGGCAACTGGGACAGAATGGAGCTCAAGGAAGCGACAGGTCAAGGCACTGGGAGGACTGTCCACGCAGAAGTTGAATCCCCTAAAATAACGAGCGTTGGGGGGTGGAGAGGAAGACTTTGAGCTGGGTGCCAGAGCGTCCAATTAATTTCTGAAATCTAGTGGTGAGCAGATGACCACTACAGGGAAGAGAATTAGCAGAGCCTCCAACAAGTCTGTCTGTTGCTGTAAACATCAGAAGGTACTGACCCATCTTCAACCTGGAGGCTTGTGTAATGTGGGGGAATATAAACAGCCACACCTTGGCTTTAAGGAGCCTTAGTCTTTGAGGAAGGGCAAGGAGGTTGAAGGAATGTGTATAGAGGTTACAGAGCAGTTTCCTATTCATGGAACAGGACTCCAGAAAGCTCTGTGAAGAAGTGAGGTGAGGAAAGAATGGGGACGGGGGGAGGGGTTTTGAGCAGAGAGGACGTACAATGCAGCTATGGGGGTGCTAGTTCAGAAGGTGGAAAGATGCCCTGAGGGCCTGCAACAGTGACCACGGGGAGAGACTGGGGATTCAAGCCTCTGGTTTCAGGAAGGCGGACAGCCTCCACTTTATGAGACTCGGCTCTGACCCTCGGATTGGACTACAGGGTCAAGCATTTTCTCACCATGTGTCTAACCAATTAAGCTTTGTGCATTCTTTTAATGTATTATTTCCCTGACAATTCCTAAATATAGAACAGACAGGAACGTAAATTCGTAAGACTTTAATGAACATAGGCACTTTTCTACTGGAGGAGAGGAACCCATAACTTTTAAAGTAATAAGAGAATTTTGTCCCTTCCTCAATTTTACCTCAAATACTCAAAAAATCTATATATCACTTTTGCCTATTAATGCAGTCCTGATATTTGCCTCCATTTCTATAAATTAAGACCAAGCACATCCAGCAGAAGCTGTTGCAGCAGCCAATGCTGAGGAGTGTGAGGACTGTTAAATAAAGCAAGATAATTCAAATCAGAGTTGTAACAGGAATGCAAGAAACAAGGTTTTTCAAAAAAAAGACTACAGCTGCTTCAGTTAGGTTGATTGCTTTTGAAAAATGTAAAAAGATAAAAACAAAGCACCAACTTAAAATGTTATGGTATCTTCTAAAAATAAAATCTATATCAGTGTTAATGAAAATACAGTTAAAATTCACTGTTAAAAAATAAGACGAAATTTAGTTTTCCTAGTTTAGTAGCATTTTAAATCTGATCAATTTAAATGATTCGGGGTATTATTCAATAAAGTAATTACTCATTTTCTAACATTTGATTAAAAGTATGCATAACATTCTGGCTTTTACTTGCAGTGTGGCCCATAAGATACGAAATGTAGAGTAAGACAAACGATTGGGACCTAGAGAAACTCCTGCGTACATACACCAAGAAATATGCAAACACACGCATTTGCAGCACTGTTTATAAGAACCACAACAAGAACCCCAAACCTGGAAACAACCCACATGTCCACCAATAGCAGAATTCACAAATAAACCATAGGATAGTCACACAACAGACCACAAAAAAATTGAGTCGACTTGAGCTACATACTTCAACATGGATGAATTTTAGAAAGAGTTGTGAGTGAAAAAAGTGACCGAGGAATACATATAGAATGAGACCACTTTTATACATAAGATTTAAAAAAAAAAAAAAGAAAAGAAAAGAAACAGTGCTCCTATGAAAGGAGATGCTAACACACCCCCAGGCAAGAATGGGCAGACACTGTAAGGACCCACAACACATATCTGGTTAAAGCACTGGTCACCGTACTTGTTAAATATATACTCCTGTGAGTGAAATGATAAGACAGCTGGAATTTATTTTAAAATACTGGAGGAAAAAAGGCTGAGCTGGGGCCGGCCCAGCAGTGTAGTGGTTAAGTTGGGTGCACTCCACTTCTGTGGCCCAGGGTTTGCAGGTTGAGGTCCCGGGCACAGACCTACACCACTCATCAAGCCATGCCGTGGTGGCATCCCATATACAAAATAGAGGAAGACTGGCACAGATACTAGCTCAGGGCCAATCTTCCTCAAGCAAAAAAAAGAGGAAGATTGGTGGGGTCAGCCCAGTGGCATATTGGATAAGTTCACATGCTCTGCTTTGGCGGCCCGGGGTTCACAGGTTCTGATCCCAGTCATGGACCTACACATCCTTATCAAGCCATGCTGTGGCAGGTGTCCCACACATAAAAAATAGAGGAAGATGGGTACTGATGTTAGCTCAGGGCTAATCCTCCTCAGGAAAAAGAGGATAATTGGCAACAGAAGTTAGCTCAGGGCTAAGTGGGGGAATGGCAACAGATGTTAGCTCAAGGCTAATATTCCTCACCAAAAAAAAAAAAAAAAAAGCTGAGTGAGATGTACATTGTAGTTTCTATTTTCCATAATAAAAAGTTAACAAAAAACTCAGCAAACCTACACGATATATGAAGTAAAAATAGAAAGAAAAGCAAGAGGGATACGGATGTGGAGTAGGGATGGGATTGGAAAGAAGCACACAGCCACAGGGAGCTGCACAGTACTGGAGATAGTCTATTCCAGAAGGTCAGGAAGTGAGGTCACTGCAGTAGCATGGTCTCATCTTGCATACCTGGAACATACTGTTAGGTTTTATTATGATCTAGTTGATGTAGACGAAGGAAAACAACTCAGCAGGTTAAAGGATACTCAATGCCATTTAGAACTGAGACTGGAAAGCTCCCAAGCTGAGAAATTCTTAGATTCTATTAGAATTTCCTAAATTCTGTTAAAGTTTTAAATGAATGCAACACCTGAAAAAGTGGTTGATCCAGCCAACTTGGGTTTGAAGTGTACAGCTGAGATTAGGTAACACTGCCCAGCAAGAAAACTAAAGCTTTAGGCTGTACAATCTGCACAAAGTTCTGATCGGGATTTCAGTAACAGATGTCTACCACTTCACTGTAACAACTTTAGGAGTAGGAATCGCCACCAGCAGCAGGGTGGGTGTGGTACTCTCGTCCTTTGCCTGGACGATGGTGGCCACAAGACCCTCTCTCTGTACACTTGCCACTCCAAGCTGCTCCAGAATCCAGCTCTTCCTCCTGCTTTCCCTTCCCCAGACCTTACAGAGGCCACAAACTCAAGTGTCCAAAACTGAATGCCTCCCTCTCTGCCTTTCTTTCCACCTTAGTTAACAGAAGCCTCAGGGCCCAACTCAAAACCCCTGAGGTAATGAAAGCACCGGGATGGAGAGATATATATATATATATAGACTTCCTCTATTGAATCCAATAACCATATTCTCTGATGGTACTATCTATTTCTTACAAATGAGGAAACTCAGGCTCAGGCATGTTAAATAATTTGCCCAAAGCCACTCTGCTAATAAGTGGCAAGGATTCAGACCCAAGTACTTGGATTCCAAAGCCATGTTCTTTCCATCACTCTTCCCCACCCCCACCATGCTGTTTCCTTATGAAAGTGAAGTTTCTTATTCAACTTCCTTAAAAAGTGTGCTACCAAGACTTACCCTTCAATTTGAGATTACAACAAGGCTTCCAAAGGAACCATGCAAAAAGACAAGTGAAACATTCATGATGTGAATGTGTAATAACAAGTCCAAATGACTGCAAACCAACGGGTCAAGGAAGAGGTAGCAAATTCATGAACTGGACATTTATTTATACTTATATCCCCAAAACCAAAGTTTTATATTACATCTGAATATTCATTAATTGGTATTTAAATATTATAATTATTTAAAGTTTTCACTTTTAAAATCAAAGGAATCTTAACTTAAAGATGCCAGAACAGGGGCTAACATCTTGTAAATGTAGACAAACAATTTATGCATTCAATAATCAGAATTATACTCGTACATCTACCAGGAAGGGCATTTACTACCTTAGATATGCCTACATGACTTCATTACTGAAATTGAAGGCTTGCAAAATTTACACTTACTTATAAAATTTATTATTCCATTTCTATATAGAACTAAGAGAATAATTATGATTATGTTCAAACAATTATAGTTGACAAGAAGCATAAAAAATTGCAATTAATATCCTAATAGATGGCTTTCTAGGGACATTAGCTGAGTTTTATCTTTACTTAGAGTCTTTCGAAACCTTTAAATCTATGGCTATAAAATAAGAGAAGCAACATAAACACATGCCCAAATAGGAAATGAGTTCTGCTATTTCTCAAATAACCAATTTGAAGCCAAATTCCCAAGACCTGAATGTATCATAAGTGCTCAAATTGCTTTGTTTATGTCTTTATTCAAAGCTAGTAATTAAACATTTTGGGCATTAAAAGATGAGGTTTAGTTAACATAAATTTACCACATGACCAGTCAATTCCACTATTAGGTATCTGCCCAAAAAACAAGAAAACATATGTCATCCAAAGACCTGTATGCAAATGTTCCATAGCACATTATTTGTAATAGCCAAAAAGTGGAACAACCCAAACGCCTATCAACAGGTGAACGGATAACCAAATGTCATACAGTCACAAAAGAATACTATTCAGCTATAAAACATGAAGTACTGATAGATCCTACAGCATGGAGGAACCTCTAAAACACTATGCTAAGCGAAAGCCAGATGCAAAAGACCACAAATTATCTGATTCCATTTACTATACGAAAGATGAAATGTAGAGAACAGGCAAATTATAGAGACAGGAAGCAGATTAGTGCTTGGCTGGGGTGGGAATGGAGAATGACTGCAAGTAGGCACAAGGAATCTTTTTTGGGGTGATGGAAATGTTCTAAAACTGGATTATGGTGATGGCTGCACAACTCTAACTTTACTAAAAATCACTGAATTATACATTTAAAATGAATGAATTTTATGGTATGTGAATTATACCTCAATAAAGCTGTTAAGAAAAAAAAAGACAGCTTTAAAGCATGCTGGCTATAAATCTTCATGGATCAAATTCAGTTCCTTCATAGAACTCTACAAGGTGACCAGGTTCTGTATACGTAGGGGCCTTTAGCACGAAAAGCAGTATTACTGAGTGTGCTACTGGAAAGAAACCTTTAAGAACTGCTATTTACCAATAGAGGGGCTTATATTCTCCTGCAACATATATAAACAAGTGAAAATGTAATTTAAAAGACAGCTGAAGCTACCAGAAGAGCTGTCCTATGGCAGACATGATTTACTGCCATATTAAAGATACAGACAAAACTGCAATACAAGTTCAGAGGGTCTGGAAGAAATCATTCCAGGCTACAATGATCAAGAAGGCGTACAAAATGTGCGCTCTGAACCGTTTCTCAGGAAATTAACAGGATTTGAACAAGTGGTAGAGGAACAGGAGGGTGTTTCACAAGGGAAGAAGAGCATGAGGCAGAAAAACAAAGCACCAGAGGCTGAGTCAAGAGTTTGTGCAAGAAGTTGTGGAGGCAGGAAGGGTGAGTTTGTAGTAACAGGACACGAGGCCTTCATTCCAAGTGGGTAACAGAGTTATGGGAGCTTCCAGAGCCGGGAAGTGACCGGACTGATGTGATTTTAGAAAACATTAGTCTGAAGCTCTGTGGAGTGAGGATGAAAGAGGACCTGACGCAGCGAAATGAATCCAGAGGCTGTTCGAGTTGAGATAACCGCTCAACTTAGACTCAAAGCAACAGAAAAAGAAAGGCCAGATGTTTAAAACCACACAAAGCAGGAATTATGCTAACTGAGCTGACTGGATACAGGTGCACTGGTAAGGAACAAATTAGGGATGACAACAGCTGTCTCTCAAATTTGTACATTCAAACCTCCAAAAATTTATCTCTGGATCCCAGAATTTGACAGACACTACGTTAAAAATTCAAAACAACTTAACTACCGCTGGTGGGAATGCTCAATGATACGAACAGTAATTTTGCTGTATCTAATAAGATTACAGATACATTTACCCTTTGACTCAGTAATCTCACTTCTAGGAATCCATCCCCAAAATAAACTGGCAAAAACCCACAAAAAGGCATAAACTCAAGTTTAGTCACTGCAAAAGACCAGAAACCAACCCAAAATCCATCAAGAGGGGATAAGAGGACTAAATTACAGCATATCCACACAATGGAGTATTGTGCAGTTATAAAAAGGAATGAGAACAATCCCCACTTACTGATAATATAGTGATTTCTTAGTGGATACATTAACTGAAAAAAGCAATGTTCCTTCTGCGTGTGAGGGGAGGAGGGGAGTAAATAGCAACACATAAGTATAGATATATTTGCATTTCTTTTCAAAAGAGAAAAATGGGAAGATAAGCCAAAAACTAATAAAAATGGTTACCTATGGAGGAAAGAAATAGGGTGAAGGAGATGGGTACCAGCAGACTTCAGTGAGGGTCTATGGATAGAATTCAGGCAGATTGTGAATGTAGATGGGAGGAAAAAATTACATTTTTTTTCACTAACTTCTGATTGAAACTCAACAATCCCTCCGATTGTAAACATAGATAACATAACACAGTAGTTTTAGCAGTATGTCTGACTTTGTTACCAAGAAATCATCGGTATTTTCATTATTCCATGACATTATTGCCAGTATCCCGTATGCTCATCAATACTTTGGAATCACAGTAGGTATAAAGCCCACTCACAGTAGATCTTAAATAGGAAATATGTTAACTATGTTAACGTGTTAATTCTAGGGGCAGACATGTTTGCTGTACTTTATTGTGGACATCTTTCATAATTGAAAAAAGTAAGAAGTTACACTGTAAAAGCCATAAAAATAAAAACATCTGTGAGCCATATGTGGTCCACAGGATCTCAACTGTGCCCTGTGTCTTAGGTAACACGGCAACAGTATAATTGTAAATAAATAGGAACTCACAAGCACAAAGTCTCATGGCAGATCCTGGTTAAGTGATGATCATCTAGACATTTATAAATCTGTTTATACGAAATTCCTTATATCACTAAATTGAACACTCACTTAAAAAATTCTCATGCTGGCAAAACCCCAGGGGTAAAGGGAGTTAAAGAGAAACAACCCAGCGGCCAGCCCCGTGGCTTAGCGGTTAAGTGCACGTGCTCCGCTACTGGCGGTCCGGGTTCGGATCCGGGCGCGCACTGACGCACCACTTCTCCGGCCATGCTGAGGCCACGTCCCACATACAGCAACTAGAAGAATGTGCAACTATGACATACAACTATCTACTGGGGCTTTGGGGTAGAAAAAAAAAAAAGGAGGAGGATTGGCAATAGATGTTAGCTCACAGCCGGTCTTCCTCAGCAAAAAGAGGAGAATTGGCACGGATGTTAGCTCAGGGCTGATCTTCCTCACAAAAAAAAAAAAAAAAAAGAAAGAAACAACCCAAAAGACAAAGGTGATATTATTATTATTATTACTATTTTTGTGAGGAGGACCAGCCCTGAGCTAACATCCATGCCAATCCTCTTTTTGCTGAGGAAGACTGGCCCTGGGCTAACATCCGTGCCCATCTTACTCTACTTTATATGGGACACCGCCACAACATGGCTTAACAAGCAATGCGTCGATGTGCACCGAGGATCCGAACCGGTGAACCCCAGGCCGCCGCAGCAGAGCGCGTGTACTTAACCGTCTGCACCACTGGGCCGGCCCCCAACAAAGGTGATATTATTAAAGGAACTAGATAAGTTATGTGAAGAAGCCTGAATCTGAGGGAAGATGAAGACCTTAATTTTAAATATGTTGAATGTGAAGTGATTTTAAAAAATAACACCAAAATGAAAATGCCGAATCAGACAGTTTAAAAATACAGAACTGTACCCCCAAGGAAATCACACCTGAAGAAATAAATTTAGCAATCAGCAAATGGCTGAAAATGTTGGCATCAACGTGGATAAAATCTTCAAAGCGTAAGGAAAGAACTTAATAGAGGCCAGAAAACAGAAGCCAGAGGAGGAGAGCTTTACGAAACATCTAGTCCTCGACAGGGTCAAAGGTCTGAGATAAATCAAGGAAAAGGTCTATGAAGAAAAAGTCGTTGCTTGTACCTAGTGCCAGGAGACAGTGGCCTTCAAGAATGTAGCTCTGAAAGAGCGGAAGCTAGGCTACAGCCAAGTGGAAATGCCCCTCTCATAATCCTGGGAGAAGACGCTGGACTCAGCGTCGCTGGTAGAAACCAACAGAAACCTGCCCCTCCTGGTATCTGGTGTCAGAAGTGGATTCCCTGATAAGCTCAATGAAAGTGAGTGAGACATGAATTTTCCTTTTAAATTCTAAAGCCAGTATACAAGCACAACTATTATAAACTTATAGTTGAATACAACATGACAACTATCATGCTTCAACTTCCAAAGCAAACCACATACCTTATTCAAAAATAATGTACAGCAAATGATAATATTTACAACCACACTCCCATAATAAAACTTTTGTGCATGTCTCACAGTTGAGTATGTAACCCTGAATTCAAAGTCTGATATAAAGTTAACCGTATTCTACCTGTGTCCATGCTTCCCACTGCCCTCTAACAGGGGTCCCTTGGCAGTCTCATCAAGATGATCTCCAACCCAGATCACCCCCAGACGGGACTGAGAAAATACTACCACATCACTACAGAGAAGAGACAAATACAGACACTCCAAAACCAGTGAGCACTGCTGGTCAGATTCACTCAGAAGAGACGTGTGGTTCCTTCTACAATGCCAGTTCTAATTCTATTAACTCATTTTAAAGACCCAAACACCCACTTCTCAGAGT
This sequence comes from Diceros bicornis minor, assembly GCF_020826845.1. Taxonomy (NCBI): domain Eukaryota; kingdom Metazoa; phylum Chordata; class Mammalia; order Perissodactyla; family Rhinocerotidae; genus Diceros; species Diceros bicornis. The sequence goes on along the minus strand of NC_080742.1, from coordinate 94,995,018 downwards.
TGTAAAGATTTAAATGAGACATCCTATGCAAAAATGCCTAGTTCTACGCCTGGTACATAGTAGGAATTCCCCAAATGAGAACTCTCTTTCTTCCTTCTAAAAAAATAACACAGTAGAGGCCAGCCTGGTGGCGTAGTGGTTAAGTTTGCGTGCTCTGCTTTAGTAGCCCAGGGTTCGCGGGTTAGGATCCTACACACTGCTTAACAACCCATGCTATGGCAGTGTCCCACACATAAAGTAGAGGAAGATGGGCACGGATGTTAGCCCAGGGCCAATCTTCCTCAGCAAAAAGAGGAGGATTGGCAACAGATGTTAGCTCAGGGTTAATTTTCCTCATCAAAAAAAAAAAAAACAGCAGCAGCAGCAATAGAAGCTGATCATTAAAAACCCCTCTAAATTCATCTGATTTTAGTCAAAAAATTATTAAACTCCATTGAATGCAAGGATATTTTTAGTATGCTGAACATTATTCACAGAACATTTGCAAAACTTTCCTTACTTCTGCTCTGTAAAAGACAAGGTCAAGAAAATGCGAAGACAAGCCATAGAATGGGAGAAATTATTTGCAAAAGACACATCTGACAAAGGATTGTTAACCAAAATATATAAAGAAGTTTTAAAACTCAATAAGAAAACCACTTGATTAAAAAAATTGGCCAAAGATCTCACCAAAGAAAATATACAGATGGCAAACAAGCATAAAAGATGCTCCGCATCATATGTCATCAGGGAAATGCAAAATAAAACAGGATACCACTATACACTGATTAGAACGGCCAAAATCTCCAACACCGACACCACCAAATGCTGTGGTGAGACTGTGGAGCAACAGGAACTCTCATACACTCCTGGTGGGAATGCAAAATGGTACAGCCACTTTGTAAGACAGTTTGGTGGTTTCCTATATACTCTTACCATATGATCCAGCAATCACACTGCTTAAGTCGAAAACTTAAGTCCACACAAAAACCTGCACATGGATGTTTACAGCACCTTTATTTATAATTGTCAAACCTTGGAAGTAACCAAGATATCCTTCAGTAGGTGAATGGATAAATTATGGTATACCCAAACAATGGACTATCACTCAGTACTAAAAAGAAATGAACTATCAAGCCATGAAAGGACATGGAGGAAACTTCAAGGCATAATATGAAGCAAAAGACGCCAATCTGACAAGGCTACATACTGTATGATTCCAACTATATGACATTCTGGGAAAGGCAAAACCATGGAGCAGTAAAAAGATCAGTGGTTGCCAAGTGTTGGGGGTGGCAGAGGAGGGATAAACAGGCAGAGTACAGAGGACTTTAGGGCAGTAAAACTATTCCATATACTACTACAATAATGGAATCATGTCATTACATATTAAAACAAAACAAAAAAAGCAGAAACTCACTTTTGATTTTTATATTTCACTCATGAAATACACTTGTATTTTATAATCTAGAAAACAAGAGTAAACAAAAAGTTAGTATCAAATATCAAATACTATATTTGCTTATTTTCCTTACTTAATTCAAAATTAGGCTATTTTGCCAATTATTGCTATTTGAATAATGGATGTTTTAATGACTGGATTTTACAATTACACCTATTACTATAAAAATGGAAAATATATCAATAATTAAAGGTTCTTCTTTGTAAACAAAACCTGGCTCCAGGACCATGAGATTTAATGGAAGCAATACTTCTGATTTGTGGGCTCCCTTCTGTGGCTGGAGGGCAGGGGCCCAATTCATGGATTAACCCTCAGCACCAAACACAGTGCCTTGGCACACTGCAGGTACTCCAAAAATATTGGTGAATTTACTACTCCAAGTATTTTGGGGACATACCTGAATCTCGGATGATGCTTAAAAAAAAACCCCCAAACAAAAACCCACTCAGCCCATCACCATATAGAAACACTTCACAGTAAGGAACGTATTGGAACATGGTTAATTACATGTCATTTTATTTTCTACCTGCATAGTAACAGTACCAAAAAAATGGAGGGGGGTACACGACATTTACATTATGTATAAAATTTAAGAAAAATATAATTATTCAAACAAGCCATAAAAACTGTAAAACTGATGGCTTTAAAAAATTAAGCAACAAGGCCAGGACCCACCATTGTGAGGTAAGATAACAGCAAATGTATGTAAAGCTTCGTGATTGTTCTCTGTCTTCTCTCACTTTATAAAAACTAGCAGAGTTTTGAAATTAGAAGGCTCAAACTTACATTAAATGAATTAATACAGCTGCCTTCTCCTTGTGATCAATCTTTGTCCTTCTAATTAAACATAAGCACCTGCTAATTCAATTCATTCCCCCAAACACACACACACACACAATTTCATAATAATGAGAAATTTCAGATATCATTAAGTATGGAATTTTCTCCTAAGAACATCTTAGGAATTAGGAAACAATTTTTATTCTCTTCGACTTGGTACTTGAACAATTAATTAATATAGAAGAGGTCCTTTTAAAGCCTAAAAATCCACATACAAGCACTCAAAGCCTTAAATATTGTTCAATTCGTAACTGAATCTTTTTTTTTTTTATTTTTATTTTTTTTTTTGTGAGGAGATCAGCCCTGAGCTAACATCCACCAATCCTCCTCCTTTTTTGCTGAGGAAGACGGCCCTGGGCTAACATCGGTGCCCATCTTCCTCCACTTTATATGGGACGCCGCCACAGCATGGCTTACCAAGCAGTGCGTCGGTGCACGCCCGGGATCCGAACCAGAGAACCCCGGGCCGCCGCAGCGGAGCGCGCGCACCCAACCGCTTGCGCCACCGGGCCGGCCCCTCGTAACTGAATCTTAATTCAGTCAGCATATAGATCCTTCTTCCTTTAATTACTATGTGACTTCCAAGTAGGGTGTCACAAGCATTACCGGTATAAACGCTTCAGAGAACTGAAAACCCTCAGATGACCATAACCACGTAAGTTAATAGGTGCTACAAAGACTGACCGGTTTCTCCACATAAACTAGTTTTAACTATTAAGGACTGAATTTCAGTTCTCAGTTTTGGCACAATGCTTTTATGAGCACATCTATTCAACGATCTAGCTTGGTGTTTACATGTATTTTATTTCCAAGCATTTTCCTTTACTTCGAAATGAGGAAAAAATGGTATTACATTTGATCACGATTATCTACACCATATGTTTTTCAGATTGACGACTGCAATCCACTAATGTGTGGGCCATGAAGTCAACTTAGTATATGGCAACTGGAACTTTTCAAAAAAGTGAAATAGAGAAAAAAGAGCTCACAGAACATAACGTAGGCATTCTTCAGTGCATCTTTTATTTCAGTTATGTGTGTATACACAGGGTAATCCTACAAAATGTATTTCTTCCTGCAGAAACAATTCAAGAAGCACGGATCGACATTACACAGTGACATGACTATTTCAAATAGTTAACACATAAATGTATGTGGATGCTTGTGAGGCTTCCAAATTCTGGCTCCACAACTCACTAGCTGTGTGAGCTTGGGCAGATTCCTTAACTTCTGTGCCTATCCGTAATGGGGATAATAACAATACCTGTCTTATAAGGCTGTTGTGAGGAATAGACGAGTTATGTCAATAAAACGTTTAGAACAGTACCCAACACCCAGTAAGCATTTGCTACTATTCATATTAATACTTCTTCAAAGGTTATCAGATGTCCTTGAAATTCCTAACATGGTACTTAAATTAAAAAACAACAAAAAACTTCTCAGGGGGAAATGCCAAAGATAGCATGCTTATTTTCGAAGTCAAAATGAAGCAAATTAATGTTGCCTGAAAATTTCACAGTACCCTTGACAACTGATTACCCCAGGTGCAGTACCTCCCACAAACTGCCACCAAAGAGCACCTATCATCAGAAGCAGAGAGCTTTGTATTCTGATGGACCTGGGGATCCAGCCAGAAGCAGCTGCTAAAAGTTCAAGTTTTCTTTGAAATCTCATTCTTGCTTAAAATTAACCTGAAACTTTCATTCTACCACAAAATACGTTTGTTTTAATAGAATGTTTTAAATGTTGAAAAATGTTTCTTACCCATGTTACTAGGTCATGAGTAAGCTGCTGTTGTACTGAATCCACTAAGTCTGGAAAAGCCACTGAAGAGCTTTCACTGCACATCAGCATCCAAGAAATCTGTCTTCTGTCTCGGTGCCACAGCATCTTAAGGACCAGACCAACACAGACAGACACGCAGATAGAAACAATAAGTCGTTCCTCACTCCTGAGACAGCCAGGATGCTGGTGGTACAGGAAACACCTTCAGGCCACTGAGGGTGGAAATCTAGATGTGGACCTTCCACTGGGGAGGCTCGATCACATGTCATACGCAGGTGGCAAGTCTCTCTCTCTTCTAGTAAGGTGCATACACAAGGGCTGCTTCCAGAAAGGATGCCTTATTCTACCACAAATGCTGTAACTTTCGTTTAAATGAAATGTTTCAACTCAGTTCCCACAATTCTGTTCAAATAATTTCCAAAATTTCCCACATGTGTGATAAACAGTTTGCCCTATAGCTGGCGAGTGCTAAGCCTTGAAATAACATCTGCTAAATAAGCAGGTTTTGAAAGCTACCACATCACTAAGTGAACAAGAATTCGTTCACCCCATCTGGGTTTTCAAGCCTTTTCATTACTTTTCTTTCCACTAATATAAATAAATTAACCCTAAGTTCAAAAAATCTGATCAGCAACTTTCCCCAGCTAAGTGAATTTTCAAAGACACCTCCCATTTCACTTCAAACTGGTTCAAAAAGGATAAAGAGTCCTCCTCCTACAACTCTCTTTACCTGATTTGGAGCTTTTACTTTTTGATTTGTTTTGAATACAATTTACCAATTTATTCACCCTGAAGGTACCTAGAGAAATCAAGAAGTGCCCTCTTTTAGGTGAAATATTCAGTGCACGGACAATGGTCCTGAATACTCAGGGTCACAATGAGCCTGATGCCACCTACTGTACTGCTCCCATACGCCCACCTGTCAGACAGCTGCCTCCCACTTCTGTGCACATGTGCAGTGCTGCCCTCGATAAAAAGCATCACGTTGAAACGTCCTTACTAGCTACAACAACATCAAGTACTCAGAAACTTAATATTTTCAGACATTACAAATGTTGGGGAAAGGATGTGGAGAGATACATAATACACAAAAGTGAGTTTAAATTTCGGCTTTGTATCAATCAAGGCTAGATAATTACATTAAACTCAAGTCTTTCAATCAATTATTTGAGTTCGGCTTCTGAGCTCAGGAAATATGCCATTTGATGATAACCTTTAATAAGGGAGGTTTGTGGGGGTTTTTTTGGAGCCAGGAGGAGGGCTTTCTAAAAAGAATCTTGCCCCCCCAACTCAAAACAATCTCGCCACATCTATAACAAAGGAAAAAACTTGGTAAAACGTATAACATCAGCTTCCCCTAAGAAGATGATTCTGAAACAGATTTAAGCTTCTAGCATGTTTTTTTAATTGAACTGCTCCTAGTCAAGATGTTTCTTTCTTTTCAGTTGCAAAAATTTGCAGTGAATTTCCCTCTGTCTGCACAACTTATTTTCTCAGTCACTATAAAACTGGTAGTTGTTTAGGTTATTGTTTAGGGGCAGAAGACACACAGAAGCAGCTCACTGCACCTCTACAATAACTAAAACCAATACACAAATAAGAATAAAGATCATTCTACATATTAGGACTGTTACTATTTCTATCAATACACTAGTTGTGACTGGGGAAGTACCATCGTCTTTACCGTCAGGCTCCAGTTTAGTGTGGGAAGCCTCAAAGAAATGCCTGTCAACATTCTTGATTTCACATAATTTACTTCATTAACTTGGTGTTTTTTCTCAAGCAAGGATTTCAAGATTATGCTTCAAATAGCTTATTTTGAAAACCATCAAACATGTTCCCAGTTGAAAATATAGTTAATATTTTTTAAAAGAACACCCAAATCAAAAAATCCAAATTTTCCCCATAGTTTTGTATCAAGAACTCACAAGGACATTTTAGAGGGCTTGAGCTTCACAAACACGATTCACTTTCTGAAATAAAATTCACACCAAAACTTTGCAAATAAATCTTGAAAATCTTTGCAAATATCCTTCTGCAAAGTATAAATGCAATGAACTAGAAAGAAGCACATTTTAGGACTAATCTTGTTCAGATTACAAAGATTATGCACTTATACTCAGTCTATACGAGACTGTTAATGAAACAAACAAATCCTCCTCTGCATTGTGGGAAAAAATCTTCTTTTAAATGTAAAACTGCAGTTCAACTCACTGCTGCCAACAGAGTCATGTCAATGTGTTTTAAAATCACTTTTCACTATAACTATTAAGAGAATCTACCGTCCTAGTTACACACATACCCTCACCTATTTATCTACCATAAATATCACTAGAAAGAGACAGCTTACACCACATCCATACTTTCAAAAGGAAACTTTAGTCTAACATGGTTTGTTGGTTATAATCTCTGAATTCTTTAATCATACATGTTTTCCATAAATCAGCCTTATCAACAAAATTTCTACATTTATAATTTATTATAAGTAAAATCTCAAAGTTTACAGAACTTTCCCAAATTGGTTTGCTCTATTGAAATTTCGTTAAATTTTATTACTAGAAATCATACTCCCAGTTTGAAGAACCAGGACAAGACAAACAGCCAGAACCAACACCCAGCCGCTTTCAAGTGAGAAGCGCAGCATGCTGGTATTGCACACATAGCTAGACTTGCAGGATTTTTTTGAGCTTAAAAGGAGGAGACGGGATTGTGTGGTAGAGGACGGGCAAGGACCGAGAGCTGAGCCCGCTCTATGAAATCATGGAGACTCACACACCCACTCTGGACAGACTTTGTAGTCAAGGAGCCATGACAAATCCTGAACACAAGTGATGCCTGTGTCACTAGGCATGAGGATACAAGGGCAACGTGTAGCTGGTGACAGAACCAAAAAGGAAAGTATGAATACAGAGCATTTTGAAGAAAGAACTAACAAGATTTGATAGCTCACGGAACACGGACAAGAGAGAAAAACTGAAGTTTCAGATATGCTAGAAATAGACAAGTTGAATACGGTTTAGGGAGTAAAAGAAATCAGTTTGGGGCAAACTGAGATGGAAGCAAGCGCAGGTTAGCCAAACAGGAAAGCCCTGAGGGCAGTGAGAAGGACTAAAGGGAGCTCAGCTGGAAGTCAAGGAGCTAATGATAAATCCATCAGAACTGCCTCAGGGGCCGGCCCGTGGCTTAGCGGTTAAGTGCGCGGGCTCCGCTGCTGGCGGCCCAGGTCCGGATCTGGCGCGCACCGATGCGCCGCTTCTCCGGCCATGCTGAGGCCACATCCCACATACAGCAACTAGAAGGATGTGCAACTATGACATACAACTATCTACTGGGGCTTTGGGGAGAAAAAGGGGAAAAAGAGGAGGATTGGCAATAGATGTTAGCTCAGGGCCGGTCTTCCTCAGCAAAAAGAGGAGGATTGGCATGGATGGTAGCTCAGGGCTGATCCTCCTCACAAAAAAAAAAAAAAAAAAAAAAAAAAGAACTGCTTCACCCAAAGTAAAAGTGAAGAACACCACAGCAAAATAAACTAGAACAGAGAATCAAGTCAGAGATATCTCCTCAATGTCCACTAAGAGAAGATATAACTAGCAGAGCAGAATATTCCCCACAGAAGCTAATGCCAAGAGACTGTTCAAGGAAAAAATGGGTAACCTGGCCCAGAAGTTTGGAAATTGCTGCATGTTACATCTCTCCCTTAAAGGGGCCAAAATGCTCTAGAAAACAGACCTGCTTATGTTTCCCGAACTAATTTAACCCAACATCTCATGTGAACAGTGTCAAAGTCTGGAAACCACTGAGCTAGAAATGCAGGAGAACCAATTTAACATATCAGGAAAGACTATAAAAGAATATTAAACAGAAGAAGTAAAGTCTGATTTTCAATCTACTGAAATGCTTTTAAAACCGAGGCAGTTTAGACTTTTAAAGAAAAAAAGAGAAGAGTTCGAATTATCTTTGTAGTTAATGTTATAAACCAGTATTTTCCAAGTTTAACAATTACTTTTAACATATGACTCCAAGAAAATGTGAACGACGCATGCTCTGATCTTGTTGTTCCTCAGTACCGATTGTGGATTACTGCTGATCCAGGTGCTTTAAAAAATTTTTTTTAGATACTTTCTGTAACAGCATTTAGGATTTAGATTTAGACAAGACATAAAGTGAAACAAAAATCGTTTCTAGGGCCTGGCCCCATGGTCTAGTGGTTAAGTTCAGCGTGCTCCGCTTTGGTGGCCCAGGTTCACGGGTTTGGATCCCAGGCGTGGACCTACATCAACTCATCAGCCATGCTGTGACAGTGACCTACATACAAAATAGAGGAAGAGGGGCCAGCCTGGTGGCATAGTGGTTTAAGCTGATGTGGGGTTCGCAGGTTCACATCCCGGGCGCAGACCTATGCACCACTTATCAAGCCATTCTGTGGTGGCCTCCCACATAAAAAATAGAGGAGGATGGGCACAGATGTTAGCTCAGGGCCAATCTTCCTCATAAAAAAAAATAAATAAATAAACAAACCCAAAACAGAGGAAGATTGGCACAGATGTTAACTCAGGGCTAATCTTCCTCAAGTAAAAAAAAGAGGAAGACTGGCAACAAATGTTAGCTCAGGGTGAATCTTCCTCAACAACAAAAAAACCCATTTCTGGACAACTACATCTGTAACCCTGTACTCATTAGGATCCTGGTCTCTACGGCACTTCCCACACTGCCCCAAAGAACATCAGTGTTCGAGATGCAATCAATGCCTCAGTAAAGACAGAACAAAAACGAACACAGCAATTTACTACATACCGCATCTTTACTGCAAGGCACATAATTTTTCACATTCTATGATTCTAAAATCAGTGTGGGTTCCACAAAACAAAACATGTTCTTTAATATGGTAGTAGGGTTTTCTTCCTCAAAGGCTATTATTAAATTAAGGGTATACCATATATATACACATACAAATACACACCTTCTAAGATATATATCCCTTGTAAGATACACATCTCCTTGTAAGAGCAACAATGTACATTAACATATTAAAGTCCCCTCAATATGCAACCTAGCATTTCCTAAATTTATCTTCCTCCTGCACTCATACCTTTCATGTCACAGAACATAGATGGGCAAATATTGCTCTAAACAAATAAATAAAAATGCTGAAAATGCAGTAACATGTGGAGTGGTAAAGCTGAGCTGCTTTATTATAAAAATAATTGTGACCAAAACAAACGCTTCATAATGTTAAAAGTGATTACATGCATGATATGCATCACTAGAAATGCCCCAACTAAACAGTAGATATAAAAAAGAAACAAACCAAAAAATCCTGCACAGGGCCAGGTCATCTACACACACAACTTTACAAAGGTACCACTGAGGAGCTAAGTCCCACAAAACTGCTCCACAGGTTGTGTCCTCAGCATCCCTAAGCCTTCTCTTCTGTGTCTGTTAGGTCTCTGTCATTAGACTTTCGTCACCCTATCAAACAGAAGACTCTCTGACTTCGGGAGTCTCTATGTGATGACTGACTAGTAAAACATTTCTGCACCCTGTGTCCAAGTCTACCCAGGAAAGCGGAGGAGAGACTTCTGTGCAAAGTGAGGCATCTGCAAGAAGCAGAAAGCTGAGGGGAGCAGCTCAGAAGTCACCAACCTGGGTTCAGCTCAGTCTCGGCACACATCAAGTGCTGAATAAATAATGGTACCATTACATGTAAGATGAACTTGCAAGTTAATCTTTCACGGATTTTAAATCTTTAACATGGGAGAAGTCAGAAGAAACCACTCTTGGACTTTTTTCTTTTCCACCCTCCCCCAAACCAAACGTCTCCTAGTTCCCAAAGATAAGCTTGGGGCTCAGGGCGGGGGAGCTGAGCCTGGAGCTCTATTCCTGGGACTCCACTTGAGACTGACAAGTCTGTGGTCCAAGGTTTCTCATCCTCATCCAGACATCAACCCTTCATTAGAGTCTGACCAGAGCAGGCCTCCTTCCATCCTGCAGGAAGGGAGGTCTGAGCTCTCTGGCATTTCTCCCATGCCCTGACTTGTGGATGCTTATCAGGCACACAACTATTTTAGTTAGTATATAACTAATTTCTACATAGTAAAGGCATTTTTTTCCTGACATTTGGTGACACATTGCTGTGCACCTATTTTCTCATAATTCCAACAGTATTCCTAATTTGTGTTATTTAGAATATATTTCTTAAATCAACAGTAACCTTTCAATTTTCCAAGCTATAGCAGAAAGTGTGCCAAAGAATTTTTTTCTAATTTTAGAAAAAATTTATATTTTTACGCCATAATGACAACAGGTTTAAACATTCAACTGAAAAACGCATCTACTGTCACTAGGAGTTATGAAGTAAGCAAAAAAGGACAGGAAGTTCACAATATCACTAAGAAAAGGAAACTTCCACACTGAAGACAACTCATCAGTACAGAATGCAGTGTTATGATTTAATAAGATATAAAACACAAATGAGTTTCATGACAGTAAGATAGTTTCATGGGGGGCACGAAACTTGAGGGGACCTGAAGTGGCTCAAGGATTAAGATACAGGGGAAAGAACGGGAAGATCAGAGCGTGTGAACCCTGACCCCAGGAAAGAGCCCACCAGAAGGCAGAGGTAACACCCCCCCCCCCACACCTGGAGAGGCTCCTGTGAGCAAAGCAAGCTCCAAATTGCAGCATTAAACTCAGCAGAAACATCTGCTTGCAAGTACTCCCACTGCTTCTATTGCCCTTTTTCTGTTTTTGCAAATTAATCTACTGTATTATAAATACATGTGCACTGCAGAAAAGTGGAGGAAAAAATAAAAACCAGAAAGACTAATCTAAAAATGATCCATAATTTCACTGCTCAGAGATAATCACTATTAACATTTTGGTTCATTATCATTTTATGTATATACTACACCCCAAAAAAACCCAAATTTTAGATATTACATGTATTATTTATAGCATGTTTTTGCCATCTAATACTCAATGAATCATTAAATACAGAATTACAGAAATGCAAAGATTTATCTAAAAATGCTGAAATAATCATCTTTAATAGCAAAAGACTGAAAATAAATGCACAAAAAGAGGGCATTAAATAAAAGTGTACTCGTGACAAAATATTACTGTAGTAATCATTTTTTATATTTTCTAAACTAAATTTTTTATATTTTCTGGACTAAATTCTTAGAAGTGGATTGGCTATTTCAAAGTGCATACATGTTTTGCAAGCTTTTGTTACATATTTCTCTCAGAAAAATCATACTAATTACATTCTTCCTGGCAACATATGAGTGGGCTCATGTCTCCACACCCTCAACCAGAGTGGTTTATTTTTTCATCTATGCCAAAATGTTTAACAACAGTATCTCGCTGATTTGCATTTCTAGGAGTACTGATGGGGAAGCTGAAACTTTCATGTTTCCTGCTCCTTTTATAAATGACCAGTTTGCCCATTTTTCCGTGGGGGGGAGGGTGTGCTCTTTATCTTACTGGTTTATTTACAATCCCTCTTTTTACAGTAAGGGAAGTTAATCTGCTTTTAAGTTATGATAATTTTCTCAGTTTGCCATTTGCCTTTTAATTATCTATGACAGTTTAACATACTTAGGTTTATTCTAAAGTAACCAAATGAACCTTTTCCTTTATAGTTCCTACTTTTGGTGTTATGCTGAGAGAGGCTTTTTCCCTCCTGAGATCATTTGTATTATCTTTTGGTTCTTAAAAAATCTTCTTTTGAAAAATATTTAAAAAGCACACAAGTTCACCACTCTAAAATTACAACCATTTTCACCAGTGCATACACACTTTATGCACACAGATTTTACGTGGCTGCACACATCTCATACAATCTGTCTTTCAAAGTACTTTCTGACACAGGTCTTTTAAAAAATTGCAGTTTGTTAGATCTGAACAGTCTTAAAATGGTTTTATAAATTTTTGCAAGGCCCATGAGTCACAACATCACAGCCAGTTAAACAGAAGTCCCAAGGTTCCAGAACTGTTCATTTCTACCCCATCAGCGCCCAAGTACTCTCCTTCAATGTCCACCAGTTACTAAAAGACCAGAAGAATATGCTCATTCTTAATATTGAGTCATGCATAATGAATTGTCATAATTTTCAATTATCAGATATCAATCCTTGAAGCATTTTCATTTTGATCTCTCCTCTTCCACCTTCATACAAAGCAAACACTTAGAGAGCATCTGGTTAAAATGGAGCTTTGGAGGCCCTCCGTCTTGTTTTAGGCTTCACCACCCACTAGGCCCAGCCTTAACCACTCAAAGCCTCAGTGTCTTCACCCATATGCTGTAAGATGGATCAAACAACAGGACCTCCACTTCATGGGGCTTGGTAAAGATTTCAGGCAGGAGGATGTTCATGAACAAAACAGGATTTAAATGAATGTTGACGTGGGCGGGGTGCTAGGCCCAGGGGAGGGATGCACATCACATGGTCTGGGCCCTAAAGGAGGTCTGTCTAGTGGGAGAAAAGACCAAGTCTAGTCAAAAGATTAAGTGCTAGGACAGTGACCCAGGCAGGGCCTCGTGGGAGCCCAGGGAAGGCGAGCCCGGGATGGGATGGGATGGGAGGTCAAGGGCCTGAGCTGAGCCCTTTTAAAGGAGCAGGAGTCTGCGGGTGACAGGAAGGGGACATGGTCCTCTACGCAGAGGGGAAAGCATGAGCAAAAAGCAGAGAAAAGGGCGGCATGGCAATTTCAGGAACTGGAGCTACAATGATGTGGAGCGTGGAGTGGAAGCCAGCGAGGAGACTCTCATTACTTGACCCAAGTTTCCCAGGGAAAAAATTCAAATGACTATCAAACTTAAGCTTCACAACTCTCCTTTTCAAACATGAATAAGAGTATGCTTTATGGAACAGTTTGTCAAATGCTGTTAATGTTAAAAGCTATGACAGTCCCATGGAATCTACACACTTTGAGAGCCTAAAGAAATCTTAAACAGTGTCAATCAAAAACCATCTCATTTTACAAATGAGGAAATATAGGCCCAGCAAAGTTAAGCTCAAACTAGATCCCAGGTTTTCTCTCCCCAGCAAAATGTTCTGTGACTAAGCAAAAATCAAAGAATAAATAAATAACACACATATGGCTTTTTTTAGAAGCCGGAAAATATCTGTGTGAATAAAAAATTTTAAAGTCATTAAGTGTCATGATAATTGTTTATAATGTGCATTAGTAAACGTACATATTATAAACAGGGATCTTAAAGTCCTCAGTAATAGAATAAACTTAAAAGTCTTATCCATATTCGATTTATTCATTTAATGCTCATTTCTCAGTTTCGAAAAGCAAACAAAAGAACACACCTTACTGAGAAACTACCAGATATCCAAAAAAAAAGAGCAAGGTGAACCTAGATTGGTACCTTGAAAATGGTAATCTTTTCTCCAGTCATATCAAAGAGACAAGTTCAAAATTAAGCCAAAGGTGCCCAAAAGACATTATATTCCAGACTGACTCAATTGCTAAAGGTAGCCATGGCTTTGGGACCTGCGGAGGGCTGAAACAGCCAAGAATAAAAACAGTAACATTTTCCTAAGTTTTTCAGGCCTAATTTTTAATTTGAAGAATGGCAAGGAACTCAATTTAAAGCACATTCATTTTAATTTTCCATGCTGGAAGAAAGGCCCACTATGCCTGCTAAGTATACTGGGAGCGAACTTCTGATAAACGGCCCTCAAGGACCCAAGGGCGGTCTCTCCCCTAAGAGAAATTACAGGAGACTCTAGTACCTCCACTGGGTTTGCCGTATGTCTCCAAATGGGAAGAGCCTCCACCACCAAAGGATTTCATTGTAAGGCTGCAGTATTTGACCTGGGGGAAAAGGCCTCAATCTTGTTTTAAAACAAAACAAAAAAATTTGAAAAATCTGTACCTTAAAACTAGTTTTGAGGGAAAAAAGCTAATTAAAGTGTCACAACTTGTTTTCTTTGCACTTTCCTGGATTTACATAGCTAAAGAAAACCTGGCCCTTTTTCTGTTGGGGCACTGTATTAGATCCTGGGGTGCCATAGTAACAATTATAATAAAGTTTGCGTTCTTAACCAGTGTAAGTGCAGTGACTGTTTTCCATAGGCAAAATCAGAGGTGGTCAAACGCTAGGAGTAAGTTAGAATTATTCCAGATTTATTCATTCAAAACACAACTAAGGTACCCACGACCAAGTTCAATGCTACTTTGGGGATGCAAAAATAAATAAGGAATATCTCTTACCTTCAAGGAATTCATAGCCTGTAAAGTATGGGACATAAGGCTGTACTGACAATCAAAACCAAATTAATTATCTCTAGAAGATAATATTCAGTAAGAGACAAAGGAGTCCTAGGGGCTGTAACATCTAAGGAAACTGCCGAATCAGCTCAGGACTTCATTAGTCTCTCAGGCCTCTGATGTGGTGTACATTAGGAATGGGGGGCATTGCAAGGACCTAAGCATGTGGCTCTAAGAGAAGGAGGACATCATAAATTGGTGAAAAATCCTAAAGTACGTAAAGTTTTTTGGCAAAAATCGTTTTGAAAAGATGACACCAATGAGAAAAAAATTTAGTATTTTTAGAGAGTAATTCAGCCACCCCTCTCCAACTTAATGAACTCTCTCCTGAAACCTCCAAAAATGGGCATAATAGAGTTAAAGCAAGCCAGTCTTGTGTTTGCATGCTTCTGAATTTGAAATGCAATGTAACTCTTTCGACTGACCGTGGAAAGCAACAAATAGAACTTTCAAGTAAAAATTTTTCTAATAGCCAAGAACCTTTTCCAACAAAGAAAATCTCATATCTAAATATTTTTTTAAGCAAAATGACTGGTTTTGCTCTTTAAACAACATTCCCTATTTTGCTACACCGTCCATAAACTCTTCAGGATTTCAGAAAATTAGGTAGAGAGTAGAATGGCCACAAATTGAAGTGTCAAACTTAAAACTGCAGACACACTTCTGCGGAGTGTCAAGGAATGTTTCGGTCCTAGAAGCTCAGGGCTTAAGGTACAATGAATTTAGTTCTTCTGTCACTCCGAAAAGTGCATTTCAGAAACAGCGTGATCGTTTACTCCGCTCCTAACTTGGACTGTTTTAATGCCACTACGAGGAAGGGCAATTACACAGAGCAAATAAATACTTGAGTAAATTAACTGCAATCCCCTATTTGCACACTTACCCCTAACCCCAACTCGGAACTAAAAGCAACAACAGTGATCCAATCGGAAAAGAGAATCCTATTTCTGGCAGAGAGCTCGCTAAAGAGAGAAAACCTTTAACTTTGGGGATTAGTCTCAAGGAATGTTCACAAAGCATCTCTCTCTCTCTCTCAATCGTCCTTAGGTCTACGTTACACAACATCACACAGGTGGGAGCGAGGGCTCCCGGCGACCCCGCCCCACGCGCCCGGTTACCTGGGGGTCAGCGCGCGCTCCCGCGGGGCGCAGGGCCGGGGGCGCGCCGAGGCCGCGGCGCAGGCCCGGCCCGACTGACGGGCGCTCGGCAGGCGCCGGGGGCTCGGTCCCGTTCGGTCGCCGCACTCGCATCCCTGCGCGCCTGCACCCGAGAGAGCGGAGCCGAAGGGCGACTGTTACCCAATAATAGCGCCCCGCACAGTCGCAACAATGCAGGCGCGGAGGCGGGAGCCGCGGGCAGGGAACCGGAAAGCGGAGAGCCCGGCTCCGCGGCTCCTCCTGCGCGCGAGCCCAGTACTTACTGGAGAGCACGAGTCGCGGGCGAGAACGGAGCCCGAGGCGGCCGGGGAGGAAGGGCACGAGGCCGGGCGCCCACGGAGGTCGCCGCACGAGGGGAGGCCGGGCTGCCCGGGCCCTCGCCCGCCCGGCTCCGCGGCCCGAGCCCGGTCACGGCTGGGAAAGAGGCCGGCGCCACAAGGCCGCCGCTGCGGGCGCGATGAATCGGGCTTTTTCCCAGTGCGTAGTCCGGGCCTGGCCGCCCCGAGCCCGCGTCCGGCGCCGCTGCCCGGCCAGGCCCGAGCCGGCCGGGGTGACTCAGGGCCGGGCCGCGCTCGCTCCCCTCGCGCCGCCAGCGTCCTCCGCCCACGAGTCCCCCGACCCGGCCGCCATTCCGCCGGCCGCGGCCGGGCGGCTCGGGCCTCGCCGGGCGCCTGGGCTCGGCCGCCGCGGCCCCAGTCACTGCGACACCGCGGCTCCGGGCCGGGCCTGCGCCGCCGCCTGCCCCGGCCCCGGCGCCGCCGACACTCACCCGCATTTCCCTGGGGCCTAAATGGCTCCGGCGACTTCTCCGCCTGGCCGCTGGGCCTGGGCCCCGGTTAAATCCCCGTCCCGCCAAGGTCTGGCCGCGTCCCTCAGCCGCCGGGGCCGCCCCGCCTGGAGCTGCGTGCGACACGGCTCCCGCCTCCTCCTCCTCGGCCCGCCCGCCCGCCGGCCCTCCTCCCGCCGCCGCCGCCTGCACCACGCAACCTCCGCCCTCTCGCCTTTCCTCCTCGCTCCCCGCCCTCCCGGCCTCACCGGCTCCGGCGACCGCGGGCGAGAGGCTGGTGGGGGAGGGCCGGAACGCAGCGCCATCGGCGTCCGGGGCGGGGGAGCCGGGAAACCGTCGCCGCCATCGCCCCACCGGCCCGCGGCGCGGGAGGGGCCCGGAAACGTCCCGCCCGCCGCGGCCGCTGCCCGGGGCCACCCCCCGCGCCGGCCGGGGCCCCGCTCGCCGAGTGATTTCTACCTGCGAGCCCGTGGTCCCTGCCCCGGCACCCCGCGCCCTCCCCGGCCCGGCGCACGGATCCGCCTCCAGGTTTTACGGCCTCCCGCGCCTGGGGCCGCCTCTCCAGACCCGGCTTCCCGCCACTTCGCACTGACGAGGAGGGGTCACCTTTTTAGGTTGGGGGCACCGGCCTCTGGAGAAACTGCCCCAAAACACCCTGAAGGAGAGGGCCCTCCGCCTCCTCCTGCCCCTCTCCTGTGCGCACACACCCTGAACCGACGTGGAACACAACAACTACGCCCAATTATTATGCCTCCGAAAGCAGTGTCCCCAGCTGGCTGATAAGAAAGTCAGACGGGCAAGTGGCCCTGAACATCAGGCGCTGACTTCAGAGGAGCGTGTAGTCCTTTCTCGAGCCCTTTACACCTGCAGGCCTTAGCAGTCAGCTCCTGAGAGCCTGAGCTTATCTGCGCCTCTCTTTTTAAAATCGCTTCTAAAATAAAACCAAACTAGGCTTCCCTTTTCAAACTCTTTCGCCAACTCATTTTTGGCAAATGTTGAGAAAGATCCACTTTACCATTAATCTTTGTAAAGAAAAATCAAGAATAAAATTTAAGAATTTACATATATGGATGGCATGAAGTGTGACTATAAAATAGTATTGTTTTCATGGTCGCAGTCGTTTGAAATTAACTGTCACAATTGGGTACTTGAAATACTCTAAATACAAATTTTAGCACAAATAGCTACCTGGCTTCTTATGGTGGCAGAGGCTGGAGGAAGCACGGACTTGAAGGGGCTCCTGCTTTAACCATGGTTCACAACATACCAGAGGACTGGCTAATTCCGTGAGCAAGCAAGGAACGATTTCAAATTATCCTCTCTGGGCAAAAGATATGATGAATGTAACTTCCTGTTTTGCTCCAAACTAAAATGGTACAGAGATTCTAGTACCACCTTGGGGTAGAAATCCTAGGCCCAAAGCAGAGGGCCAGTCCCAGAGTCCATACTGTTTCCTGAGTAACATGGGTTTCTCTTAGAAGAACGATCCCACCTGTATATGTGGTTCCTCCTGTTGAAATGTAGTCTTTTGTCAACATCTATAAAGTATCTGTAGAAGTACTGCATTTGTCTATACTTGTCACCAAATCATGTAATCTCAGTCTATGCAAGGGTTAAAAATTCTTGGTTCATATCCTATACTTCTAAATAACCTAGCCAAAAGAAAATTTAGATGTATTTAACAACTTTTTTATGGGCACGTGGTAAGCTTGAAGGTAAAAATGGTAGGCTTGTCCACACTGTACCCATGTGGCTTTTTTCATATCCTCATTTCTTCCCTTTACTGGAACCCGTGCTTTCCTCAGACAACAACTTACTTTATCTCCATGTTCCCTAACCAGTCTTCTCCAATCTCATCATCCAATACCGTCTTCTTGTCTGTGACTTCCCACAGGTTATACAGGAGCTGAGTGGGTCAACCTGCCCTTTACTGTTTGTTTCTTCCACTCTCCATTTTTCCTTAATGGAAGTATTTAGTCCACATATACCACCCTCTCCACTTCTCACTGCCTCAATTCCTGGTTCTTAACTTCCTTTATCCTTTTCTCTCCACCTGTCTGCATTATCATTTTTAGCAGTTAGACTATTCCATTGACGTTTATGTATACTTCACAACCAGGTTGCATCTACGCCTCTTCTATTCTGAGCAGGTAACTTTGCCTCCTACCCAACAGATCAAAGCCATCTACTCTCTTTCCACTCCAAAACATCCTTCCTCCATCTCAGCAAAATTGATGTCCCTCTTTTAGATAACCCAAAATTTTTTTCCCCCAAAGCCGCAGCAGATAGTTGTATGTCATAGCTAACACATCCTTCTAGTTGCTGTATGTGGGACGCAGCCTCAGCTGCAGAGAAGCAGTGCGGCGGTGCGCGCCCAGGATCTGAACCTGGGCTGCCAGCAGCAGAGTGTGTGCACTTAACCGCTAAGCCACGGGGCTGGCGCATAGATAACCCAAAATTTGGAGGGATAATTAACTGATAGATGTCAGAATCAAAATTGAAAATAGTCTCAGACTAGAATATTAGGCCAAAACCAATGAAATAAATAATAACTTTACAAGTCTAAAACAATGTAATGAAGTTCAAAAAGCCCAGGTTTCAGATTTAGGCAGACCTTGCTTTATATCCAGACTAAACTACTATCTTTTGCTCTAGTTAAGTCAACTGTTAAATGGGTCTAAAAATGCCTAACTCATAAGGTTGTTTTGAACGGTAATTCCTTTATAATTCCAGCATAATTCCTGAAACACTAAGTTTTGGTTGCCTTTCTTTCCTCATCTTCCATAAAGTGGGGCTCCACTGAGTCCCCTATTGCTGTTGATAACACTAACATTTTCCAAGTATACGGCCCTGAAAACTCAAATTACTGACCCATTTACCTTGCATCCCAGAGCTAGTCACCAATCTAGTCTTGGCTTAGCCTGTAGGGGCAGGCATTATCATCATCACACTGATTTTCCAGTGAAAAAAGCCAAGGTTCAGAGATATTAGACAATTTGCTCCAAATCACTCAGCTCCGTGAGTGGCATAATCTGATCCAGTGACTCCCCAGTCCGCATATACCTGCCACTTTCCTATGATATTTTCCCACGCCTGTATTGTTTCTTTAACCTTCTAAATGGTTTTCCTCGTTCTGATCTCTGTCCTTTCAGCCTGCACAGTGACTGACTGCACACGGTTCCTTCCAAACTGATGCCCTCATCATTGTATCTTTGTCCTTTCAAACTTTTCAGTGGCTCTCCATAGTTTATAGAGTTCAGTTCCAACTCTGACCTGGCACTTAAGGTTTACCTTAATCTTGTCCTAACTCACTATTTCCAGCCACTTCCCAACCTCATCTAATCCTGTTGGGCCTGCTGCTGGCCCACAAAGACCAGCCTTGAGTCACTATGCATGAATGCTTGCTTCCATTTGTTCTCTTAATAGAAAGTTCCCTCCTCCCTTGCTACATCTGCAAATCATGCTCCCTTTTCAAGATCCAGCTCACGCCCCCTCCCAGGAAGCCGATTTTGCTCCTTCTACCCAGGCTTTAGTGATCTCTCCTTGATTGCCGACTTCTCACATGTGCCTTTAATCTAGATGGTCTGTGCCTCGGGGTCAGGCGCTATTTCCTCAGGTTCACCAGCCCCCTCAGCATTGTGCCTGAAGAACATTGAAGGATGTTCAAGACATGTTTGTTTACCAATCAGATGAAGGGTGCTGTGTCAGTTGACTAGCTGTATGAGCTATTATTTCTAAGACATGAGTGGGGAACTAGCCATCATCCAGTGCAAAGTAAATTCATTTAATGGGATAGTTCCCAAACCTGGCTTTGCTTCAGAATCACCTGGGGACGAAATTCCAGGGCCCATTCCAGGTCTACTGAGTCAAAATTGGGTGGAAAGGGACAGGGAGGGAATTTGAAACTGTCAGGGTTTATATCCTGGCTTCACTACTTATTATCTGAGTAATTTTGAGCAAGTTACTTAACCTCTCTGTGCCTCAGTTTCTTCATCTATGAAATGGGGGTGATAATAGTATCTCATATGAGGTAGTTGTAAATTAAATATTTAATAAACATGACCGACATGAGGAGGATGATGATATAATTACCCAGGTCCAGTCTGGTGACCTGAGTCTGGGAACCACTGACTTAATGAACCACTCCTTCCTCCATTCAAGGTTCAAACGTTATGACCTTCTGGTACTAAGCATTATGACATAGTATTACAATAAACCTTATTTGTTTTGAAATAGTGTATTTTAAGGAAGAGGAGCCAAGTAAATCAGATTTTTCAATTAAATTTATTTATTTAATCCAAGTCATGAAATGTATATTATTTGTGATTTTTTTGAAAAACTAGTTCCTCTTAGAAAAATAACTACACGTATGCTATAATGATACAGAGTAATTCAACCAGTTTAGTATTCAAATAAAGCAGGAAAGAGATGAAATAACATAGTGATTTCTTCCACTTAGGGCAATGAATCATAAATTCTTTTCGAAGAAGCAAGTTTTTAAATCCTCTACGTTAATTCATTAGAAAGAAATTCATAGCTCATTTTGTGCCATCAAATGCCAAATAAACAATATTTTAATGATATTAAATGTAACTAGATATAAAATAGGAAGCATAAATTTACTTACCAAAGTCACATACTAAATATGTCTGAATGGGGAACACAGGACGGGTAGCCCCCACCTTCTCAACTCTTGACTTATAAATGGCCTATACAAACAAATACACAAAGGCCTTGTTTCTATTGCCTGGAATTCCACCAAAGATTCCTAGTTTCCTCTCTCAATGACTCACATATCTCTGGGAGGGTAACAGGGCTTGATAGCCATTCACGCATTAGCATTAACTAGTTCAATCAGATTGCCTTCTTTCTAACATAGATCAGTAGCACCTCAGAATGGAAAGTTTTGGACAAATCGAGTTTGGGAGAAAAATTTAAGTGCCTCAGGGCAGGCTGAAGGCTTTGGGGCCAGAGATTCTGGTGAGAGGAGACTTAAGCACCGAAAGGGAATGAGGGAAGGAGATGCAAGTATTTTAAAACCTAACCTGTCCAATTTCAGATTTTGCATATTGAGATGTCCTAGGCCTCTTGTTTGGGGACCCCTAATTCAGAAATACTACTGTAAGATAGTCATGAATTAAGTAGGCTTTTGAGGTCTGACCTGGGGCACCTGAACACCAGCATAACATTCTATTAGGTTGGACCATATGAAATTGCAACTCATTTTCAAATGATTCAACTTAGTTTCTATGAGAAAATTATTCAGAGTTCTAGAAAACTTCCCTAAAATCACTTTTTCGAGGAAGCTTTCCATGACCCTTCACAACCTCAGTCCAGCCCCATGCCCACATGTGGATTGGGTCCTCTTCTTTTACACCATGTACTTAGTTTTATTAAAGAGTTTATCAATATTGCATTAAAATTTTTTCCCTTCTCTATCTCCCACTCCCTCAGAGGTTGTGAGCTCCTTGAATTCAGAGACTGTGTCTTTTATTGCTATATCTACAGAATTTATCATAATGCCTGGCACACGGTATATTGAAGGAATGGTTGGAACCCAACTCATGGATTAGTTGGGATTGTTTGTACTAGGAAACCCAGTCATGCTACTTTCCTGCTCAAAGATCTTTAATAATTCCCTGTTTCCTACCAGAAGAATGGCAAACACTTCATTCCTAATATTGAAACACCATCTACATTTTGGCTTCCATGGATCCATCCATACTTGTCTCCTTCTGGTTTTTTACACATATCAAGCTAGATCCAAACTGGACTCCTGTGAATGCTTGAATGGGCTCGGTGCATTTCCTTATCCAACCAGACCTTCCATATCAATTAGTCTTCCCCAACCACTACTTACCCAAATACAACCCATCCCTCTGGGCCCACTTTAAACACAACCTCTTTAGTGAAACTTTTCCTGTTCCTCTGCCTGATGTGAATTCCACCCCTCCCCTCACACTGGGTAAGCCTCTTGAGGACATTCTTAGACAAGTTTGTATCCCTACAGGACTGTATTAGTCAAGGTTCTCCAGAGAGACAAAACCAACAGGATGTGTGTGTATGTATACACACACACACATATATATGAGAGAGAGAGAGATTTATTTTAAGGAATTGGCTTGCGTGATTATGGAGGCTGGCAAGTCCAAAATCTGCAGGGTGAGCCAGCAGGTTGGAGAGGCAGGGAAGAGCTGATGCTGCAGATCAAATCTGAAGGCCATCTGCTGGATGAATTGCCACCGGTTTGGGAAGGTCAGTCATGGTTCTAATGAGGCCTTCAACTTGAATGGATGAGGCCTGCCCACATTATGGAGGGCAATCTGTTTTACTCCAAGTCCACTGATTTAAGTGTTAATTTCATCCAAAAATCACCCTCACAGAAACGTCTAGAATAATGTTTGACCAATATCTGGGCACCATGGCCCAGCCACATGGACACATAAAATTAACATTCGAAAGCACTGAGCAGGATACCTGGACATAGCAAATGGTACCTTACTTCTTTAAAAGACAGTTTACGCTCATTGCCTCAAGTTTCTTACCTCCTATTACGTTTGCCAGTTTCTCTTCTGCATTTGGTTCTCCTATTGCCCACCCTTCCATTGTGAAACTAGTCATTCTTTGGCTCCCAAACTCCTACACTCTCATGGCTCTTCTAATTTATCTGATAACATTTTCTTATCTGGCTCTCTTCCACCCACCACTTAAATGTGGGTTCCTGAAGGTTCTACTCTAGGCGATCTTGCTACATTCTCTTTTTGCGCAATCTTGTTGTTTCCATGGCTTCAGTTGTCAACTCTGTCAAATTATCACCTCCAACTCAATCCAGGGACACATCTAGGTTTCATGGTACCTAATGTTTATCCAGTTTGGGGGGAGGGTGTTCTTTAAGAAAGTTTCTGTACTAGTATGGTTAGCAATAACTTAACTACACATGGAAACCGCATAGATGTATCCCATTAATCCCAAACTGTATTGTATTCCTAACACAGCTTCCCCTAAACAGGTTCCCCCCAAATGCCTAGAGCACTCCAATGCCACTGGATCTGAGAGGGAGGTGAGCAAGAGGAAGTTGGGGTAGATATGTAACAGTCATAGTCTCAATCAATGCAGCTATAACAACCTACTTTTGAAATTTTTACAAACACAGATGACTACATGAATATATAGCTAGGACCCCCATCAGGGGCTTGGCAGGGCTCATGCATGGGAGGAGCCATGAAGGGAAAGCTTCAGAACCTTCAAGAGTATCCACCCCCATCTCTGTCTCCAGCCTCGACCTCTCCCACACTTCAGGTCTGATTTTCTACCTGCTTGCACATGCTTGAACATCCCTCATATTCCAAATCATTTGTCTTCAAACAAAGCCCACTATTCTTTCTTCTCCCCCGACCCATCCTATATCTTCTCCTTTGTTTTATGTCTCTGGTTTTGGCAGTACC
Source organism: Diceros bicornis minor (assembly GCF_020826845.1). NCBI lineage: Eukaryota > Metazoa > Chordata > Mammalia > Perissodactyla > Rhinocerotidae > Diceros > Diceros bicornis. The sequence continues at coordinate 94,971,276 of NC_080742.1, read as the reverse complement.
ATCCACCCATTATTCAAGTTAGATGCTTGAGGTATTTTTTATTCTGACCTCTTTTTCACCTCCATATCCATTTCTTGATTAAATCATATCAAATTTAGACCAGTCTAGACGAAATTTAGACCAGCCCAAAGACCAGCTCATTTGGGCTGCCACAATGGCCTCCTAGCTAGTCTCCCTCCCTCTGGTCTCTCCTCTAATTCATCCTCCATGCAGCCATGGAGTTATCTTTCTAAAACATGGTAATCCTCCTCAAGAAGCAGGATTAGCATGGGCTCTGGAGCTAGATGATCTAGGTTTAAATCTTGGCTCCATCACTGACTAGCTGTTTGATCTGGCAAAAGTTATTTCATAGGTCTATGCCTCAATTTCTTCACCTGCAAAATGGGAATAGTACATACTTTACAGAATAGTTTTAAGAAGTTATAGCGTTTCATGGTGTTGGATATCTGACACATGGTAAGTGTTTGGTATGTTACTGTCATTGTATATCTCTCCTACCAAAAACCTTCAATGGTTTCACATTCCACAAGAAGACATTCAATAATAATCTTCACGGCACAACCTCAGTCTCTCTTCCCAGTTTCTTCCCGTTCCAGCCACGTCTCCTCCTGGCTCTTGTGCTGCAGCCACACTTGACAACCACGCGGATCTCCCCAGGAAGTTTGGGGACTCCTGATAGTGTTCTTTGTTAGGAATGTCCTATTTCCTTTTTCTTTCCCTGAAGAAATCTGAGTCATTCTCCAGGTGCCTGATCCCTGGTCATCATCTTCTCTATGAAGTTTCTTCAGCCTCTTCTCTACCCTCACTGCGTGTCCTGATGTTTTTGCATAAACAACGGCCAAAAGTCTCTGAGAAATTCCCTCTCACCTCAAACTTTCTTTTTTGATTGCCAAAAATGGGGTTCACGTTTTTGAGCCACTATTCTTGTATTCTTGTATGTTATGTAATACGTGTAAAGTATATCTTGGATTATTCCAAGTTTTTATTGGCATAAATTGGAGAGAACATTCTAGTCATGAATGATGAAGTGTGTTTTCCAGGTCGCACTACACTGTGCCAGGAAAAACTTTATGGCCCATCAATACCATTTGTTTATATGATAGATTTTAAAGAACAGCTATAGTATTTAGAAAATACTAAATATTTAAGATAAATAAATTTAAGAAATTCCAATGACCATAGAACTTGGCTTTCTTGGTCTGTCAGGTCAGTTGCTTTTTGACTCAATATTCACTTGGGGGATAAAAAATGGATGCTAAGGGAACCTGCAGGTGGGAGTTCTCAATGAACAGGTAATAACCAAAAACGATATTATACTGCCATTTTATGGGGGAAATTACTCCTCTCCATTAATGTTTTCTGTGGAGTGGCAAGTGAAGAGACTTCTTTAGAGTTTGCATAACTTCTCTGACTATTTTTTTTTAAGAATGTGTGTTTAATTCAGATTTGGAAACTAAATAAATAGCTGCTGGCTAGTTCTGCGGGCAGAGTAAGCTCAGAAACCAAACTCTTGTTGTACAATGAAAGCTACATTTTATTTTTGTTGATAATGTCCCAGAAACTTAGGTCAATGTCATCAGCCGCTGTTCTGTCTCAACAGTGACAAGGCCATCAGTAGGCTTTTGGCTTTTTTATTGACACCATCAGTGTTTCTCTGTGAGCTTAAGCAGTTAATCAAGAGGGAAGTACGATGATGAAAACAAGAATTAGAAACACCCTTAACCTCCAAATAACTTGGTAGGAGAGCAAGAGATACAAGATAGGTGGGAAATCTGCAACTACGAATCCAAAATAAATGCAATCCTTCCTCCCATTTGGGGAGCCCGTCCATCTTTCCCATTCTTTTGTCAATGGTATTTTCTTTTATTTCTCCTTACTGCCTTGCTTCCAACTCTTAACCTTTTACTAAAAGATTAGAACTAGGTTGGGGCCGGCCCGTGGCTTAGCGGTTAAATGCGCGGGCTCCGCTACTGGCGGCCCGGGTTCAGATCCCAGGCATGCACCGACGCACCGCTTCTCCGGCCATGCTGAGGTGGTGTCCCACTGAGGCCGTGTCCCACATAGAGCAATTAGGAGGGTGTGCAACTATGACATACAACTATCTACTGGGGCTCTGGGGAGAAAAAGGGAAAAAAGAAAAAAGATTAGAACTAGGTAAATATCTAGCAGTCTAGTTTCCTAGTTGTTAAAAGATTGCTGCCTTCAGTGCCTTTAAACTAGAAAATGCTGCTTGGACAGTGCAAAAAGATTTATATTCTGAACTACCAGCAAGACCACCTGGAAGAAACTGGCAATGGAATAAAATTTACTTTGAACCACAGACACTTCAGTTTTCCTGATAGAATTAGGTGAGTAGACGTAAAGAGTGGATGTAAAACTCCAATGGTCAAAATAAAGTGATTTTTTTTTTTATTCCAGGGTATCCACAGTTTTGAAAAATAGAGTACAGCATTTACTGTGATGTGTTTCTTGAGTAAGCGCTTCAGAAACCACTTGCTCACTAACCTACTTTTCCCCCTGCAGCTAAAAAGCTGCCCTGTAGCTTAGACAGGGGCGGTAGGGGAGGCTCTCAGGTCGCGCAGAGCGGGATCAATCCCACTGTAGGTGCGCAGGTGAGCTTTTCCAGCTCCACCCTCAGTCTGAGAAAGACTGTGGGAAGAAGCCAGGAAGAGACTCCCATGGGAAAAAGACAGACTCGGGAATCCCAGCCTGTGCCTAAGACAGGGGACAGCAGAAGGAAAGCGCCCAGGATGGCGGCACAGCTCCTCCCTCCTGTTCCCCCTCCAGCAATGCCACCTGGAGCAGGTGGGCATCTTGCATGATGGCCCCTGGCCAAATAATCCCATTCTTCTGGATGCTCAGAGTTCACACCTGCCGGGGTTCTCTGCTCCTCCTACCATATTGAACATTGTCTAGCTGTAAGCTATTTGGGAGCAGGGCTATGTCCCAACTGCACTCAGTTGCACAATTTATCCCCAACCCACCTTTCCAGGCTCACTTCCCACTCTGCTCCTCTTATACACTGTAAACTGCACTGGGCTGCTCACTGTATAATCATTCTTGTACTTTCCTTCCTTCTAGCTTTTGCTAATTCAGCTTTGGATGCTCTTCTTACTCTCGGGCCCATCTGTTGCCATCCTACTAGTCTTGCAAATCCTAGTTATCACCTCGTCAGACTTCCCAGATTCCCTTGGGAAGTTAATCTCATTCTCCTTTGCATTCTCCTAGTACTTTGCTTGGGCCTTTACCATAGACGTGGATTCCAGGTCCCCTGTCTTTTCATCCTCTTAATCTGGTCTTTTGCAGAGCAAAAGGTTTTGATTTTGATGATGTCCAATTTATCAAATTTTCTTCTTATGCGTTGTGCTTTGGGTAGCCCGAGATCCTGAAGATTTTCTGCTATGGTTTTTTCTAAATGTTTTATGGTTTTATGTTTTACATTTAACTCTAGGGATCCATGTTGAGTTAATTCTTGTATGAGGTGTGAGGTTTAGGTTGAGGTTCATTTTTTTGGCCTATGCATATCCAATTTTTCCAGCACCATTTGGTGCTGGAAAAATTATGCGTTGTGCTTTGGGTAGCCCTAGATCCTGAAGATTTTCTGCTATGGTTTTTTCTGAATGTTTTATAGTTTTATGTTTTACATTTAACTCTAGGGATCCATGTTGAGTTAATTCTTGTATGAGGTGTGAGGTTTAGGTTGAGGTTCATTTTTTGGCCTATGCATATCCAATTTTTCCAGCACCATTTGGTGAAAAAGCCATCTTTCTGCCGTTGGATTTTTTTGTAACTTTGTCAAAAATAAGTTGAGCTAGTTGTGTGTTTATATTTCTAGGTTCTCTATTCTCTTCCATTGAGCTATGTGTCTAGATTCTAGGCACCTTGAGGGCCAGATATCTGTCATCGTTTTTACAGTGCCTTGGTCTATTGCCTTGCAAATAGTAGCATCTAACTCAGTACATGACACAGAGTAGATGTTCAATAAATTTTTCTTGAAAGAAAGGAAGAGTCAATATAAATGTAATAATTATTATAAATGTAAGAAATGTTATTTATTTATTATAAATAATAATTTAACTCACTTTATAAATGTGAGTTAAATTATTGCTGAATTAATTTTTAAAACTTTGAGAGTCAGACTTTTGTGTTCCTGCAGTCTCAGCCTGGCAATAACCTTTGCGCAGGCCCCTTGACCCAGAAACTGAAGTCCCCACATGTCCTGCACACTCTGAAGGCCTCTTGCCCATGCCAGCCCCTGGACTCCCTCTGTGTATCCCACCTCCCCTTCCCATGCTGCCTGCACACAGCTGCCTAGGACCTGGAGGGTCACACCCTCAGCAGCAGCTCCCTCTGCAAGCCCTCCACCCCCATACATACCTTGCACCCTGAAGGCCCTCTGCTCCTCCCTGCTGCTCCCAGACTCTCACTCCATGCCCACACCACTGGTTGCTGATCGTCTGCTTCCTGTTCTCCACCTGTACTCCAGAGGGTGGTCTATTGCTTGCCCAGCAACTCCAGACCAGCTCCAGCCTGGCCAAACCAGTGCACTTGTCTGCTATCTGGTGGGCTGAACCACACCTTCTCCAACGAGATCTGAACCTCTTCCAAGTGTGTCTTTCCTTGGGAACTCTCCCTCACCCTGGGGTAGCAAATAGAGTTTCCTTCTATCCTACAGTCTCCCTTTCATCATAATTGATAATTCTTTATCTTCAGCTTCTTTGTTTAACCTACCATGTGGCTTCTATCTCCTGAGCAGACCCAGACTGCTACACTTGGTCAGCCACTACCCGTATCTCTCAGGGTCCCTGTGATACGCAGTCTCCCTTCTTCATCTGTGCAGCAGTGAGAGCTGTAATTTACATATTGGTGGGAATTAAGTCAGCCTGTTACAGTGGGAAAACCCAGGACTTTGGAATAAAAGGCCCAGAGTTTAAGTTTGACCCCCACTATTTACTAGTTGAGTGATATTCAACATGACATGGGCCATCTTGGTCCAGTCCCTTTATCCATTGTACCTTAAAAGGAGAATGATTGTGATGATAATACTTCACAGCTTTGATGTGCTGATCAAATAGGATAATGCATATGACATGTTTTGTTCATTGTTATGTTCCAAATAAATAGTCATCATTTTCATTTAACATTAAGACAAACTACGGAATGAAAGACTGTGACTCCTGCTAAGTAAATTTCAAACACAGAAACAGTGGAGGGTTTCTTCTGAAATCATACAACAGAGGCGATTACCCTGGCATAACATTGGGCCCAGGCACATCTATCTACAATGGCTGCCTCCCTACAAAATATCTTAACAGATACATTCCCAGTAACAGGTGAAATAATGATTCTCGACTTCATTTTATTTTATTTATTTTTATTTTTCTTGTGAGGAAGATTAGCCCTGAGCTAACACCCCCTGCCAATCCTCCTTTTTTTGCTGAGGAAGACTGGTGCTGGGCTAACATCCGTGCCCATCTTCCTCTACTTTATATGGGACGCTGCGACAGCATGGCTTGATAAGCAGTGTGTAGGTCCACACCCGGGATCCAAACCCACAAACCCTGGGCCGCCAAAGTGGAGTGTGTGGACTTAACCCCTGTGCTACCAGGCTGGCACTTTGACTTTATTTTAAACACAAGGAAAAGGAAGTTAAATATAATGGAAATATTGTAGAAGGAAAACTGCTATGTTCTCACATTATTTAATTGGGATTTCTTGCGGTTGAGAAAGATGAAATAGTTAAGAATACATGCTGCACTGGCCCCGTGGCTTAGCGGTTGGGTGCGCACGCTCCGCTGCTGGCGGCCTCGGGTTCGATCCCGGGCGTGCACCGACGCACTGCTTCTCCGGCCATGCTGAGGCCGCGTCCTGCGTGCAGCGGCTGGAAGGATGTGCAGCTATGACCTACAACTATCTGCTGGGGCTTTGGGGGGGTAGGGGGGAAGAATACATGCATGTGAAGGAACAGGGACAAATTAAATGTGTTTTTAACCAAAACATTTGAGTAGGGTATAATTATTGTAAGAAAACCATGATGTCAAATAAGTTCCTTTTTTTGTGTGTGAGGAAGATCAGCCCTGAGCTAACATCCATGCTAATCCCCCTCTTTTTTTTTTTTTTTTTGCTGAGGAAGACTGGCTCTGAGCTAACATCTATTGCCAATCCTCCTCCTTTTTTTTCCCCAAAGCCCCAGTAGATAGTTGTATGTCACAGTTGCACATCCTTCTAGTTGCTGTATGTGGGACGCGGCCTCAGCATGGCCGGAGAAGTGGTGCGTCAGTGCACGCCCGGATCTGAACCCCGGCTGTCAGTAGCGGAGCTCGCGCCCTTAACTGCTAAGCCACGGAGCCAGCCCTCAAATCAGTTCTCAACAAGTAATTTTTAGAAACTGGTGATTGAAATAGATGTCAAAGAAGAATGGCAAAAAAAAAAAAAAGGTTACAAAAATGATTTCTTAAGAATTTCTGAGTTCCTGAGGCAACTTTAGTCTGGATTTAAAGTTCTCAATACTTATATTTTACATATACATGTAATAGGCAGAGAGTTTAATATGCTAACGAATGATGTAAAAAGAAAACTCCAAATTGCAACAGTAATATGATATTCAGTATGTCAGGATGCTTTTGTAAATCATTACGTAAAGTGTATTAAAATTATTTTCAATAGGATTATCTGAAAATAGCACTTCGTTGAGAGATGAATTTTCTGAATATGTCAATTTTTCATCCTAACTAGTATTCTCAAAGAAAATAATAAGAATGCAAAGAGTTTTGCTTATTTGTCTAATTTTCAAGTCAGCAATGATATGGATTCTGCCAAAATCAGCTGTCATCCTTTAAAACACATTATTCACATGGGTAAAATCGCATAACATTTTATCTGCTGCACATCACTTCTCTCCATCCAAAGAAATCTCGACCTTTGAATGGTGGCAGTCCTTGGAGTTAATGTTCTTTAAAGTGACTTTAATATGTGTCCACAAAGTTTTCATACTCCAGGAATTTGGTGGAGCCCAATTCCTCTCCCCTTGACTGTGTGCTGAACTTAGTGACTCACTTCTAACAAGCCAATAAAGCGGAAGTGACGATGGGAGCCTTAGAGACTTGGTTATACAAGGCACTGTGGTTTCTTCCTTGCTCACTCTCTTGGATTGCTTGCTCTGGGGGAAGTTAGCTGCCATGTTGTGAGGAGGTCTCCTTGTGTAAGAAACTGAGGCCTCCTGTCAATAGCCATGTGAGTGCATCTTCTCCAAAGTGCATCCTCTGGCTCCATTCAAGCCTTCAGATGACTGCAGCCCCAGCTGACCTCCTGACTAAAACCCATGAGAGACCCTGAGCCAGAACCACTCAGCTAAGCCATTCCCAAATTCCTGAGCCACAGAAAATTTGAGATACTGTTTATTATGGTGTAAGGTTAGGGTCAAGTTTTATTTTGATTCCACATGCATATCCAACTTTGTGAACACCATTTGTTGAACAATTACCCTTTCCTCATTCAATTACCTTGGATCTTTGTCAAAAATCAGTTGGTCATTGGGACCGGCCAGGTGGCGCAAGTGGTTAACTGCACGTGCTCCTCTTTGGTGGCCCGAGGTTTGCAGGTTCGGATCCCGGGCGCACACTGATGCACCGCTTGGTAAGCCATGCTGTGGTGGCGTCCCACATAAAGTAGAGGAAGATGGGCATGGATGTTAGCTCAGGGCCACTCTTCCTCAAGAAAAAAGGGGAGGATTGGCATGGGATGTTAGCTCAGGGCTAGTCCTCCTCACAAAAAAATAAATAAATAAAATCAGTTGGTCATTTATCCAGGAATGCCAGAGTCATTCAACCTACAAAAATCAATCAATGTAATACACCATATTAATAGAATGAAGGAAAAAAACACAAGATCATCTCACATACATCATCACATTGTCTACATATGATGTAGAAAAAGCATTTGACAGAATCTAACACCCTTTCATGATAAGAACATCTGATAAACTAGAAATAGATGAGAACTTCCTCAACATGATGAAGGCCATATTTACAAAACCCATAGCTAACATACTCAATGGTGAAAGAGTGAAAGCTTTTCTCCCAAGAGCAGGAACAGGACAAGAAAGCCCACTCTTACCACTTTTATTCAACATAGTACCAGATATTCTAGCCAGAGCAATGCGGCAAGAAAAAGAAGTAAAAAACATCCTCATTGGAAATAAAAAAGTAAAGCTATCTCCATACAAAGATGACATGATCTTTTTTTTTTCCTGAGGAAGATCAGCCCTGAGCTAACATCCGTGCTAATCCTCCCTTAACTGCTAAGCCACGGGGCTGGCCCTAAAGATGACATGATCTTATTTGTAGAAACCCTAAGGAATCCACAAAAAAACTTTTAGCTAATAAATTAATTCAACAAAGTTGAAAGATATAAAATCAACACACAAAATCAGTTGTATTTCTATATACTAGTAATGAACAATCCAAAAAGGAGAGTAAGAAAACAATTCCATTTACAATAGCATGTTTATCCTCGTGCCAGGACAACATTGAATTAATTGCTGTACCTTTGTAGTAAGACTTGCATTCGGGTAGTGTAAGTCCCTCAACTTTGTTCTTCTTCTTAAAAATCACTTTGGCTATTCTAGACCTTCTCTATTTCCTTATGAATTTTAGAATCAGCTTATTGATTTCTATAAGAAAGCCTGTTGAGATTTTGATTGGGATTTCTTCTCTAACTATCTCTTGAATTTGTTTGTTTCTCTCAATCTCTACCACAATCACCACCCTAATAGAAGGCAGGATGAACAACAGTCTACTAACTGGTCTATCTGCCTTCACGTTGGCCCCTGCCCAATCTGTTATTCACCCTGCAATTGCAGTGGTATTTTCAAAACATGTATCTGATCATGTCATCTTCTTCAAAGTTATCTCATTATTCTTGGAATAAATGCTAAACTCCTTACATGGCCTGTAAGTAGGGAACATATTCAAAATATTAAAAATATTTAACAACCAATATTACACAGGTACTGGCCATCAGAACAGGTGCCAGCATCTTGGAGCAGCATTTAAAAAATCTGCGCTCCCTGCCCCATTATCCAGATATTACTCTTTTGGCTGCCAGATCATGGGGAAGTGCAGAAGAGGGGCTGGGCAGCTGGATTGGTGGAAGGAGGTGGGGAGAACACTAGGGCAGCTCAGTGCGGCAGCTGTTTATCAACTGGTGCAGATCTATGTTACTGTCAGAATGGCAGCATGGCCATATTGGTGCAGGTTGGCTGACCATCAGGCCTGCTTCCAAGGCCTTCTGTGGTCTGGCATCCATCCACTTTTCTGGCTTTATCTCCTGTTCTCCCTGCTTTAGCTACACTGGTCTTCTTTGAGTTCCTTGAAAATACCACACTCGCACTACAGAGACCCTGGACATTCTGTTTCCTCCATGAACATCTGTCTTCCCTTCTTCACTTTGCTAACCCCTACTCATCTTCCCTATCTCTACTCTAAAACAGATTCCTCAGGAAGCTGCCCTGACCTTCCTAAAAGGTAAACCCCTCAGTGATAATCCCTCATAGCACAATGTCCTTCTCCTTTCTTGCCATCATTATAGTTGAAGTTTACAAATATATTCACGTGGTTACTCAGTTAATCCTCTCTTGTAAGCTCCAAGAGGGCAGTGATCATGTCTTCTTTTGCTTGCCATTGTATCCACAGTGCCAACCCAGTGACTGGCACCTACTAGGTGGCCAATAAATATTTGTTGAATAAGTGAATGAAAAACCAAACTCAGTACCTTTCCTCTCAAGCCCACTCTGTCTGAATTTCCCATTTTGGTTAACTGCATCATCTACCTAGCTGCCATAATAAGAGACTCAGAAATCATCCTGGGTTCCTCCTCCTTCTTTATTCCACCATTAGGATAGACACCAGATCCTGTTGGTTTTACCTCCTAAATCTGTTACTGCCTTAGCTCAGGTTGGCATAATTTCTTGTTTGGACTAGCGCAGACTTCTCAAAACTCGTCTCATTGTCTCCAGTTTTGCATCTACTTTGTCCATTTTTCACCCTAGGGTAACCCTTTGAATCTGATAGGTTAGTCCCCTATGTAAAATGCTTCAAGGTCCAGTTCAAGCTCCCTCATGATCTGGTTCCTGCTCACCTCCAAGGCTAGTTGTCTCTGACCATTCATTGTACATCTCCTGTGCTTTCATTGTCCTTTAGTGAAAATGAGCAACCCTGGATACAGGACCCAGGTTTCATTCATCTCTATTCTTAGAACTCAGCATCATATCTGGCACAGAGTGGGCAAACATACAAATGTTTGTGGTATTGAATGGAAATGAATAAGACTTATTTTTGTCCTGGTGTGCTATCTGTCACAACAGTGCAGTAGAGTGAACAATGTTCATAAGGATGACTGCAAGTCATTAAGAAGTGGATTAAATTATATTTATAAACTTAATATAATACATCTTGCAAAGTATTCAAATGACAATGATTATGATTTTAAAGTTTTGGCTCTTAAAGACATAGTTGTTCAACTGTTTTGGAAAGTCAACTATGCAAAATACCATTCTGTAAGTCTCGGGGATATCGGGGGAATTTGACTATGGTTTGAGAATATTGTGTTTCCCTCAGGGTGTGTGTGTGTGTAGTTTTAGCAGCATTTGTGAATTTGACATATTCTTCGTTAAATTCCATGTTTACACCATTGTTCTGTTCCTTCAAACTATTGTCATATCACAAACTTGCAAACTTCTAATTACTTGTTTTATTTGCTGCTCTGAGAGGTTGCGTTTGGAATTAAAATTAAATTTAGGTATATTTAAAGTGTGGCTAGAGCAGCCCATAGGCAAAAACGTGTGGGATTCAACATGGAACGGGAAGAAATGATGCCAGCAGGTACCATAATAGATGCAGCCTTAAAAAGGGACCAAATTTCCATCTGTTGAAGGCAGCTGGCCCAACAAGAGTGAGAATAAAAATCAAAAGGAGAGGGCTTCAGATATACGGTATAAATCTTCTTTGAACTAGGAAACTCCAACCAGAAGCTGAACAGCATAATTTTAAGAAGCAATTTTAGTGAGGGGAGAGGGAGCGGCTGGGTAACAGCTGTAGTAGGAAGGCTGAATAAGACACTATAATTATAGCATTTGAGACTCTACAACTTTTTCTAATATGTAGTAGGAACAATTAAGATGATTAAGTGATAATTGTCTCAATCTTCTTACCAAAAAAATGACTTCGCCTCTAAAGGTAAGTAAACTGGTGTCAACTGTTCAGTACTGATTTCCACACTCAACGTGGAAATTCCAGTTGGAATTAACGTCCCACCTTAGGCTCTGTCCTGAGAAATGTGTGATCACTCTTCCAAAAAACCAGCATAAGGTGTTGGCTCATTGAGGCCATCTAATTTGAGGTTACTTTTGCATAATTCTGTGAATTTACCGAGTTTAGCCAGCTTTCACACTATGGACAGTGAGCCTAAGGGACTGGCTAAGAGAGAACTATTACTGTGAATTTTTATATGCAGTGAAATCTCATATGTTGGACCTGATTAATACAAAATTTGAGTTAACTTGGACAGGGCCTAACTTACGTTTTACCATTACACCATCTTTGTAGAAAGCATTTGAAAACCAAGTTAGTATTATTGATAAGATTTCAAAGTGAAGAAATAATTTTCATGTACCCCCAAAGGTTTAGAAGCACCATTTACACATAACTTACTATCCTGGTTACCAAATCACCATTGTCTTTTCATAAAACAAGTTCTTTCAGTAGATAATTTGTTACCCTATGTGCAATTTTTATATCAATACACTTCTATTAAACACATTGTATGTACTTAATACTATGCTCAGCATTGTTGGGGATAAAAAATAAATATTAAGAAGGCAATGATATGCTTGGCAGGATGAAGCTTTCTCCCACAAATATTTTTATAACACAATGAGAGAGTGTATAATCCTAGTGTAAATTGTGTCATGATTAAGTATCATGGAAGTTCCAAGAGGCAGAGGTCAGCGCGCTCCAGGTTAGGGAGGATAGGCTCCACAGAGGGTGTTTGTCATACGGATGGAAATGCAACTTTGGTTCTTTCAAAAAAAATCACAATTCAGACTTCCATCAGTTTACAAAGGACTTTCTTGCATTTAATTTCAGTTATTAATAGTGACTGTTCTGTGAAGGACATAGGTGGGAGTGGTACACTGAGAAGCTCTTTTTCCAGCTGCCCCCTCAACCCCCATCTCTGCAGCTCCTCAGGGTCTTAAGTATTTTCCCCTGGAGCTGTCCTGTACCAAACCACCAACGCTTAGGACTGAGGCTGCAGAAGTACTCAAGAGCTATTACCTCCTGATATCATGAAGGGTAAACGCACACAAGATCTTCATGTCTCCCTAATTCTCCAAGACTTCCTCTTGACATATGTTTCTAGCAAGAATAAAAATTTTATTTTGCATATCCTCAAGCTACAAGAGAGCCAGTTTTCAACTTTCAACTTTCACACAAGAGACATCTACTATTTTTGCCTGCTCAGCATCCATTCTCCCTTATTCTGATAACAAAAACCTTCTCCTTTTAGAGCATTTGCCATTGGTGTGTAGAGCTGGCTCATACCAGCTCATAAGAGCCAACTGTTAAAATTTCAGGAATTTGGCTAGCCCATTGTCATACATGGTCATTATTTAATGTTAAATTCTATAAAATTATGATTAAGTAAATTCTACTTAAAGTTAATGCATACTCAAAACTCATTACTTCATAATTATTTTTACTACATTTTATTATTATGGATGATCTTGAGGTTATTTACATTTATTTTATCTGTATGGTAGAAGTATTATAAAATGGGTGCTCCTGCACGTCTCTTCCCAACTCTGTGCTCAGGGACCACGTTGGTATCTTGAAATCTGCCATGGTGAGAGTATGTACACCTTGGAAATTGGCAGACATTACAAGCGAGAACTCCACTCGCCACCCCCAGATCTGGTTGTTAAACATTTACCGGCACACCACTGGTATTCCCCACTGTACCCATCTCAGCTCACGTGGCTAAAGTAGTCTGACCACATGCTCCAACTCTAGGAGTGGGAACATGCCCAGAACAGCGAGTGAGAGTAAATTCTCCAGGATCGCTAAGGTAGGAGGATGTAAGTTAGTAGCTGGTGATAGCCTCTTTGTCATCACAGAGAGACTGCCCGAGAAAGAAGCCAACACAGAAGACAGCAAAGTGGAAAAATGGAAACAGATTCTTAATGACGTCATTTAGCATCTAAATCTAGCCTTGTCTGAAGCTATTATATCCTAGACTTTTCAGTTACGAGAATCAATCATTTCCCCCCTATTTTTGGCCTGGGTGTGTTTGAACTGACTTTCTCTCACTTTAAACTAAAGAGTAATTTTCCACAGTAAAAATAATTTTTAAAAATCACTTTAGGGTTGTTACTGAGCACTCATGTATGACAGGAGAATAACAAAGCCATGTGTGATGATGGGCTGATGGAGTCATTGTAGGTTCACCCTAGAGATTTTCCTGGCAGAGCACATGATTCAAATTCCTGTGTTAGCAAAATCACTAAGTTTATAGACCTTTTTGATTACCCCTGATGGCTGAATCTTTTAACAGTAAATTTGTGAATCCCAAAGTCCACTTTGTTGACAGCCACACTTTGACTGTGGCTATCCCAACTCTGTGCATGTGCTATAAGAGGAGGAGGTCCATCTTCTCTGGGAAACATTCTCTGTAGCGTGAAGACCATTACCCAGTCAAGCTCAGTGCCGTATTTCCTCAAAAAGTTATACCACTTGACCCTAAAAGACTGTGCCCGATTTGTGGAAAGAGCTCTGGATTAAAAGTCAAGGCTTTGCTAATTCCACGATTTTGGACAAAATGTGTCACTTCTCTAGGCCTCAGTTTCCTTTTCCAGAGAGTGAGGAGCTAAGGCTAAGTGATTTCAATAGTATCTTCCACTGTCCCAAATCCTATGATTCTACTTTGTGTGTGTGTGTGTGAGGAAGATCAGCCCTGAGCTAATATCCGATGACAATCCTTCTCTTTTTGCTGAGGAAGCCTGGCCCTGGGCTAACATCTGTGCCCATCTTCCTCCACTTTATATGTGACGCCGCCACAGCATGGCTTGACAAGCGGTGTGTCGGTGCGTGCCTGGGGTCTGAACCCATAAACCCTGGACCGACGAAACGGAGCACGCACTTAACCACTGCGCCACCAGGCCAGCCCCCTATGATTCTACTTTAAACATTTGTATTACTGAGTATTTGTTCTCTAATTCTCAAACATTTTTTCATCAAATAAAAACAAAATATTTGGATAAATTGCCACATGTCTAGAAAGGCTCATACTGTCACCTTTTTAATCCAATAGAAAGAGTGGGAAGGCCAAGAGGTGACAACAGGTATAAATGGCCAGTGACTTTACACCGGAAGCAGGTAGAGGACGGTGAGAGCCAGAGAGATGTTTACTGCGGGGGAAGGAAGATTTTGCAGAGTTCATGCTTCAGCTTCCAGCTCTTGCGTCACCAGCCTGTGATCCCAGGTGCTAATTAAGTTAATAAAAAGGCATTTTGTTAAAACATGTGCTCCACACATGCTGTGTCACCAGGCACAGGTTTCTGGCCTGTTGTGATGGAACGGTTTTACCACTTAACAATGAAGGCAAAAAAAAATAACAGCAAGAGGGGAAAGTCAAATTGTAGCCAATATGTCCCTGATTTCCCGCTCACAAATGTCTATTAATTTGCGATGACACAATAGGAAAGCACACATTTTGAATCTGGCATTCTCAGTGTCTTAGGGCGTGACAACTTTGTTTAATAGTTGTTCTAATTACAAGAAATAACATCCTGTCTTCATCCAATTAAGGACGAGGGTGATAAATTGAGAAATTATAGCTTATAAAAATAAAGCATTAGATACAAAGACCACATCCATCTCTCCATAATGGTGCTTTTACTGGATGGTCTGGAAGTCACTTATTTGGAATTATTTTAAGAAGCTCTAGTAACGTCCCTTCTTTGACTTGAACACAGATGCATGTGTTTTTGTTCAAGGAAGATAAATTGTTAAAATCGTTTCAGCTTTAGCTACATTTTATGTTAAAAATGGACATAACCCAATATATTAGGATTAGATTTAGTTGAGAGAGACAAAAATCAACGAATTTATTTTTCTCTCATCTAGAAATCCGGGCAGAATGTCCAAGTTCAGAATGATGCTCCACGGTGTCAGGACAGGCCCTTCCCACCCTGTTGCTCTCCTGTGCTCAAGCTTTTCTCATGGTTCAAGATGAAGTTGTACCCAACTTCCACTTACATCTTATGGACAACCCTTAGACGCATGACATAACTGCAGGGAGGTGGAGAAATGAAGTCTCTATTCTAGGCAACCACATACCTAGCTTAAAATTGTGTGTTCTGTGATTATTGAACAAGGGTTGGCAGACTGTTTCTGTAAAGGGCTGGATAGTAAATATTTTAGACTTTCTGAGCCACATGGCCTACTGCTCAACTGCAACTTAACTCTGCTGTTGCAGTGCAAAAGCAGCCATAGATAATATATATATGAATGTTCATGGCTGTGTTCCAATAAAAACTTTTTTACAAGAAAAGGTGGCTGGTTGGATTACTCCCATAGGCTGAGCCCTTTTTTTTTTTTTTTTTTGTGAGGAAGATCAGCCCTGAGCTAACATCTGATGCCAATCCTCCCTTTTTTGCTGAGGAAGACTGGCCCTGGGCTAACATCCGTGCCCATGTTCCTCTACTTTATATGGGACGCTGACACAGCATGGCTTGACAAGCTGTGCGTCAGTGCACGCGGGTGATCTAAACCTGTTAACCCTGGGCCGCCAAAGTGGAGCACGCACACTTAACCACTGCACCACGGGGCCAGCCCCTCAGCTGAGCCCTTTTATAGAAGAGTAAAACAGATACTGAGGATAACTAGTTCTTCTCTAACACTAGGTAATAGAGATATTAGCAATATTAACTTTGGTAAGTTCCTCACCTGCCCCCCTCCCTTTTTAGTATGGTTAGTGGCAAGCAAAATTGCCAATAATTTGTTAAAATCAGCAAAAATGGGGCTGGCCTAGTGGCGTAGTGGTTAGGTTTACGGGCTCTGCTTTGGTGGCCCGGGGTTTGCGGTTTGGATCCCGGACACGGACCTACATACCACTCATCCAGCCATGCTGTGGTGGCATCCCCTATACAAAATAGAGGAAGATCGGCACAGATGGTAGCTTAGGGCCAGTCTTCCTCACCAAAAAAAAAAAAAAAAATCAGCAAAAGTGATGTAGTGGAGGGCAAATTTGTTTAAGGCTCTCTTTGAAAGACTAGTTAGTGAATTTCAATTATGCTTCCATTTGTCATGCTAATTGTTCTTTTACTTAGGAAAAAACTCTTGTCTTGTTTCTCACCTTGGTAAGAGAATGGTTGTATTCTCAGCCCAGTGCTTGGGAGATGCAAGTGATTCCACGAAACGAGCACTCTGAAGAAAATACAGAGGAGACACTGAGAAACTTCCCTGAGAAAAGAATTATGGCTTTCCACCTCAGCTTGGCAGAGTGGGGCAACATGCGTCCTTCATTTAACTATATCTTGCTTTAAGATCTTTTCTTTTTTCCTGGTGGACGGGGAGAAGAGACGTAGGATTACACTAGATAGCTCTTACTCCAGCAAAATAAACCCCGAAGGAACTTGATCAAAATTCATTGTGGTAACTAATTGTATTTACCATTAATTTTTACTTATTATTTCATTAGTTTTATTTATCTCTTTTCCTGAATTCAAAGACGGCCCATGGTTTAATCAGTCAAATATGAATACAGATATTTATATATTTATTTACAGAGATGAGTGTAAGTACAGAATTGAGAGTCTTCCATAATCCACCCCTCCCAGTCTCACCCCGACTTTTTTATACGCCTGTCCTGACAATCAACAGTGTGCCAGGAATGTCAAGTTACAGTAATTTCTGTTGCTTCCAGAACTCTCAAAGTGAGATAAGCTATTCTGCAAACTGCCCTCCTAGTTCTTTTTTCTCCACTTACAATCTTGTTAGTAGAGGGATATTAAACTCCAAGATCTTCCCTTTTCATAGTATTTACTACTGTTAAATCTACTTTTAGCATCTCTCAAACTGCCAATTTTGTATTCGGTACAAAAGATACTTAGCTTTAATTAAACCCGTCAAACATTTTTACTACATGGCTTAGAGACTAGAACGACAGTATCCTTATAGTTCCACATTTATGAATGGCAACTTAGAAAGTTAGAATAGAACAGTAGAGCTAAAAAGAACCTTAGAGGTAAGTCAGTCCAAACCCTTTTGTTGACAGAGGGGAACTGAGGTTCAGAGAAGGAAGGTTATGCACCCTGGGCTGCACAGCTACCTAGTAATAAAATTCGGGAGCAGCTCAGGTCTTCTGGTTCACAGGGATGCTTGAAAGTTGCGCCCTCCCTCCTGGTGAGCTGGACTCGCAGTGGGAGTGTAGCCCTTCCAGCAGATGGGGAGCCGACGGGCACCGCTGCCTGCTGCCTGTCGGGCATTAGGAAGTGGGAGAATAGGATGTCAGTCTGGCTTTTCCATCTCTTCTTGCAACAGCGGTATGTAAGGAGGGCCTTAGCTTCTTCTGGAAAGGCTGGCTATTCTCTGGGACAAGGATGAGGCTGCAGGGAGCCCTGTCTGAGACAAGTGGAGAGTAGATAATGCACGAAGAACAAGAAGGCCCCTTATAGGATGTCTGGGCCTGTCTTTATAACATTCTTGGATGTCTCTAGGTTTTTCAGGTGGTCTCAAGGAATCATCCCCGAATCTAGAGTGCATTTAATTTACTTTGGCTTCATACGATAGTTTTTGGAAGAAAGAAAATGTGTCAATTTTAGACCAAACAAAACGGTTGCCAACAATTACCAAAAGATTGGAGATTACTAAGCATTAAAAATTCAAATTAATATGTATGGTGGTGTAGTTTTGTAAGGGACATAAATACTTAGTACTTCCTTACATGTTTATTAATTTCCAGGGTCATCTTTATAATTGGGTAAAATTTCCATAGATTCATGTCAATGCAATGCATGGATATATATTCATATTATGTATATATAACACACATAATGTATATACATCATCTACATGTATATATATAAATTTATTATATATGTGTATTGTGTGTGTGTATATATATGCATTCACACAGACAAGACATATATATTAATATGTATGTTATTTGTATATACACATACTGCATGTATACATTATGTATACATAGTATGCATATACGTGTGTATACATACATATAAACACATTCATATATTCATATGAAATCTATGGAAATTTTACCCATTTCTGAAGATGATATTGGAAATTAATAAACATGTTGGGACATACTAAGTATTTATGTATATACATACGCATGTATACATACAGACACATACATATATATATAGATTACATATGCATATATGCAAACCCTTCTTTCTCCATAATGAATATGTTGTGAGATCCCTCTCTCTCCACATATGTATATATGTATGTCTGTATATCTTGTATACTTTTTCTTTCTTATTTTTCCCTTTTCTTTTCCCTCAAGAAGAGAGAAAGAAGGGAAATGAAAGAGATAATAGCAGAGAACAGGATTGGGTGACCAAAAAAATGCCCAAATGTTAATATGAAAAGAATAAATGCTTAATCATAATAAATAGTGACACATGCCCTTTTTGGATCTCATCTGCTTTAGGCTAGAGGAAGAAATTTAAAAAGAACATTTTAAAATGAAAGAAACTCTCTTTTTCTACTTTCTAACACCAACAAAGTCCACCTCATAGTGCAAGTTATTATAGCAACAGCATTAGGAAGGAAGGACCATTTAAAGTTAAATCCGTCATTAATTTACTAACTACTCACTTAAATCTTATAAATAATTTTAAGTAGAAAGGGTTGACAATGTGATTAACGTCATTATTTCATGTTAAAGTAGCCCACAGGCTTTTCTAATGTAAAAATCTTTCCGTAAAAAGAAGAACGAAGGTTTCTTTAAGGTTAAGGGTCTCTGGAGTCTACTCCATGAAGATGTATTACAGTAGAGATGACGGAGTGTGTAGAAGTCATTTGAGAAGATTATACAAGGTTTTTCAAGGTGAGAGGTCTCTGAATAAGAACAGATTATATTATTTTAAGAAGATTTGCTGGGCATTCAATTTCCAAAATGAATTGTAATGTTTTCTGCTACCTAAAAAACTGACATCTGCGTTGAGAAAATGATAGCCTAGGCATCATTTGGTTCATTCAACAAATACTTATTGAGCATGTCCTGTATGCCAGACACTCTTTTAGGTTCTTGGGATCCAGCAGTGAACCAAATCAAGTCCCTGCTCCCAAAGACCTCACACTCTTGTGTGAAGGCAATAAAAAAATAAAGCAATAAATGTAAAAGATAGCAGAACTTGTAATCTGAAGCAAGAAACAGACAAACATGCAATGACAAGCCCAGTGGCGAATTTTATGGACAAAGAGAGGTTGGAGAGTTCTCAGACTTGGGGAGATAAAGCCTGCCATCCTAGAGCAAGTGGTGTTAGGCTAAGACCTGAAGGATAAAGAGGAGCTGGCATAACCAATGTAGGTGAGGATTTGAGGTAGAGGTAGGGAAGGAGTGTTCCTGGCCAGATCATGCAGGACCTTGTAAGGCATGTTCAGAAATTTGAAATGTATTTTAAGAGCAATGCGAAGCCACTGTGAAGTTTTTAGTAGGGAAGTAACCTACTAAATGATCACAAAATGATCAAATTTCATAAGATCCTTTTGACAGTATTTGGAGGAGGGACAGGATCCTAGACAGGAAGAGCATCAGAGTAAGCCAAGGAAGAAACAATGAGGGCATGGCTGGCTCTGGAGAGTAGTGGTGAGGACCATGATGAGAGCCAATACCTGTTGTGTGCCAAATACTCTTCTAGTGTTACATGCATGATCTCATTTAACCCTCTTTGCATCCCCATGAGGAAGGTCTATTATTACCACCCACATTTTATAAATGAAGACACAATAGAGAGGCTAAGTTACTTGCATGACCAAGTGGTAGATCTAGGATTTGAACCTACTTCATCTGGCTGCAAGTTTAACCACTTCCCTACAGTTTTCTCCCAAGAGGCAGGCTGATTTGGGGAATACTGAAATAGTGGACTAAAGAGCATTCAGTGACTGAATCTGGGAGTCGTGAGGGAGTGGCCGGAGTTCAGGATGATGACTGGGTGGATGGTATTGCCTTTCATCAGGAGAAGAAGGGAGGGTTTTCTGGGGGGGAGGGAGTGGAGAAGGGGAGTCTAGATTTAAACAAGCTGAACTGGAGACGTCCAGTTGAAATATGGATCTAGTGCTCAGAAGCCAGGTCTGGCCTGGCAAATACAGATTTGGGAGTCTTCAGCCTAGATTGTAATTGAGATCAAGAAAATAGATAAAATTGCTGAGGTACAATATTGAAGGTGACCAGAGAAGATAGCCTAGCACCCCCAAGGGACTCCAACATTTAAGGAATGGACATAGAAAACATTGCATGAACAAGAGACTGACAGGATGTGGCTAGAGAAGTCTGAGAAAATCAGAGGAATGGATTGTCACAGAAATCAAGAAGATGTTTCCAGAAGAGGAGGCCTGCTGAGCAGGATCAAGTGCTGTCTAGCAGGGGGGGACTGAGACACTCCATTGGACTTAACAGTGATGAGGTCCCCAGCGAGAACAATCATAGTTGATCAGAGGTAAAGGCCAGACTGAGGTGGGAAATGGAGACAATGAGTGCAGATAACTCGAGAAGAGAGAAGTGAGGTGGTTGTGGGAAAAGAATATGGGGAACAGTGGCTGAGGAAGTTTGATTTTGTTTGTTTTTTAAATATAGGAACCACCTGTGTGCGTCTACACAGGTGCTGATGATAAGGAAGTAGTTCAGAAGAAGCGGAAGACGGAGCAGAGAGGGGACAAAGCAAAGAACAAATTCTTTGAGAGGAGATGGAATTTGAAGCACAGGTGGAAGGATTGACTTCAGACTGCAGAGAGAATGGGAGGGTGTGGATGCAGATGTATATGTAGGTTTGGTGGTGGGAAACCAAGGGCTTTCCCATCAGAGAAATTCATTTTAGTAGGACTGAGTGTAAAGGGGAGATGTAGAGGGGTCAGAAGTTCGAGGGGAGTAGAAAAATTGTGAAATAACTCGAGTGGAGACTGCGAGAGTGGAGCAGGGGAGGATCCATGGATTGCTGGCAGCATCGAGGGACCAATTGAGTCTGGCAGTCATGAATTTATAGTGGCACCAATCTGTGAGGTTATTTGATATTCTCAAGCAGGGCTCAGCAGCCCAGGTGTACAGAGAGCTCAGAAACCTTGGCTTGATCCAAGCTGAGGTTTTTCTAGGTAGTTGCGGGAGAGTGGACAATGGAGACAACGGAGCAAGAGAGTTGAGGGTCTGCAAGAGACTGGTTGAAGAAGCGCATCATGGAATCTCAGCTGAATGGGGAAAGTGGGGAAAGAGGGGGCAGATTCTCCCTCTGGCTCTCATGTTGACTCTGTTACTTTGGGTAAATTGCCACATATCTCTGGGCTTCAGTTTTTTTCCCACTTATAAGTGAGGGTGTTGGCTCACTCGGTTAACATCCATTCCAGTTCTAAAATTCTGTGGTTCAATTTTGCAAAAATGCAGGCACTCTCTGACCATGAGTGAGAGACACTGCCAACTCCTTTAATTGCTGGGGTCAAACAACCTTCACTATGCTTGAGAAGCAAATTCCATTGATGTTTTCAGACCACTGATGCAACTCTTTCATTTTCTCATGAAAATACACAAAATGTTGAGGGCCCTTCCCATAAATCAAGAATAAGTGCTTCATTGCCATTGGTAATCCAATCCTGATGTTCACTTCCCAATCTGTACTTGATTCAATTAAATTAAACTTAAAAACGTATTTATTGACTTTACATAAGTCATTGAGACAGCAGTTGCAGGGGTTACAAAGATAAGAAAACTACAGTCCTTGTTCTGTTATAATCTAACAGGAAGGATAAGACTAGTAAAGAAATAAGTGTATTGGAGGTATACATCTTAGTATTCAACTCAGGAAAGAAAGAAAAATTTCTTTCCATATTTCTCTTTAACAACTTAATTTCTGTTTCATAGAGTATACTTTTTACCAGATTGGAATAAACTCGGTGGGGGTCCCCACCATCTTTTGGGTCATGACTAGTGTTTGGGACTGACATATCCTAAGGCATCAGGAGGGGGTGCCTTTATGGTCCTCAGTATCATCTGTCACCATCATCTGCTGAGACATCCACTGCTCCCATGGTTCTGCGCTATCAGTTTATGCAGGCAGCCCCAGGGACATACTCATTTGCTCTACATGGTCCCTTTAGGCCTTTTTGATTCTCTTTGCTACTTCTAGGCCTTTCTGGGTTGCATGGTAATCAGTGTGCCTCTTCCCAGCATGCTTAAACACACTGCCACGGTCTGAATGTTTGTGTCCCCCCAAAATTCATATGTTGAAATCCTAATCCCCAAGGTGATGGCATTAGGAGGTGGGGGCTTTGGGAGGTGATTAGGTCATGAGAGAAGAGCACACATCAATGGCATTAGTGTCCTTATAAAAGAGACCCCAGAGAGATCCCTTGTCCCTTCCACCCTGTGAGGACACAGTATAAAGATGCTGTCTATGAAGCCGGAAGTTGGGCCCTCACCAGACACTGAATCTGCTGCTGCTTTGATCTTTGCCTTCCAGCCTCCAGAACTGTGAGCAACAAATGTGTATTTTTTATAAGCCACCCAGTCTACGGTATTTTGTTATAGCAGCCCAAATGGATGAAGACACACGCCATCATTAATCTCCTTTATAGGGTCTTACTGCCTCCCCAAGGCTCTACGTGGGACACAGGATAAAAATGCCTCTACCCTCCAGGACCAATGGACATTTTGGCTTTCCTCATTTGTCCTACATCTTTCTTTCTTCTAGCCCTGAGAATCCTCTGATCTGGGAAGATTGGGCAGGTGGGGTGAGGAATCCTACTATCACCAATGTTTGCTTCCAAATCTTTTGTCTATGCTGTCAGCCATTTCTGTTACTCTAGGAAACTTCTTTTTCTCTTTTCTGCTCCCTCACATCCCTCTAAGGCAATGAACACAGAACGGACTAGCCACTTGAATGTGGAGAGGAGCAAGGGAGAAAAAAGAAATATGGGGGAAACCATGGATGCTGTTTCATACAAGGCAGAAATAGGGTGTGTTATGAGATGTGCAAGCATTGTGCTCTGGGGGCTCAAAGTAGACCAATAGGGATATATGGTTGCACACGAAAGAAATGAACATTGGCTAATAAAGAAAAATAATGGGTTTATTAGAAGGATTCTGGGTAGCTCACTGAGTAGAAAAAAAGAGCTTAGTAGATGCTTTGAGAATGACAGGAACAAGGGCAGCAGTGGTGGTCGCAACAGGAGGAACTCCAGAACCATCAAGCGGGCTGTGATCAAATGACTCAGCTCCGATCACCTTCTGTCACATGTGTTTCCACTCAGGAGAAAATCTCCCAGGAGATAGGATCTGATTGGCTGAGTTTGGGCCACATGACCACACTTGTGGCCGGGGTTCTCCACCCAACCTAATGGAATGGGAGAGAAGCCATATTCCTAAGACAAGAGGAGGTAAAGGAATGTAGGAATGGGGGTGGACCAAACAACCAATGCCTGCTCAAGAGGAGTGAGAGAGCACTCCCATTAAGAAAACAGGAAAGCTTAGAGGAGACAGCATTTGTTCGGGACTTGG
The DNA here is from genome assembly GCF_020826845.1 of Diceros bicornis minor. Lineage (NCBI taxonomy): Eukaryota > Metazoa > Chordata > Mammalia > Perissodactyla > Rhinocerotidae > Diceros > Diceros bicornis. The sequence goes on along the minus strand of NC_080742.1, from coordinate 94,947,489 downwards.
AAGGATGGGAAGGGTTCTGATGGACAGAGATAAGAGATGAGGATAGGAATGGCTCAGAGATAGGAAATAGGAAACTCTTTCAGAGACTATCCGAGAACAGTTTTGCTAGAGCTTAGTATATGAATAGGGGTAATAAGGTTGAAAATGCTGATTTGGAGCCACACAAAGACATCCGAATGAGGAATTGTTATGGGTGGAATTGTGTCCCTCCCAAAATTCATATGTTGAAAACCTAACTTCCAATAGCTCAGAATGTGACTATGTTTCGAGATAGGATTTTTAAAGAGGTAATTACGTTAAAATGAGGTCATTAGGGTAGACTCTAATCCAATATGACTGGTGTCCTCATGAGAAGAGGAGATTAGGACACAGACACGCACAGAGAGAGGACCATGTGAAGATACAGGGAGAAGATGGCCATATACCAAGCCAAGGAGAGAGGCCTCAGAAGAAACCAAACCAGCCAGCACTTTGATGTCAGATTTCCAGGCTCCAGAAATGTGAAAAAATAAATTTCTATTGTTTGAGCCACCCAATCTGTGGCACTTTGTTATGGCAGCCCTAGCAAACTAATACAGGGCTTTTTTTGTGTGTTATTTTGGAAGCAATGGGTATCCATGGAAACTTTTTAAAGAGGGGAATTACATAATTAGACTTATGCGTCAGGAAAATAGGTCTAGCAGTGGTATATAAGTGGAGGAAATAGGTAGTGTCTGGAGGCTGGGAGACTAGTCAGAAGGCTATTGCAATAGCCTTTAGAGAGGTAAATGAGGATATTAGTGTGGATAGTAGCAACGAGAGTGGAGAGAGACTAGGGATATGCCAACTATAATGGGAATGGGATTCACAAGGTTTGGTCACAAATTGAAGGTTGGAGGAGAGGAAAACGGAGAGTTAAAGATGTCTTAGACTTTTCTAACCTGCTTGCTGGGAGAATAGGGTAATAAAAGAGGAATTGATGATGAGTGACAAAAATCCAACTCAAATCAGCTTAAGGAAAAATGGAACTTATTAGCTGATATAATTGTGAAATCGAAGAAGTGCAGCTAGCTTTCTACACACCTCATTTAAAGCACTCAGATGCTATTATCAGCATCTACCTCTCTCTCTGTCTTGGCTTTGCCTCACTTTGTGTGCCTTGCCTTCCCTCTGCATCTTCTGTGAGGCCAGGGAAGATGGTTACACCATCCTTACGGTTCATGATCCAAGAAGAGAGACCTTGTTGCTGCCTCCCCACATCCACATGCCAAATCACACTCAGTTCAGGTGCTTGCTCCTTGGCCCCATCACTGTGAACAGGAAGATGAGCCACTGCTAACTGGTGAAGCCTTGGTCATATTCCCCTGTTTTTGGGCTAGGTAGGACTCTTTGACTGACAGTCCCAGGAGAGGAAGAAGTGGTAGTGCTCCAGTGAAAACAGAGATGCAGAGCAGACAGAAACAGATATGCACTCCAATGAGTTTGGATTTGGATATTTTATTTTTGGATAGGCCAATATTGAGCCAGATGGGGTGCAGGGAAGGCATGGTGAAAGCTCATTGATGATGTGGATTTGGCGCTGAGGAGAGAGAGGTCACCCTCACAGAGGTTGTGGCGAAAGCCACGGCAGTGGATATGTTTTCTGAAAGAGAGAGTAGGTGTAGGGAAAGAGGTCTGAGGGCATGGCTGAAACATCAGGGAATTTCTATATTTGGTAAAAGAAAATACACGAGCAGTTGGAGAAGGACAGGTGGTGTGGAGCATATAAATTTACAGAAGCAAAGCAAGGAGAATGTTTGAAGAAGGAGGGAGTGTTAGCAATCTTCAGAGGTAAAGGAGGGCGAGGACTGAGAAAGGACAGGGGATTTTTAGGTACTTGGGGGATGACCGGTGGCCTCCTAAGGCCTGTGGGGATAATGAGCAGTGTCATTAAAGAATGGTTACATTTTAAAAAACTTAACATTTTTAGGAGCAATCATCAGCGATAAAGATCATGGGCAAGGTGAGGTATTTGGACATAGACTCAGAACTTTCAACTTTATTGGCATTTTAGTAATAAATTATGTGAACTCTTCTGTGTATCCCCAGTTGGTTTATGAGGGAATTGAGGCCCAGAGCGGGCCATGACTTGTATGACTTCCCCATGGGGTCTGGTAGAAGAATAAGGATGACCAACCAAAGCCTTGTATCTCGATCGGGATACAACCCTAGGTTTGCCACACTGGTGTCTGTCTGTGGTTTCCTCTACACCAGGAGTCACATGCTCAGATGCTTCTGGAAGGTAAAGCAAATGAGTGCAGTAGGCTACAGTGGCCCTGGAGAGGCCATGCCCCATTAGTGGGGACCCCTGTTACTTAGCTCAGCTGATCACTGCCACACGGCACCGAGGGGCCTAGTATCGTCCAGATATGATTTTCCAAGAGAAGATGGTAATCTGAATTTTCATGTGAAACCGCCCACTCTTCACATATTGGCAGCTAGCTTAAAAACAGAAAGATACTGTGTGAGCAAAACAGGTTTGTGGCTGGGCTGCCAGTTTATGACCTCAGCTCTAAACTTGGAGGATAGGAAAAAAAGAGGCCAAGATGTGGAGAAGAGATCATATAAACAGGCTTCACCTCCAGCTCACTTTTGGTAAAAATGGTGGGAAAACTGTTTCTGTGGCCCTGAAAATCTGGACACCTCTGGTATGACAGGATAGAGTGTGGGACTTTTAAAGCCATCAGTGGTCTGGATATTAGTCTCCTCTTCTCTTTTATGTAAATCTGGAAAATTCTTTAGTGATTGCCATTCTTTACTTTTTGGAGTGAAAAATACTATATAGTCTGGATTAAAATATTATAGAAGTTGAAAAAAGGTTTTGCCAATTTTGCAGTTATGGTTAATGCTATGACATCTCATTCATTCAACTATTTTTGCCTATGAGTTGTAACCTCGTGGGGTGTATGAAATGAGTAAGAACAACCTGTGCCCATGCTATTGAAGTTTATAATTGAGGAATCAGAGTATTATTGATTCATGCAGTCTCCCAACCATTACGTCTTCTACGCACCAGGTATTGGGACAAAATGATAAATAGCACACATTTGTGGACTCACAATTTAGTGTACAGAAAGACATATAAACAAGTAATTACAGTGTTGTGTATGTGTTATAATAGCACTATGGTCCAGAAACTATAGAGGAACAGAGGAGAATGAACCTAATTCTGCTTGCATGAACCATGGGAGGCTCCATCGAGGAGGTAATATTCATGATAAATCTTCAAAGATGACTAGGGATTTGCAAAACAGATTAAGGGTGGACAGCCTTTCTAGGCAGAGGGCACAGCACGTGCAAAACTCAGAGGCACAAAGAACACCACATGTTTAGGATGTGATGGATGAGAAATCAAATACGGCGAGTTCCTTAGGAGAACTACATGCAAAGTGCTATGTGAGTCTCTTTTACATTAAGATTCTACTGTTCCATGTGAAATGAGTTAGGGCAGGGGAACGTTTTGGGCACATTGCCTTACATCCTCTACATATAAGGATTTCATTGGACTTCTACTAGAAAGAAACTATTTGTGTCATCCAGTCTTGGGGAGACAGTAGCCTCTACAAATTACTTCCAAGTATTTATTTCACTTCTGGTATTTAGAGTCAGGAGACCAGATATTTAAAAATGAGCATTACTTGTTATCATAATCCATAGAAAAACTGCCTTATATTATTGTAGAATTAGTGATTCTTTTTCATTAGATGGTAGGGTCAAGCTTTAAGTGGGAATTTAATGATGAGATCCATTATCTACCTACCTTGAATTTTGTCATCCAGGTGACTATTGAATATTTACAATCACATAAGTAGCTAAATGAGTTTGTAAAGAAAAGAGAATGCTTTTTACATTTGGTTTGTAGAAATCAGTATCACTCCCTTAATTCACAGTGGAAAAGAAAAATACCGGTCAAAGGAAAGGCATAGTTCCTTTCTTAGCAGAGCCATGCAGAAGGACACTGTGACAGTCCAAGAGAAGAGTCTTGGCTCACACCCTGAGGCATCCCAGGTGAGGGCCTGCAGTCTTGCACCAGTGAAGGCTGGAGGCCAGACGACATGTTTTTTGCTTCATTTACCCATGTGTAGTCCCCATGAACTGTATAATAAATATTTGTGAGTTTTCAGCCAATTTTTGGTAAGAGACATTATGTTTCAGAGCATTTTATCTGTGGAATTTGATTTAAATGTTACCAGATATTTACAAATAAAAACAATTATGTACTAAGTAAAATGTAAAATCTGTTGAATTAATTCACTATCATAGTTTGAAAATAAACTCGAACTCTCGTGAATGTGAGTTGTCAACTGCCAATGCCAGGGTGACCATTGCATCCGCTTTTAGCCTTGAAAGTCCCTCAGCCCAGGCTCCAAAGCAGGAGATAATTCTGCCCATCAGAACTCAGTGCCGTCCAGCTCAGGTTCAGATCTGCATGCTGAGCCGTGCTCTTACACAGTCTCAGGACTCAGTATCTGGCTGGAGTGAGCTTGATGTGGCATGTAGATCACTTGAAAAAGTGAACGACCCAGGATTGTGACAAGTGATAATGTACTAAGGTGTGTCAATCACAAAACTGCCTACGAGTGGTAGAGAATATGAGAAAGGCAGAAGACACAGGTAGGCAGGAAAGAAGGAGTACAAAAGACAGGAGGAGGAACTCCAAAAGTTTGGCTCACTAGCTGAGAGCCTCCTCCAGAAATACTTATCAAATGACGTTTCTCTCTTCACTGTCCCTCCACAAACCTATGTTACGGGAAAATTCCAGTTAAAAATCCTCATGCACAGCATTTTAGTCTTTCTTGTGTTTTAAAAAAAATGTACTATGTCCTTTAGAGGGTTTTCCTCACCTTTTTTTGTGTGTGTGTGAGGAAGACTAGCCCTGAGCTAACATCCGTTGCCAATCCTCCTCTTTTCTTGCAGAGGAAGATTGGCCCCGGGCCAACACCTGTGCCCATCTTCCTCTACTCTATATGGGACGCCGCCATAGCATGGCTTGACAAGCAGTGCGTTGGTCTGCGCCAGGGATCCAAACCTGCGAACCCCGGGCCGCTGAAGCGGAGCACAGGAACTTAACTGCTATGCCACCTGGCCGGCCCCCCCACCATTTTTTAATGAAAATTTTCAAACATGCAGAAAAGTTGCAAGAATTTTATGGTAAACACCCATACACCTGCCACCTGGATTGTACAATTAACATTTTACTATACTTGCTTTATCACATATCTTTCATTTCTCCATCCATCAATCCATCTTATTTTTTTGATGCATTTCAAAGTAAATTTGCTGAATCTCTTATCCCTAAACACTTAAGCATGCATATCATTAACCAGAGTTTAGTATTTTTTTATTATTATTTTCACTTGAGATAAAATTTACACCCAATGAAATGCACAGATCTTTAGTATATTTTCCCATGAGTTTTGACAAATGCACACACCTGTGTAGCCCAAACTCTTATCAAGATATAGAATATTACCACCACACCAGAACGTTCCCCTCATGCATCTTCCTCTTTAACCCCCATCACTGTTATCCTTCCTCTCTTTCATCCCGGGCAATTACTGTTCTGATTTTTTCCACTATGGATTAGTTGTGCCTATTCTAGAGCTTCGTATAAATGGAAACATAGAGCATGTACTCTTTTGTGTCTGGTTTCCTTTGCTCAGCCTAATGTCTGTGAGATTCATCCATGTTTGTGTGAATATCAGTAGTATTTCTAACCAGTATTCCATTGTATGGATATATCGTAGCTTGTTTATTCATTCTGATAATGCACATCTGGTCTGTTTCCAGTTTTTTGAATATTATATATAAAGCTGCTATGGATGTTCTTGTACAAGTCTTTTTGTGGACATGTTTTCATTTCTCTTGGGTAAATACCCAGGAGTGGAATCTACAGCATTGTTTCAAATGGTTTAGTTAAGCACCAGATGGTGATGTCACTATAGCTCAGAATACCTGATGCCTCTACTCCTCCGTCCATCTTATTTTCTCTTCTTTTCTCTATATTCTTCTTCCTCGTCTCATGATTACCTTCTTCTACCTCCTTCTTTCTCTATAAGCCACTCATCCTCTCTCCTCTTGTCTCTCCTGACAGGGTATAATGTCCTATTGCCATTTTTTCAACACCCTAAAAATCCTTCCGGAGAGAGGCAGCAGAGTGTTGATGAAAAAGCCCTGATTCTTCTGCTACATTCATGATGTGCCTCTGTTGCTTTCATAGCAGGGCAAGTCACTGCACCTCTCTAGGCCCCAGGCTCATCAATTGTTTATTCAAGGGGTTGGAAGAGCTGACTCTGCAGTCCTTTTCCAGATCTATGATTCTGTGAGTCTATGCCTTCTTTTTCTAAGACACAAAGCTGGCAGAGAGCCAAGAGAAAAGGAGGACAGAAGATAAGGATGTTAGGGTGGAGATGGAGAGGGAAATAAAGAAAACCAAATAAACTTCTTTCCTGCTTCTTGGCCAGAAAAACAGTGACGTGTCCTCTGGGACCAGGTCAGTCCCATCCCACGGCTAAGTTTCTTTCCTCATTCTTGGTTTTAGGGTTAGGTACCCCATCTGGCTTAGCCTTGTCCTCTGTTGCTGTACATCCCCTATCTTCTCTGCTTCCTCATCAATATATAATTAGTTCTGTGCTCCAGAGATGCTCATGGTACCTTTCAAGATGGGGTTATATGCCAATTTATGCCAATGACCCAAGGAGGAAACCAAAAGAGGTCCTTTCTTGCCCGAGTAAATATGTGCAATTTAACAAAGGCTTTGTGGATGTGAAACACTCATTTTTATTATATAATCCTGAGTTAGGACACTAATGTTAGGAGATTTAGGTCCAAGAAGTGAAGAGACACCATGTCAGCCTGTATGGGGAGTTCCCTTGAGCACGCGAGGCTGGGCATTTGAGATCCTCTTCACACTGTACCGACTATATGACCTGAATTTTATTGTATAGTCTCAATTCCAAAAACTTTATCTGGCTGCTCTCAAATGTACTCCCATACTTATCAGAACACATAGCCCAATTTTTGGCTCACAAAATGTGGTCCCTGTGCATGGTGATTGATACCATTTTTAGCCTGTGTGCTTTGTTGGGTATCCCCTGCTCCACAATAATTAGCATATAATTAGCATATATGCCTTTTCAAAAAGGAAAAGTTTCAGCCTTCAGTACTGGATTTATAGAAAGCTTAAATAAAGGGAGAAACTGCTAAAATAAGAGGGAGATAAACATTAAAAAAAGAGAGATAGTGTAGAATGAAAGAGAGGGGAAAAAGATGGGACAATCGAGAATAGAAGATAAAGAGAAAAACTGGGATGTGTGCAAAGAAAAGAGAAAGGCCTTAAAAGATAACATTTTATGTGAAAAAAACCCATCCTGGGCTAATCCCATTCGAAATTGCTTTGCCCCAAACCAGATTTGAGAGTAAAATGTAAATCTTGGGCCATAGCGCCCCCTGGCATACCTAACTGCAACCACAGTACGCATCTTCAGATCTCTAATGGATTTTGATGTACTCAAAACGTACTCATATTTCACAACAAACACAAATTAATTATAGTTCAAAAGAAGCAGAGCTAGGCTTTCAATTCAAGCTCTTAGCAATCATATTAGTGATTATTCTTCTGTTTCTAATACACCAATTAAGTTCATTGAATTCCAGCTAATTAAGTTACTTAACTCAAAGATAAGGGAGTCATAACATACACTAAGGCTGGCATGAGCTCTCGCTTTTAAATAATTCTCTCTCTGAGGCTGGAGCTCTTCAGTTTCCTGTGTTATGCCAGTAGACTGCATCTCAAGAGTCATTTACCGGAGAAGAAAAAGGCATTTAGACAGATCTAATGCTGTCAGTCTTCCTCCACAGACACTGGGTTATGAGCCCTGTGACACCAAGACCCAGGGGCATGCACCTGTGGGAAGTGGACCACATGCTTTGAAAAGAGGCCCAGCCACAGCTGAAAGCTATGCTATACCCCTTATCGTCATCGAAAACCCTCTTCTACAGAGAGGGATGACTCTACACTTTGGGTATATTTAGGAGCCACTTGACATTTAACCCCTAAGAAGAAAGGCTTCAGAAGACACAGCAAGCAAATAGAGATTCTAACTTGGCAAACTGAAGAAATTATAAGGTTTGAGTTAAGGAGGAAGACCAAATAAAAGAGGTCAGGATCAAAACCCTCAGAGCCAGGATTTGGGTATGAGGAGAGGAAGGGGAAGAGGGCAGAGCATCTTGTGAGAACCTGAACTGTCAAGTCTGGTGGACCAGGGTGGAGAACGTGCAGCTGCAGAGGGGGGCTGAGAGAATCCTAAAAAGCTGGAAACGTGCTCATGTGGCCTTTCGACTCAAGCTTGGGTGCAGAGAAACCACTTCCCCCACTATCCTCCACCATAGTTAGCCCACACCCTTGTAAGCCCTGAGAATGTCCACCCAGAAATCTATTTGAAAAAGGGCTCTTTTAATTCATTAAAAAAAGAGAAGTTTTCGGTTTTTAAAAGACTGACAGCTACAAGCCAGTCACACTTTTGGCGTGGGCTGCCCACTGGGAAGAGGTGGCCACCTGTGCAGGGTAGCGTCCTGTGGCTGACAGCAATGCTCAATGAAGGACACAGCTGTAAGCCTTCAGCAGCTGGTCTTTCCAGCTGGTGCATGGGTTCTGCAGAGGAAAACTGAATGAGTGCCACAGTATCCATTACAGTCCACCCCTTGAGTTGCTCAGCTCCATTTACTTCTTACAGCAAGTTTGTCCTATCTGGAAAGAGCTCCTCTAGAATTCTGGTCCTCTTGTTTCCCGGGGAGTTTAGAAGGGAAGAGTTAGTAGGGCAAACTACAGCCCCTGATGTTATAGTTGATCTCAAGGCTGTAACTGATACCCTTCATCCCCCTCCTCTGCTACCCATTCTAGATTTCTCTCCAAGGGCTAGCACTCCTGCTGATCTGGTGGCTTGTCCAGTTAAGTGATTCTGACCCTTATCCCTGAAGATGTAAGTCTCTGGTTACCTCACTCATCTCAGGCTGTGACTGCAGACACTGTCCATTTATCTTTAAAACTCAGCATGGAGCACTAAGAGATGTCCCAGTGGGTCACCTGAGTGTCAAACATACAGTACACAAATGTGTAGCAGCAGACCTGCCTACCTGCCCACCTCCTACTGATGATCAGAGGCAATTTTTCCTGCCAATACAGTAACTCCTTTCCTTGTCTGCTGGTCTCTTGGCACAAGGATTCTAAAGTGACTGGGTAGCAGCCATGGCTTAAAGCACTGTGTCTGTAGGTAGAAGTGTTACCCCCTCTGGGAATAAGGACCTCTAGAATCACAATGCTTAAAGTTGTAGGGCAGGAAGTACAAATTCCCCAAGTGGGTAACGGAGGGTGATGGTAAGTGGGGCCACTCCTACTTCCACACTTTGGTTCCCAGAACTATGTATTCTACCTATTGAGAACATAGCAACATATAATAGTTGTTGATTTAGGATATATAACACATCATGGAGGATGACGCCCATCCTTGCAGAGTATCATCTCCAAGCTGGTGCTCCAACCACATCTTTAAGAGGCCATCCCACTGCTCTATTAGGCCAATGGCTTCTTGGTGGTGTGGTATGTGATACTATCAGTGGATGTCATGGTCATGTGCCCATTGTTAGACCTCCTTTGCTGTAAAGTGGGTCTCTTGGCTCCGCTTTTTTATTTTATTTATTTATTTATTTTTCCCCCAAAGCCCCAGTAGATAGTTGTATGTCATAGCTGCACATCCTTCTAGTTGCTGTATGTGGGACGCAGCCTCAGCATGGCAGGAGAAGCGGCGCGTCGGTGCGCGCCCGGGATCCAACCCAGGCTGCCAGCAGCGGAGTGTGCGCACTTAACCACTAAGCCACAGGCCGGCCCATCCACTTGGTTTTGAGAGATTTTATTTCAGTGAATAAAACCGTCTAAATCCTTGCATAGGAGTGCTACCCTGAGGCACTGAGAGCTGGAAAGGAAAATCCATATGTGGAATTCATGTCATCCCAGGCAAGATGAATTTCTGTCTTTCCCAGGGTTGAAGGGGTCAATGTAGTCAACCTGCTACCAACTGTTTGGTCTCCTCAAAGGATAGTGCCATATTGGGGCTGGCAGTTTGGACATCCAGCAGTGGCAGTAGCTAAATCAGCCTTGGTAAGTGGGGCCCAAGCATATGCAAGACTCTTATGCTGGTTCCTTGACCTGTCAGATAAGAGTTGTCATAGTGAAGAAGCTGTTGGGTGCATCAGTAGTTTGTTTCTGTTTATTGTAGTATTCCATTCTACAAGTATATCACAGTTTATCTGTTCATCTGTTGATGGACATTTAGGTTGTCCCCATTTTTCTGGTTATTATGAACATTTGTGTAGAAGTCTTTTCGTGGGGATAAGGTTCAGGAATCTGTATTTTCAATGAGTAATCCCAGGTGATTCTCAGGCCTACTCAAGTTTGATAATCTGTCTGTTAGGACGAATCCTGACTTTTCTGCTGAGGTCACTGAAGGAGACCTAGCCCAACATGCTGGGTCTGACTCAGTAGCCATATTTTGATGTGGACCTGGACCCCAATTTAATTAACTTCCAGTTTGTTCCTGAGACTGACTGTCTACCTTGAAACCAGAATATGGGAGTTAGGTGCTGGATATGACTCTGAGTTTCCTGGTGATCAAGACGAAAAGCAGTCATGCTCTGCTACAGAATTCTCATTGTTATGCAAGAAAAAAAACCACACCAGGGTCTTGGGAGAAGCAAAGCAGGTCCCAACTCTTAAGTCCCCTACCACCCCTATCTTCTCTCACTTCCCCATGCCCACTCCCCTTGCCTGAGGTCACCTCCATTAACAGTTCACGTATGTCCTTTCCAGCCTTTTATAAGCACATTTTATTTTACATGAATGCATTATTCTGCAAATTGCTTCTTTCACTGAACAACATATCTTGGAGGTAAGTATGGGTTTACCTCATTCATTTTCAAGATTGCTTAATATTCTATAATATGGATATATCCTAATTTATTTAACCACTCCCCTTTTGATGACTCATAGATTTGTCCTTCTTCCCTCCCTCTCTCCCTCCCTTCCTTTTTGTTACTAATACAATCATTGCTGTACCAAACAGCAAACATTTCTTTAGGATAGATTCTAAAGGAGAATTGACTGAGTCAGAAGGTATGTATATTTAAAATTTGGGTTGATATTGCCAAATTGCCCTCCCAAACAGCTGTACTAATTTATACTTGGGGCAAGTTATTTAACATCTGTGATTCTTTGTTTCCTCAACTACAGAAATTAAATATAGTAAAACCTACTATGTGGAATTGGTGAGGTGATTAAACGAGAAAACAAATGTAAAAAAAACAGTGCTTGGAACACAGGTGATTCTCATCGTCTTTATGCCTTAGAATCAGGTAGAAAAAAATCAATTTTACTCTAACTTTTAGTTTCATTATTTGTGGAGACTGAGGATGGTCATAATTCTCCTTGTAGGATGTCTTCATGTTCTGTGAATTTCAGAGGCTAAAATTTTTTTGGGTCACTATAAAAAAGTTCTCCAGAACATGGTGGTGTGATTTTTATTGTCATGCTAGGGCATCACTTAAGAAGCCTATCCAAGGATCATCTGACTCGGCAAATTAACTCTATTTGACTATTTACTAATGAATAGGGCTTAGATATTTTACAACAAAAGTTAGAAGTTAATATGTAAGAAACTAATATGATAAAAATCATTTTTGTTCAGGAGCAATGCAAATGATTTCTGCTCACCAGAGGAAATAACCCTAAAGGTGGTGGTTTATTACTCTGTAGGATATTAATGAATTTTGCAGCTAATTTAATAATTTTATTCTAGTCTTCTTTTCTTTTATAAGCTATATGTATATCGTTTCTTGTATCTACCTTGGAATCATTTTGTCATTCTGTTGGTTCCCTCATGAATGAGCTAAATAAAACTATGACGTATGCTCTCTACGCATGTTTTTTAGCATTCTGAGAACTAGACTTTTGATAGTACTTAAGATTAAACCATGCTACTACCCTCACTCCTTGTAGATAGGTCAAGCTTTCTGAACCTCTGTTCGTTTAGTTGTCTTCTTTTGAGTTCTCTCCACATTCTCCGTGGCTCTGGAGAATAATTAAACACAAGACTCAAGTAAGGAGGGAAGTTTTCCTCCTGCTGGTTCTCCTGTATCACTTCTTCAGTCCTTAGCTACGACTCAGCTCCTTTGGAAATCTTCCATCCTTCCGTCTTAACACTC